>NC_079226.1:18681690-18999416 GCF_029633865.1 Lampris incognitus
GCAACTATTCCCCAATCCTCTGTGAATAGTACACATGGCCATTGTAACTCGAGTTAATGGTCATGGCAATTTGCATATGAAACCGGTCGTTGGTTTCGGTCGTTATGCCACTGTATATTGGTTATAAGGGTGGGGACACCTGCAGTCAGGTGAGACTGTGGAAGTCACGTAGATGAGCGATGCAACGTTTCTCCCAATAAACGCCGTGTCCAGATGAACTGATTCAACTTCCTGTGACGCTCCTGTAGTTGTTTCATCTGTCTTCGAGTTGCAAGTGACTCCCACTTCAAAATTCCTCGTTTCAAAAGACACGACAACACTCCATCTTTATCTCTTACTTGATATTACTTTATTTGATATTACTTTATCTCTTTCTTGATATTACTTTATTTGATATTACTTTATCTCTTACTTGATATTACTTTATTTGATATTACTTTATCTCTTTCTTGATATTACTTTATTTGATATAACTTTGATATTACTTTATCTCTTACTTGATGTTCTTGCCCCTCACATACTGTAAGATGCTCGGTCTGGACCAGTGGGTACGTCCCTCTCGTGTACTCTCCTCCCCACTCTGTTTACAGCGCTGGATATGACGTAATGTTACGGTCGCTGGTGCTATTCTCCAGGACATCCACTTATGCAGACACCATACTCATAAATAACTTGTATTAAGAGGCTATCTTACTATAAGACTATGGCTTTATATTAGATGGGTCCCTGTTGTTTAGTATAGCCAGGTTGACACCGTCTTAAGAAGGGTCAGCGCGGTGAATTATTATGAATCCCACGGTAAGTCTGGGCAAGCCCCGCCCCGCATAGCATTCAAGCGCTAGGATTGGCCAGATTGGCCAGTGCTCGTTGCGTCCGTTGGTTGGGTTGGTTAAATTTAGGGTTAGGGCAGGTTAAGGTTAAGTTTAGCTAATCGGAGGCAGAGTAGGGGCGGGTCTTCCCGGCATCCTAGCGCCTGGATGCTGTGCCGTGGGATTCATGCATTTCGGTGTCCTGGCACCCCCCCCCCCCCATCCTCAAACAAACTCAACACAACTGTGTTCGGTGTTGCCAACCCCTCTCTGAGGAAAATACTGGCTGCCCCGAAAGTAACTAAGCCAATTTGCATACCAATTTGCATATAAATAGCGCTACATCAGAGAGGACGCACTAAAGCAACGGGGGGGGGGGGGGTAAATGACAAAATAGGCCGCATATTTACAGAATTTACACACCACGATGATTAACTTTTTAGCATGCAAGAACTCTATTCAATCAGGAATTCATTGGGACGGAGACAAAGTGACATCAGAATCGTTAACCAAGAAACAAGGCCACTGTTAAAAAAAAATTAGACAGCATTTTAAGCTTTTGTATTTAAAAGAGATTTCTT
Organism: Lampris incognitus; assembly: GCF_029633865.1. Classification (NCBI taxonomy): domain Eukaryota; kingdom Metazoa; phylum Chordata; class Actinopteri; order Lampriformes; family Lampridae; genus Lampris; species Lampris incognitus. The sequence continues at coordinate 18,683,081 of NC_079226.1, forward strand.
CAGCCGGGCATGTATGAAGAGAGACAAAACCAGACACCAAAATCATTAACAAAGACACTGTCCCGCATATTAAAAGAAACTGCAGACACCAGTCTAGATGATGAAACTATTACATTTAACATAAAGTGTGCTTTATCAGACATTCCCCCTTTTTTCTTGAGAGAAAGCTCGAAGAAGAGAGAAATTAGATTTCAAACGACTCAACTCGTGAAAGCTAAGTGTGGAAGAGGAGACGCCACATGCTTCAGCATCGGTTAGTCACGAAGTGAGAATCAGGACAGAAAATGTCAGAAAAAGACACGTTTTTGGTCACTAGTCACTTTTGAGAATTTTAGTCACCAAGGGCATTGGAAAAGACACTAAATCTAGCAACATAAGTTGGCAAAGGTAACTAGTATCCTCCGACACAAGACCACATCCACCTAAGATCCACCCATCTAACATCGTCCTAACATCTCTAACATTTCCCCAGCATCCACCAAGCAACCGCCAAACATGTGCAGCACAAAAATACACCGTTTCTTTGAGAGAGAGACAGACAGACAGACAGACAGACGGGGAGAGAGACAGACAGACAAACAGGGAAAGAGACAGGGAGAGAGAGAGACAGACAGACAGACAGACAAACAAACAGAGGAGAGAGAGAGAGAGAGAGAGAGAGAGACTGAGAGAGAGAGAGAGAGAGAGAGAGAGAGAGAGAGAGAGAGAGAGAGAGAGAGAGAGAGAGAGAGAGAGAGAGAGAGAGAGAGAGAGAGAGAGAGAGAGAGAACGGGAGGGAGGGGAGTGCAGGGGGGTGTATAAGTGCATTTTACTGACTGTAAAGTGATGGATGGTGGTTTGGCAGAGGGGTATGTGAGCGTTTTGGCTTAGCCATAAATGGGTAACAATCCTGGCTCGTGTAAAGGGCTAATTCATCTGTGAATGTGTTTGCACATACATGCTGAAACACTGACGACCACAACTCCAGACATTAAACCATTAATTACACCACCCTCAGACAAATGTTAACTATATGCTGTGCCACTGTAACGAAATACCAACTATTTACTCATCATCAAAAATACTAGAAGAAATCTGCACATTACAAACAGTTGTAAATGTTACACCATCAAAACATGCCAACCCAAACAAATCTTAAACTAGAAGAGTGCAGATCTCCTCCAGGCCTATCTCCCCTTCTCCGGTGCTTGGACTTGGCGACAAACCAGTTGAGGAGTTAGCGCCTCAATTGCAGTGTAAAACAGGTTTTTCCAAGGTTTTGAATCACCGCAGTCATTTGAGGTCCTTGATCATACAGTCATAACTGTGCACAAAAGTCATTAGGCTGGCAGGCCCAGTAGGATGTGAGATCAGTAGTGGACTAATAGACGCACACAGAGAGAGAAAAACCAGTGGTTTTCCTGCCATAGTAAGACTTGTGCGCAATGTCCAAGTTGATTGAACAGGAAATATATATATATATGTGTGTGTGCGTGTGTGTGTGTGTGTGTGTGTGTGTGTGGGGGGGGGTTAATATGCGGCACTCAAGCTCAAAAATCTACCAAATGTTAACGTGCTGGAGAGGCTGAACCCAACAAGCCAACAAAGACAACTAACTCAAAGACAGGTGTAAGGTAAAAGCAAAGGTTTTCATTGCCAGGCTGGGGAGGAGGTGAGGGACTGGAACCATGCCAGTGGAGACCGCACGGTAACGTGGACGGGGGGGGGGGGGGGATCTAGGGCAAAAACAGGCAGAACAGGACTAGTGAATCGAGGAGCAGGCAAGGGAACAAAGAGTCCGGGAAGACGCACAGGGGAGGGGGCCAGGACCAACGAGGGAGTGGGAAAACAAGCGGGGCTCCATGGAGACCGTAGACGGGCTGGCAGAGCAGGCAGGACCGAGGAAACATGAAGAGCAAGGTTAGATGGGGAAACAGGTAACGGGCCATTTTACATGTACAGGGTTGGAAGCGTAGACTGAACTGAGCAGGCACTACTATCTGGCAAGGTAGATGTGGCAAGGCTGGGTTGATAAGGAGTTGAGTTGATTATGGCTGATGAGATGCACGCCTGCCTCCAGTCCTGCAGTATACATACACACACAAACGGGGAGACAAACTAGGGCAATGATGAGGGCAATGATGAGGGAGACCAGCAAACGGGTGAAGTTTCAAGTTGTGCATATCAAGCTACGTCCACAACTATGAGGATGAGCGGACAGACGGACGGAATTGTGGACGTAACTTGATATTGTAACGTGCATGGATAAGTAGTCACGTTGGTCCTAGACTAACGGGTCGGACCCTTTAGTCGACTGGCTAACGTTGTCGCTTGCGGAGCGGGAGGTACGGGTTCCCAGTCTGCCCCCCGAATTCGCTACAATATATTCAGCTTGAAACTTCACTCGTTTGCTGGTAGGTCCAGGTGAAAGTTTGTTGACCATTCTGTGCATGTCGTTGACATTTATCCATGGTAAATCTTGCAGGCATCGCGAAAAATATGCCATTGCCAATAGCACACGCCAACAAACGGGAAACTGGTACGACCGCTGCAGTAGAAACCGGAAGTCAGTGGACTACAGTTATGCACAGGGTCGATTAGGGAGCCTGGGATGAAGAGGGTGAACCCGGAAGAGCCGCAGGGGCGGACATAACACCTAATAAAAACGTCTTGCCTGTCAGTCTGTAGATGCGCAGCCTTCTAGGCGGACCATCGCACAAATACGACCAAATCTAATATGAACTTGCACTTTCCAAATAAGAAAAGGTTTGCTGTACGACCATTTTGGTGTAAACCTAACCCTGTCTTTATTTATTTATTTATTTTTATCCCCCCCCCTTTTCTCCCCAATTGTATCCGGCCAATTACCCCACTCATCCGAGCCGTCCCGGTCGCTGCTCCACCCCCTCTGCCAATCTGGGGAGGGTTGCAGACTACCAAATGTCTCCCCCGATACATGTGGAGTCGCCAGCTGTTTCTTTTCACCTGACAGTGAGGAGTTTCGCCAGGGGGACGTAGCGCGTCGGAGGATCACGCTGTTCCCCCAGCCCCCCCCCCCCCCGAACAGGCGCCCCGACCGACCAGAGGAGGCGCTAGTGCAGCGACCAGGACACATACTACATCCGGCTTCCGCAGACACGGCTATTGTGTCTGTAGGGACGTCCAATGTAGCCGGAGGTAACAGGGAGATTCGAACCGGCGATCCCTGTGTTGGTAGGCAACGGAATAGACCGCCACACTACCCTGACGCCCTGTCTTTATTTTCATAACATAATAAAGCTGGGTAAACCGTTTATGCTCTTGCATGCACGGCTCAAATCTACGGTTGACTCAGATCGGGCAGCAACAAGAATATGCAACACTTCCTGTTTTGACTACAACGTAGAGGAAGTTGTTCCTCTATAACTTGTGCATTTTTTGCATTATCAAATTTTTTTTTAATAAACTTAATAATGCTGCTGCCTGATCCGAGTCAACTGTACATGTGAGTCGCGCATGCATGCGCACGATTGGCTTAGATCGGGCAGCGACAGAGAGCAGCATTGGTCGAGCAAGCTAGAGTGAATGAAGGAAGAGAGGGAGCGGCGTAGCGGAAACAAATAATTTTCAAAGGTTTTGAATCACTGCAACCACGAGAGGTTCTTCACCATACATTCTATCTCTCTCTCTCTCTCTCTCTCTCTCTCTCTCTCTCTCTCTCTCTCTCTCTCTCTCTCTCTCTCTCTCTCTCTCTCTCACACACACACACACACACACACACACGACCAAAAGCGTGGCGGGGATAATAAACAGTAACATCCAATGCTATAGCAACTAAATGTTAAATGACTACTTAGTCTAATGTCAATAATACTTAACTCATGATGTTTATCTTTTCAACCTTGTAGCTCAGTCCAAAAGGTTTTGCCTTATCCACAACCACTTGCTCAGTCCAACTGCTGCCCTTGGACAAAGCTTTTAATATCTGCTTTAGGCTGTGTCTATGAAAGCAGAGTTCAGTTTACAGAGACAGATTTTTTTCCCTATTTCATCAATTCTTCTTACAATTTATCATGTAAAATTCCCTGTTCCTGCCATGCACAACCCCTGCAGTGGTTGGGGAGGGTGTAGAATACCATGTGTGTCCTCAAAATGACAGATGGAGTTAGGAATTTTTGCGTAAAATGAGCTAGTAAATTGTGTCAAAGCTCTTATAGCCCTGACAGAGACAAATAGAGCTTAGTATAGACTTCCCATTAAGAGTCACCACACACACAGCAGCTACAGTCTCACTTTCCACAGCTGAGGAAACAGTGGAACACAGGTGCTGGATTAGCGTCAGATTAACATTAGTCTTTTCCCAAGGCGACTCGGATGTTTGCTGTGCTATCATTGTTTTCCCCCGGTATCTTTTTTTTTCTTTTAATGCTCACTTGTCCATCACGTCCCAAAAGATGTATACACTCTTATTCGTCAGAGTATCTTGCATCATTTATATTGATTAGATGCTAGCAGACAGTGAGATAACACAAATAGCTTGACATCAGTGGAGCTTTGGCTGAATCAACACTGGAAATCAGACGATTATACTGACCAGAAAAAAAAAATACTGTAATGTGTCCCAAGTATGGTTTAGTCAAGAAAGCTCTCTGAGCCTGGCTTTCACAGTCATTTTAGCTTTGACTGGCTCTCTGCCTAATGATAAACAGCTAATGATGGGGAGAAATTCCATAAATCCTGAGCTGTCCGGCCTCATATTCATTGACTTGACTTGCGAGATAAATGGACTCGTCAGAGCTGTAGCTTTGTGACCACACTGGATTCCCAATGCGGCAGAGTGACTAAGTCAAGCCTATTGGTTCCACCACCACAGCAGGGACTGTAAAATCTAGCTGGCAGGGAATTATGTGAAGCTGCAGAGATAGGCAGGGTGCTCAAAATATGAAATGCTAAATCAAAGTTTAAAACGACCCATTTCACTGGCATTTCCCTCTTACACCTCTCACATCAGCACCTTTTTAGAGCACAAGTCTACTTATGGTAAAGCTTACACCTACGTAATATGTCTATACCTTATATCATTGGTTTCTATACTCTTCATTAGTATTTTTTTCTTTAACCAAGTGTTACTATTTGCCTCAGTAGCAAATGCTGCAGAGGAGCCCGTTGAATAGCCTGAATAGACCATATAGCGAGCGAGCGAACTCTAGTGGATGGAGTTTAAAAAATTGTCCAGATATACCACGAATGAAGTCAAGTCAAGTCAATTTTATTTGTATAGCCCATTATCACAAATTACAAATTTGCCTCAGTGGGCTTTACAGCAATACAACATCCTGTCGTTAGACCCTTGTATCAGATAAGGAACAACCCCTTAAAAAACCCTTTTAACAGGGAGGAAAAAATAGGAAGAAACTCCAGGGAGAGCAACAGAGGAGGGATCTCTCCCCCAACATGGATAGACATGCAATGGATGTTGTGTGTACACAATTTACAGAATACAACATTGAAAGAGAATAACAGAATTATAATAGAATTATAAGATATATGAAGAATATGATGAGGAGGATGCCAAGCAGTGTCCAGATGCCACTGGAACAGCCTACGGCCTGAGCCACGCGACCACCATAACTATGTAGACCTGACAGGAGGACAGACTACACATGCACACAAGAGAGACTCACATCACACCATTCACATACGTGGGAAAAAAGACAAGAAACAACAGTCACACACTGTAGTGAGAGAAGCATATAACATTGAAACAGGATAACAAAATTATATGGATTTATAAGATATAGTTAAAAAAAAGGGATGAGGGGGATGCCAAGCAGTGTTCAGGTGGTGACCCCAATCGCAATGAAGACCTGGGAGGAGGACAGACTACATGTGCACACAAGAGAGACTCACATCACACCATTCACATACACAGAAGAAGAGAAAGGAGAAGACATCATTCAGAGAGAGAAAAGACATGTGAGGGAAGAAAACAGTTTGCAATAATCAATCTATACTATATAATCTCGTCGGCAGAATAGTGCTTGGTAAATTCATTGAGACAGAAACAAAGCTGCCATGCATGACAGGTTGTGAAGTATTCAATTTAAAGGCAACTAATTGTAGGTTAAGGTGAAAAAAATTAGTTTTAAGTTTGGATTTAAAGGACTCAACAGACTCTGATTGCCTGATGGCAGCATGCAGGTTATTCCATAAGAACAGGGGACTCTGATTGTCTGACAGCAGCATGTAGGTTATTCCATAAGAACAGGGACCAACAGGAAAAGGCCCTGCCACCAACTGACTTCTTTTCAACTTTGGGTACACACAGGAGCCCTGTGTTTTGAGTGGAGAGCTCAAGATGGAATGTACGGTTTAAGGAGATCAGAGAGGTATGTGGGGCAAGCCGATTTAGGATTTTATATGTCCGCAGAAGCACCTTGAAGACTGATCTAACATGGATAGAAAGCCAATGAAGGGAGGCATGAATTGGTGTAATATGTTAAAAAAATGTAGTTATAAGTTAGGATTCTAGCTGCAGCATTTTGAACCAGCTGAATACTTTTAGCTTTTAGTACTAGCATGTGGCAGGCCTGAAAACAGAACATTACAGTAATCAAGTCTGGATGAAACAAATGCATGTATTAGAGTCTGCATTAGCCATAGACAGGAAAGACTGAATTTTAGCTATGCAACATAAGTGAAAAAGGGCAGTCTTGGTAATTTCTTTAATGTGCTTATCAAAGGAAATGTTGGGATCAAATGTAACACCACATTTTTTGGCTGCCACAATTTGTGAAATCAGAGTTGCTGATTGTTGTTGTTACTTGATCAGATTGGTGTCTGTGTCTCGCAAGGCCAATAACCAGCATCTCAGTTTTATCTGAATTTAAAAGCAGGAATTTAGTGACATCCATTTTTTCACAGCAGCGAAATAGGCCTCTAAATTAGTAATTTGAGTACGATCATCAGCCCTTATAGGCAAATACAGCTGAGTATCATCTGCATAGCAATGGAAATTTATTTCATGACTGCGTATAATTTGGCCAAGAGGTGAAATATAATGAGAGAAAAGTAGAGGGCCAAGAACTGAGCCCTGAGGTACGCCATATTTAATGTCAGAGAATTTCTATGTAATATTATTACAGCAGACACAATGTGTTCTTCCAGATAAGTAGGACTTAAACCAAGAGTGAGCTAAGCCAGAGACGCCAAAATTACACTTTATTCTGTCTAATAGTATACAGTGACCGATGGTGTCAAAGTCTGCAATGAGGTCCAGTAGTAGAAGTACAGAGGTGGAATCAGAGTCCATAGCTAGTAGAAGATCATTCACCACTCTGGTCAGAGCAGTTTCAGTGGTGTGACAGGCCCTGAAAGCCAATTGAAAGGGTTCATATAGTTTTCTTCTATATGGGTTGAAAGTTGTTGATACACAACTCTCTCTAGTACTTTGGAAAAGAATGGAAGATTAGAGACTGGTCGATAGTTATTAAGAAATCCTGGAGTGAGGTGCAGTTTCTTAAGTAGAGGTTTGACCACAGCTGTCTTAAAATCGCCGAGAACAGTGCCAGTAGTAAGCGATAAATTAAGAATGTCTAGCATTGTAGGTCCTAGAAAAGCCCAGATTTGTTTAAAGTTTTGCTGATAAAGGGTCAAGCAGGCAAGTAGTTGGTTTAGAAGCTGACACAAGCTTAGTCAAAGTATCAAGAGAGATAGTCTCAAAAGCTTTAATAACAGGGACTATCAGTGACTCATTGTAGAGATATGAATTTGGTAAGAAAGGATCTGCAGGAGTAGCTGCAGGGGAAGAACTAATTTTGTTTATGATCTCATCAACCTTATTGCAGAAAAAATCTCGAAATTCATGGGCCATGAATGGTGAGCAGCTAATAGATGGCTACTTTTTAGTAAATTTAGCTACAGTGTCAAAGAGAAATCTGGGATTATGTTTATCAATACTGATTAAGCGAGATAGATATGCTGCTTTTGCAGCAGCTAAATCATGCTTGTATTTAAATAAATACTCATGCCAAGACAGGTAAAAAAAAACGTACAATTTTGATTTTTGCCATTTATGCTCCAGTCTCCTGCAGGCCTGCTTAAGAGCACGTGTCTCATAATTAAGCCAGGGTGTAGGCCTCTTTAGTCGCCTAGCTCTGGTAGTGAGAAGTGCAACTGAATCAAGTAGACTAAAGAGGGCCACATTTAAGTTGCTAGTGAGATTTTCAACAGTCTTTTTCTATAGTGAGAGGAGCCAAGACTTCAGGCAGCTGCTGGCCAAGTGCAGTTACAGTGGATGGACCAATGTGGCGAGTGGCAATTACATCTGTGCCAACATTAACAGGACAGGCCAATAATGCTTCAAATTTAATGAGGCAAATTATCTGACACAGCAGATGTGGTTGGCAAGACACTCACATAAGAAACAACTATCCCTTTAGATAAAATCAAATCAATGGTGCAACGAGTGGACTTTTGAACAAACTGAGTGAACCCAATCATATCAAAACTATGTTCAAGAATCAGATCATTTATTAGTAAGGCTTTGGTAGACTGTGATCTGACATTTATGAAACCAAATTTAAGCATCTTGTGGAAGTGATCAGTAGTAAGCAGAACTTTACAGCTACAAAGAAGTGAAATATTAATTGGAATTAGACACCTTGTATCATTAGCTGACAGTTTTGATGACCTATGCTTTGGACAATGTGTGGTCACACTTTTGGTAACATTAGATGTTTGATTCAGTAGTTTATTAGGTACTTCGTTGCATATTTCACCACCACCAGTGGTAGGAATAATTGATTATTGTGATTCACACATTTAGGAGAGGAGAGCTTGGGAGCAACACAGCAAGGTAGGGTGATGGTCTCAATGTTATATAGACCAGGCTGTCAGTCTGATAATCTATACTATGAGAAATTCCCTGACTAAACATTAACTAAGCTAGTTCACTCCACATCTGCACTAGGTTTAAACCTAGCAGGCCCTCTAAGCACCTGTGGCCTGCTGAATGAAAAGTCCCTGGTGTCAAACTAAACATAGGCAGCCATATATATTGCCAGACAAAAGAGTGGCGGCATTCGCCCCTGTAGAGTGAATGCCGTCTGCTTTCAGCAGGTAAGGGCGGCCCCAGAAAGAAGGCCAGTTATCAATAAAGCTGAACCCTAGTCGTTACAGTAACGAGCCAGCCAGCGGTTCATTGAGTTGAGCCTACTGTGCATCTTATCAGTATCCCTCACGGATAAGGGACCAGAGACAAGCGACTCTGCATAACTGTAGCCCACTGACTTCCGGTTTCTACTGCAGCAGTCATACCAGTTTCCTGTTTGTTGGCGTGTGCTACTGACAATAGCATATTTTTTGCAATGCCTGCAACATTTACCATGGATAAATGTCAACGACATGCACAGAATTGTCGACAAACTTTAACCTGCACCTACCAGCAAACGGCTGAAAAGTTTCAAGTTGTACATATCAAGTTATGTCCACAATTCCGTCCGTCCATCTATCCGCTCATCCTCATAATTGTGGACGTAACTTGATATGTACAACTTGAAATTTTTCATCCGTTTTCTGGTAGGTGCAGGTGAAAGTTTGTCGACAATTCTGTGAATGTCATTGACATTTATCCATGGTAAATCTTGCAGCCATCGCGAAAAATATGCCACTATCAATAGCACAGGGCAACAAACAGGAAACTGGTATGACCACTGCAGTAGAAACCGGAAGTCAGTAGACTACAGTTATGCACAGAGCGGATTAATTGATGCTGGCATCTTTCTGGCAAACTCGGGCGTCCTGACTTGACTGGCTTTTGTGATCTGACTGCTTCATCCTAGCATTATTGGTGCCGACATCAATAACAATTTTTCTGAAAATAGTGGTGCTGTGCCTGGGTTCCCTGTTTCTCCCTCCATGATGCCAGCACCCTAAGATTATCCTCTATATCGGAGACTCTGACCTTGAGTAAACAGTGAACCAAGGCTGGCGAAGCTAATCTGATATTGCGCGTAATGGCGTCTCCTATCACTAGCGTGCGTTTAACCCCATCCCTAACCCCACCCTAACTCTAACCTTAACCAACCTAATCAACGGAGGCAACGAGTACTAACCAATCAGAGGCAGAGTTCGCGGAAAACGGGTACGAGTACTGGTCAATCAGAGACAGAGTGCCCAGAAAAGCAGTGGGTTTCATAATAACGCTCCCCTGCCACCCTGCATTTCGGAAATTCGCGAAGTCATAGGCGGAAGCAGGAAACAGCTGGCAGTGACGAGCAATGATGACGTCCAATAACATGGGACGAGGGTAATGGTGTTATTTGGCGCTGCTTGTGATTTCTCCCTCTGCGACTGAGTAAGCGTCTAAGATATTTATTCATAACTAAAATAATTTTGTCAAGTTTTGATAATTTCCTTAGTCATTTAATTTCCTTAATGTCCTTTTAGTTGATTAATGGTTGGTGTTACTGCTGACTGGAGGGGGGAAACTAGGGTGGCCATTTCCATAACACCAAAAAGGAGGACACTTTGCGGCATTTAGTGAAGCCAGAATAATCACAATATATAGGACTCTGGTATACTCCCCACTGCAATACAATTTTGTTCATGATAATGATGGTATCATGATACAGTGATTCTGAGATAATCTTATTCATTGCAAGACAATTTAATCTATGATATATCATGATGTATGTGTAACAGAAGAGGACAAAATATTCCTGAAAAGGCGAAGAGTATTTGTTCACAGTTTTTGTATTTATTCACTACTGTACATTGTGGTGTCTGTTTCAAAACGGACGACTGAGTTGACAATATAATGTAACGAATTCGGGGGGCAGTCTGGGAGACAGTCGCCATGGCCGGGACGCGAACCTGTGTCTCCCGCTCCGCAAGCGACAACGTTAACCAGTCGACTAAAGGGTCCGACCCTGTTGTGGCGACGGTATTATTGTATTTAGAAATCACGTCAGGACACAGCGCTGTCGCTCGACACAACCGCTACGTTGCATTCTTTATTTAGACTGACACAGCATCACAGGCAGACCCGATCAAACAACCCAGAGCCCGCAGGCATCACCAATCGATCCCAGCACAATAGAACAGCACCAAATCAAATGCAGCACTGTCGATGTGTGCAGACATAACAGGTATCTCGGACTGCCCCCCGAATTCGCTACAGTAACAACACACTGACTACAACTCGTCCTTGCTGCTTTTGCCAATGAAACCGTGCTCTTTCGTCCATTCCGGGTTAAAGGAGGTCTTCCGTTTCGGCATGTCTGTTCTGTTAACGTAACGATGTGACGTAGCAGCACATGGAGGCCTTGTTTACGTTTTTAACCAATGATATATCAGATATTTATTTGACACGGCTTTCAGCCAATCATTTGTTAGACCGGAGATCTTATCGTTATGCTGCGTTCCAGTGCAGCCCCAAAAAGGAGGACAATTGGGGGTCCGGCTTGAGGCTGCGCCGGACGGAGGACAGGACATTGAAAAGCCGGACTGTGACATATGGCCGCCCTAGGGGAAACAAATGTCAACGACGTCTGCGCTGATTTTGACCAATGAAATTAGGATGGACGCGAAGCAAGTGCGCCAAACTTCCCAAAGAGTAGAGCCGGGGCGAGCGATTTTCTTTTCTTCGACGAGCGGTCGCTCGCCTGCTCGCTGACGCACGGAGCAGGTTGGGACATCTTCATTGTGGAAAAACTGAAACAATCTTATGTTCACTCGTCCAGTTAGGAACCGGTGTTGCTCTAGCGTGTTCTCATCTCCTCCTCTCGTCGATCTGTTCTCTATACCTCCTCCCCATTCATCATTCTTTGACTGCGCGGAAATGTCACAGAAGGAAGCGCCATTAAAGGGGAAGTGGAGGTTGAATTTGTCACCACCGAAATCAATATGCCTTTGAACAGATGGCCTTATCAATACACAGTGGCTGGGACAAATCAGTAATTTTAGGCTGCTCTTGCACAAAGGCATTAAGATACTATGCAGAGGAACTTTGAGGACCAGGTGTGACAGCATTACGAAAACAACCAGAAAGTCCAACCCAGATTTCGTGCCGCATCCATCAATCATTGTGAATTGGTTGTGCCTCTGATGAACTTTGCTGTCAGTGTCTGGGGTCATGAGTGAAAAGGCCATGACAAGTCAGTCAGACTAAGGGGCGGGGCTTATAGTATGCGAGCTCTGGCAGGCCAGGCCACATGCTCAGTGGCATTTCTCTGCTGTTTACCATTACCACTGCCACCTCGCTGAACTTGGTGCTGAAATGGCCCTGTTCCCAGTCCCCTTGGTGAGAGATGCCTCAATGATGTAGCTGTCTGTCTCTCTCTGTCTTTCGCTCTCTCCCACACACACACACAAACATACAAACACATGCACACACACATTGAGTTTGTCTTAGGGGCGTCAACAACTTGGAGATTGCACCCTGCTAAAGGTCACACCTCTTTAATTGATGTCAGGAAGTCACATTTGGTCAACAGCTGGATGAGCCAGATAAGGTGCTTTCACTCCTACGTCATTGGGCAACGAGCAACACAGTTTTAGCCATTTCATTCACTTAATTTGTATTGAATTTTCACTGCAGTGTACCTCCAGATACAGGATTGATTTTTTTTTATCCCGCACTTCAACTTGCTAATATGAGCAATTATTTACACCATTGTGCTACTTCTGTGATACTCGGTAAACTGCCCAGCCTGGGGATAGCGCAGCGATGGGGAGAGCTTGGTCTTTTCTACACTGACTGCAGTTTATTGGTTTTGGTGATTGCAACTGGATATGACTCTCTGCATTAAGCTCTGTGCCTCAGCCAGAGAATAGCACCATTCAGTAGCACAGAGCCTCAGTCTGGCAGTCAGTGCTGCAGTCTGCAAAATACAGTCGCATCAGATCACAAGCCAGCTATTGTCTTTGGAGGAGGAAGCAGGGGTTGCATACTTAAAAGGATGGCTTAAAAAAATTGGCAAGCATCATACTTTCCACAAAAATGGCTCAAATAAAAAAAAAAAGAAAAACAAAAAAAGCAGGGTGGAACCAATTTGTTCAATGTGAGTGTCTTGATTGAATTATGGGTGTTCTGCAGAAAACTTCCCACTCTTGGAATCAAGTGACCAAGTCAGATAAATGAGTCAGACGTCTGACACTTAATCTACGTTTATTTGAAGAAATCAGTTTGAGAAGAAACTATGCCTATTGTGGACATCAGAAATAAAAGGAAATAAAAATTCTGTTTGCACTTTTCACACATGAGCTACAAAATGAAAAAAAAAAATTTATTAAAAAAACCAACCAAACTTTCTTTAATGGTCTGAATAAAGTTCTATTTTTGGAAGGATTAAAAACAAAGGGGGGGGGGATAAAGGCCGATTATATCTACCAAACCTTTTTGGTTATTGTTCATAGTTCATATCCCTGTCTCATGTGGACTATGGCCAGTATTTACACCTGTATTGAAATTATTTAGATCATTCTAGCTGCAGCAGTGGCTACGTTAGCCATACGAGTGTTATTATTCTGTAGTTCTTTAGCTGAGTTCACCATTGAAATAACATGGAGAAAAACAAACGGAAATGTATTAAAATGTTGACATCTTACCGGAGTCAATAATAGGATGCTTGTGCTCGGGAGCACACCTCTTATACCAAATCAATTAATAACATATGGTAATAACATATACCGCACAGTGAGCTAAGACAAACTGGCTGAAAGAAGGACAGACTACAGGGAATTCAACTACAGGGCCACAATTAATTCTACGTAATGTCGTTCTTTCTTACCTTAACGCTTCCTAGAGGCTCGTAAGGAAGGTGAGTAACAGTGGTTTGCCTGCTGAGTGACAAGAGTAACAGCAGTCACAACTCTGCAAGATTACCCTGCCACTATTGTTATTCCCTCTGCATCTCTGCCAGTAGAGTTATCATTTGTTACCCGCTTGCATCTAACCCAAACCCCATGCACAGTGAAATCTTTCCTTGCAAATGTTGACATAGCATTAGAGACTGAGGCCAGTTGTACATCATTCCTGCATTCCTTTACGCGGCGTGCCGGAACGATGTGACCCAGTATCCTGCTCACTCATGGATACAGGAACAAGAAGTCGCCAACGGCAAGTTCAAATGCATGTCTTCTCGGGCACAAGTAAATGGGCTGCTGTTCCGTCCTTAAGAGATATGTGCCTCTTCGGTGTAAGGTCATCGCCGTGGGCCAGCAGGACCTCAGTGAGGTCAAAGTTCACTGTAGATGGAAACTGTTGGTGATAACCACTGGGTCTGTGTATTTTTCAGGTGGTGTACTTGTTTAACTTTGTGTTCTTCTGTGTCCTTTTGTGCACGTTTGTTGTTGTCTCTGTAGGCTGCGCAGGGCGGCGGACACAGAACGCTGCTATATGGACATGCAATTCTCCTGCGGCATTCGTTTAGCTCCATGGTGAGAGAATATGGCTGGGCGCACACATGCATGCATGCACACACATACATACATATGTGCGTACAAACATGAAGGCAGACATTATCCATCGGTATTGCCATCACATAATCATATAAACAAACTGCATGGTGACTTCTACACAGTCATGCACGTGCAAAGCAACATGTGAGTCCAAGAATAGAGTTCAGCATACTGTGGGACAACTCTCTCATCTCTCTCATGTGGGTTTGATGTCTGTATGGGCCACATAGTACCTGACCTGTTTGAAGACATCAAGGTCACAGACAGATAAGCTGTCGTTTGATGTGGGCCTGCAGGAAGATTCAACAGGTAAAGTAAAGCAAACAAAACAACAACACAAAACACTGATTCATTTCACTTTCATCCCTGTATCCCCCCGCCGCCCCCCCCTTTCTGTCTCCCCCTGTCTCAGTCAGTTTGCAGTTACCCGTCCTATTCTCCTCCGTCCACCACCTTGCTCGCTGTCTCTGCCTGTGTTTCTAGTTTCTCTCTTGTTTTGCCTTTCTTCTCTCGTCTCCTCTGATTTATGCACGCCGCTCCCCTCCTCCTCCCTCGCCTCACCTTACTTCAACGCAAGCAGATCCCAACGTGTCTTTTCAACATCTCTGTTAATACAACAACCGCAGACCTGCAAGGGCGGGGGTGGGGCGGGGGTCCTCTGTCAGCTTTGATTACGACTGTCAAGCGCACCTGTTTAGTTGTTTTATCCAGATGCATCTGCTCACTCCTCATTCACGTTATTATTCATTTTATAACCATGCAAAGGATGAGCAGCCAATTGAGTGTGGTTTGGAAGGCTTGTTGCTATGGCGCTTCCCCCTTTGTGTACAAGTGCTTTTTTGTAATTATGTGTATGTGCCTCCAATTTCTACCAGTACCTAACCTCTCCCAATTATCTAATTAGCAGTTAAAGGCGACATTTGTTTGGTGACATTTGGGTGTTTCTCTTCGCTGAAAATATGCAGATGAGAAATGTCCTTGCATGTACATGTATGTGCATGTCGGCGTTGTTGTGGAGGTGCATGTGTGTGTCCCTCCACCACATATGCTTATGTCTCTGTGTGTGTATATCATTGCAGGTGAGGCCTGTTGGTGGACTATCCACCCCGCCTCGAAACAGAGATCGGAAGGAGAGAAAGTGCGTATCGGCGACGACCTCATCCTCGTTAGCGTCTCCTCAGAGCGATATCTTGTAAGTTAATGTGGTCTATATTGTTTGCCTTTTAGCCCTTGAATCGTAAAGCTTGATATAAATTGTGGAAAAAGCTGTCAAATTAGCTGTGCTTTGCTTTGCTTGCTGGTGCTGTGAGGTTTTTTTTTCCTCGCCTCTTCCTAAGCCCACTCGCACATTCTCCCCTTCTCTCCCACCACCTCGCTCTCTCTTTCACTCTCTCACTCTCTCAACCCACCAGGCGATATCAGAGAGAAGTTGTAGGCTGCAGGATGATAGTAAAAGCTGTAAATATGAATGTATGAATGTGTGTGTGTGTGTGTGTACGTGCATGTGAGTGTATGTGCACATGCATGTGTGTACATAATAGAGGGATTTTGAATAGGAGAGCACCAACACTGCTTCCCCCTGATGTGACAAAATTTCAGATTATCCCAATCCTGTTAGCCTTATCTGCACTCTCCTCCCAACCTCTCACCAGTGGGAGGCTTAAAAACCCGACTGAAGTTGAAAAGCAACAACTTTTCCTTTTACATGACTGTGCCCTCTCGGACTATTACACTAAGCAGAATTCTGATATTCATGTTGTTTAGGTTCTTTTGTGCTACAGGTTTAGGACAGTAGTTTTCAGTCCGGTCCCTGGACATCGACAGTACTGCTGGGTCTCTGCTCCCACCGGGTAGTTCAGTACCTGTTATGCCAGTTCTAAAAAAACTCCGATTTGATGGCTGGACTGCCGGGGAGTTCAGTTAAGGCTAACGGGATATGGATATGTCCCCAGTGGGAAAACATGTCCACATTCAGCCATGGAGTCGATGACGGCAGCCGTGGGGCAGGGGTACAGCCAGATGACCACTATTGCCTTACTGCTGGGAATAGCAATCTTGTCTTCTGTCCCTGCTGTCCAACATGATTGTATATAGTGTGGGGACAAGCAGAGCCTAAGGGTAGTGGAGGAACTGTGGGGACTGGGGATGATAAGGTCACTGCTGCCAAAGAGGCGGTCATGTAGTAGTTATGTACACAGACTCTGACCCACAGACACTGTGAAAGAGTGCACACACACACACACACACACACACACACACACACACACACACACGCACGCACACACACACATCTCAACTGGTCCTCCAGTCAGTGTTAGTCACCAAACATTCACGGCAGCTGTCAGTCAGTTTCATGTTCCTCTCAGTGATCCATGATAGTTTCAAACTTTATCTGAACCCTGGCACTGATTTTTAACTTCACTTCTTTCCAATTTTAACAGTGTAACATTATAAAGCCTTTAAAACACAGACAGCATCGACTTTACTTTGTGGTAATCCATATTTCCTGATGAAAATGTCACAGTTTTCTTTTTTTTTTTACTTTTTGTATCTTTATCATTTTCTCTCTTTACTTTCTCACAATCTACAATGTCATTCATTTTGCTCTTCCTATCTTCAGTTGAAGGTCTTGGCAAGGGCACAGCAACACGTTGCAGCTAGCTCCTTTCAAGAATAGTATTCTACAGTAAACATCTTTCAGCGGCGGCTCTCTCCCATCTATGGACCAAGATGTCTTACTTTAGTGTTTTTAAATCTGGGGTTTTCAATTGTATATATTTTAACAAACTGGCTGTTGGGTCTTGTAACATTGTCGTCGTCCATGCGTCTGCACCAGTGTGCCCCCGGAGGTGACATGAGTTAGTCACACTCCTCTACACTGGGTGCCATGCTTCTCAGAATGGGCTGTGTAATCTTTTACTCTGTTCCACAGCACTTGTCCATTTCCAATGGCAACATCCAAGTGGATGCCTCCTTCATGCAAACGCTGTGGAATGTCCACCCCACCTGCTCCGGCAGCAGTATAGAGGAAGGTAAGGAGCCACGTAACACCAAACCGCATCCGACATCCAGGTCCAACATGCTTAACTGAACTGACCATTTTGTGCCTTTTGCTCTTTCTCTTTCAAAAGGCTATCTGCTCGGTGGCCATGTGATGCGTCTGTTCCATGGTCATGATGAGGTACTGACCATCCCAGGGTCAGACCAGAGTGAAGAACAACAGAGGTGAGATGCAAAGCAATGGAGAGAAAAAAGCTTGATAAAGAACCAATAGAAGGGCTTCCAGGTGGTGTGGCAGTCCGTTCCATTGCCTACCAACACGGGGATCGCTGGTTCAAATCCCCGTGTTACCTCCGGCTTGGTCGGGCATTCCTACAGACGCAGTTGGCTGTGTCTGTGGGTGGGAAGCTGGATGTGGGTATGTGTCCTGGTCGCTGCACTAGCACCTCTCCTGGTCGGTCGAAGCGCCTGTTCGGGGGAGAGGGGGAACTGGGGGGAATAGCATGATCCTCCCACATGCTAATATGTCCCCTTGGCGAAACTCCTCACTGTCATGAAAAGAAGCGGCTGGCCACTCCACTTGTGTCAGAGGAGGCATGAGGTAGTCTGCAGCCCTCCCTGGATCGACAGAGGGGGTGGAGCGGCGACCGGGATGGCTCAGAAGAGTGGGGTAATTGACCAAGTACAATTGGAGAGAAAAAAGGGGGGAAAAATCTAAAAAAAAAAAAAAAGAACCAATAGAATAGAAAAGAATAGTGTACAGCATGAGAGGGGTCTCATCTGAGCCATGGTACAGCGATGACGATGAGACATTTCAGTAAGAGAACAGTGTGCATAATGCATGAGCAATGGACTGACCTGTGAGTTACCCACTGTTCTCCCACCTCCACCTCCCATGTGGGGCTCACAGAAAGATGTCTAACAAGCGTGACACCCAGCTCACTGGGGAGCCAAAATGACCACCGGGCAATTTATATTTTTAGCTGCACTGTGCTAATGTCAGTGTGCTAGGCAGCAGGAAAATGGCACATTGGACCTGAAGTGGGTCAAAGCAGAGGTCATGAACCATGCATACACAGCCAAATGCAAGGAGGTGTTTCTTCCTCCATTTATACATACACATATAATAATAATAATAATAACGTGCATATAAGCTCTCAAACATGCACCCATGTGCACGTATGCGCATGCATATACAAGTGTACTGCACGAACATTCACATACTGGCACACACTGTCTATTTTTGGCACAGCGCATGGCAAATATGGGGGCAGGATTAGATATTGTCAGCTTTTGCTTTCCTTCTTGCAGGCTTGTCCTTGAAATTGAATAGAGCGGGGATGTTTTTAGAGATGCTAAATTTTCAGGGGCAGATCAAACACACTCCAAGCTGTCGACAGGGGCAATGAGCGATTCCTTTTATCTAAGGACCTAGTCACCCATATCACTGATAGACAGAGTCGCTGTGGGTTATCAGTGCGTGCATGTCTTCATTTGAAGGATGTGCTGCTGTAGTCGGGAGGGTAAATATGGGCCATTTCCCTGTGTGCTTGTGTGTGTGTGTGTGTGTGTGTGTGTGTATGTGTGTGTGTGTGTGTCTAACAACTTTCAAGCTAATATCACTGACAAATGGGGATGAAGCGGTGGCATTCTTTTAAGTGACCTTGACAACATAAGTGGTCTTTAGGCATTAAAAATGTCTAGAGACCCCAAGCCACCCACTCATGCCTGTCTGGTGTCCCCAGGATAGTCAACTATGAGACGGGTAAAGCTGGTGCCAAGGCCAGGTCCCTGTGGAGGCTGGAGCCGCTCAGAATCAGGTGGGTTGTCTCATTACCCTCATTTGATCTGTCAACTGTTTTTTTTTTTTACTCCATCTCTCTCTCTCTCTCTCTCTCTGTCTCTCTCTCTTCTCTCTCTCGCTTCTATTTTTCCCTTTCCTTTTTTCCTTCTCATTTTACACTTGACTTTGTCTCTTCTGTCTGCCCTTCTTTATCCCTTTCTTTCATTTGCCTTTTTTGGTCATCCTGCAATTCTGTCTCTCCCTGTCTTCACCCCCCCCATTACTCTCCTCTCCTCTCTCTCTCTGTCTCTCTCTCTCTGCTTCCCTCGAACTTTGATGCTGCTAACATCTTTGAGGTCTTTGACCCTAGCTGTTTGTACAGCCTCACAGGGATGGCAGCTTCTCCATCTCCCTCTTGTCTGTCAGAAGGGGAATTTGTCCCATCTACCACTTCCTTGACCCTGTTTTGTTTGTAACCCCAACAGCAGGGAGAGTTCCTGAATAGAAACAAAGTCCATAATTAGTCAAATGTTTCAGCTATTTGTTAATTATTCTACATACCCACATGACATGCTAGTTAATTAGCAGCTGGCACCGATATTTGCATCAACTAATGAGGGGATATTAGGCTTCTACAGCTTATGAAATTCAACTTTATCTCCCTGTGTGTTTGTGTGTGTGTGTGTGTGTGTGTGTGTGTGTGCATGTTTGTATAAACACTGTCTGTATTGTGATTTTCATTGTCTTTATTTGTGCATGTCTCTTCGTGTGTGTGTGTGTGTGTGTGTGTGTGTGTGTGTGTGTGTGTGTGTGTGTGTGTGTGTGTGTGATGACCTTGAAAGCTGGAGCGGCAGCCACATTCGTTGGGGTCAGCCCTTTCGACTGCGCCAGCTGACCACCGGCCACTACCTGGCCCTGACAGAGGACAAGGGGGTGGTGCTGCAGGACCGCGAGAAGTCTGATACTGCCTCCACTGCCTTCTGTTTCAGAGCCTCCAAGGTGACACAACACACAGAAACACACACACACACACACACACACACACACACACACACACACACACACAGTCATACGCTCACTTACTTAGTGGTTCTCAGAGTGACCGGCATTACAGGAGATCATTCATTCACCTCCTTACTCAACACCAGTGAAAAGACATTATGTAGGACCAACGGAAAACCCACACAAATGAGCCACCCACTTTCCATGGACTGGAAAGTGGCTATTTTTCCAAGGACAATCAAATGAAGGACAATGAAAATCGCATCAATTACTGGACAAATGAAAACGACACCACAGAGGTTAATTCATCTGAAATTGCCAGCTCTGACCAAATTGACTTAGCTGCCCAGTCTTGACCATTTAGCCCTACTCTCTGTAATGGGGTATCTAGATATGGCCAGTGATTGCGAGCCAATTAGTGACCCAGCCACTGAGAATCAATAACAGGTATCATAGAACACCGGCGAGGTCATTTATCACTGGTCTCATTACGCATTTTATGGCTTTGAAACATATCTGATCCTAACGAGGAAACAAATACAACCCCGTGACTGTGATGGATAGCTTTCTGCAACAACAGGGTTGTGCCGGTTTCTCCGGCAGATGTTGCTGCCAGATGTCTTCAGAAACCAAGTGTGTACGTCTGTGTCTGCTATGTGTGCATGGGTGTATTGCGTGAATGTGTGAGGTCCGACAGCTATGGCGCGTTCATTTTCTCCCTTTATCCTGCCATGTGCAGGAGAAGCTCGAGCAGAGCCCCAAGCGAGACATTGAGGGCATGGGGGTGGCGGAGATCAAGTACGGTGACTCGCTCTGCTTCGTCATGCACGTGGCCACGGGGCTCTGGCTCTCCTACCAGGCACCGGATGTCAAATCGTCACGGCTAGGACCCCTCAAGAGACAAGTGAGCAGAAACAAAAACAAAAACACTTCCACTGAAAATTTCTCCCTTTCAGCTGAGAACGCACAGCATGTTCAAGAACAAAGAAATAAATACAAGTCCCTGGAGCAGATAATTGTTTTTCATCACAATGAGCTGATTGAGTTGAGATAATTGCGTGTTAGTGTGTATTAGTGCATCTCTCCTCCTAACTAAATATAACCTGTGTCCCCTGGCTATTGTGACAGAAGCAATAGGAATGTGTGTGAGTGTTTGTTTACCCTGCCCCTCACTCCATGTAAACAAAGGTGGATAGCCCGTATGTCAGGACCCGTGTTCCTGGCTCAGCAATGGCTGATAACGGCTGGGTATGTTGTCTATGGCAAACGGCTTCCCACAGTTTTTTCCCCCTCCTTTTCTGTTGTTTCTCTCAGTTACACACACTGCTCTCTGAGTGCGAACACAAATGCAATCACAATCTAATTTTTTCTCCTTTAGCATCTCTTGTCATTACTCTCTCTCTCTTCCTTTCCTTGCACTCCTTTCCACCCCCCCCCCCCCGTCTCTCTCCAGGCTTGCCTCCACGTAGAGGGTCACATGGATGACGGGCTGACCCTGCAGCGCTGTCAGCACGAAGAGTCCCGTGCTGCTCGCATCATCCGCAACACCACCCGTCTCTTCAGCCGGTTCATCAGGTGCACGGCACGCCGC
The DNA here is from genome assembly GCF_029633865.1 of Lampris incognitus. Lineage (NCBI taxonomy): Eukaryota > Metazoa > Chordata > Actinopteri > Lampriformes > Lampridae > Lampris > Lampris incognitus. Next base: position 18,704,878 of record NC_079226.1, read on the forward strand.
TAACATGCTACTGCAGCCGAGTCGTGTTTCAAGCATGAGTTTTGGAGGCAGGAAGAATTAGGAGTGACTCATCTCGACGAGTCACCGCCATACAGTACACAATTATTGTCTGCCTGTTTATGTATGTGTGTGTGTTTCTATAGACAGGATTAAGTGGCGTTTGTCACGTTGATGGGTTTAAGTGGTTGTGCTGTGTTAAATGGGCTAGATCAACTGTAATTTACCTTCAGAGGATTGAAGCTGTATGTGGGGCTTCTCTAAGACTGTGTTTGGTTAATGAAGATTTCCATTGGAAATACTCTTTCCATAGTATCCCTCCCTAAGGTGTTCCCATGACATGGTTCAGGCACTTCAGGGAACAACACTGTGGAAACAGTATTTCCAGTTGAAATGTTTATTATGACACCACAAGCTCCAGTCAGCCTGCATGTCAGCATTCTCCCGGGCTCTCTCTCTCCCTGCTGAGACACACGCATAAACAGGCATAGGTTAATTGTGTAATGGTGTTCCTCATTGTCCAGATGAGCCAATCCTAATTCTACCTGCTTCCAAACTATCTAAACCACACCTCTGCCACAGCTTCTGTCACTCATCACTGCACACAACAAAGTGATCATGCAAAATGTCCCATTAAACCCAACCACCGTCCTTATTCCACTTGAATGATTCATCAGGGAAAACGGAAAAGGCCACTGCCGGAGCCACATGATAGAATAGAATAGAATAGAAAAGCTGTTTTTGGGGGCGTCCGGGTTTGCGTGGCAGTCTATTCTGTTGTCTACCAACATGGGGCTCGCCGGTTCGAATCCTCGGGTAACCTCTGGCTTGGTCAGGCATCCCCATAGACACAGTCAGCCATGTCTGCGGGTGGGAAGTCGGATGTGGATATGTGTCTTGGTCGCTGCGCTAGCGCATCCTCTAGTCGGTCAGGGCACCTGTTCAGGGGGAGGGGGAACTGGGGGGAATAGTGTGATCCTCCCACATGCTACTTCCCCCCCCCTGGCGAAACTGTTTACTGTCAGGTGAAAAGAAGCAGCTGGCGACTCCACATGTATCGGAGGAAGCATGTGGTAGTCTGCAGCCTTCCCCAGATCGGCAGAGGGGGTGGAGCAGTGACCGGGATGGCTTGGAAGAGTGGGGTAATTGGCCAAATTCAATTGGGGGGAAAAGGGGGGGGCCAGCTGTTTTTGGTGAGGTCAGTTGTAGTCATACAGTGGTACAAATCCTAGCAACAATCGTACACATCACCCAATAATGGACAAAGCCACACATCACATAACCTCACAGGCTCTGACACAGCCCACTCAGTCTGGATTTAATGTCCCTTCAGACTGTGAGTGCAATCGGTGAAGGATGAGGCTGTGGGTCTTTAAGTTTCGACTGAGCAGGAGCTACGACACCATTGACTCGTCGGCCCAGTCATGTGTGTCCGAACAACGGGGCAAACACTGCTGCAGCATCTCCGTTGTGCACAGCCAGCCATGAATGAAGGAGCCACCGAGCATATAAGTGGATGCTCCAAGTCCCCTTAGTTGCCATCACCACTTCCGACCGTAATGTGAACATGTACCCCCCCCCCCCCCCATCCCAGATGCACACAAACACACACACTTAGAATAAGACGGGAGCTATTTTTAGCAGCGGAAATCAACGTTTCAGCATGGATGAACCCGAGGAATAAACACTGTGTTCGACATCGCAGCCTCTCCTCAAGTCTGTTAAGCTCTCCGGTGAGACTATTTCAATGCTGTTTCATTACTTTTATAAGAAGTGGAGGCGTCGTGAAAATCTGTGATTGTTACACAATTAATAACATGAGCAAAGGAAGTGTCTTCACCTTGACTGCCATCTCAGAGGGATTTTTTTCCATGTAATAGTAAATAAGTCTCTTCTTCCCTCCCCGCGTGTGCTGTTGTGTCTGCAACTACCAGGGACCTGGACTGTCTAGGGGTGAAGAACAGGGCATCAGTGGCGCTGCCTATCGAGGAGGTGCTCCAGACTCTCAATGACCTCATCACCTACTTCCAGCTCCCAGATGCTGAGTTGGAGCACGAAGAGAAGCAGATCAAGCTTCGGTCACTCAAAAACCGGCAGAATCTCTTCAAACAGGAAGTGAGTTTAACCGAAGAGCAGGAAACTCAAAATCCATGAAATGATGAGTTAGTACTAGCAGTTCTCATGCTGAATGACTTTTCTTGGTAGTGCAATAGCATGATAAAGAGCTTCAGAGTTGGAGGTTTTTCATTGTGATTGAGGACATTTCAGTAAGTGGCTGCACTTATGAATGACAAAAGAGTCAAGTTGGGGCATCCGGGTGGTGTAGCGGTCTCTTCGGTTGCTTACCAACATGGGGATCACCGGTTCGAATCCCTGTATTACCTCCGGCTTGGTCGGGCGTCCCTACAGACACATATGGCAGTGTCTGCGGGTGGGAAGCCGGATATCGGTATGTGTCCTGGTCGCTGCACTAGCGCCTCCTCTGGTCAGTCGGGGTGCCGGGGGTTATAGCGTGATCCTCCCATGCGCTACGCTCCTCTGGTGAAACTCCTCACTGTCAGGTGAAAAGAAGCAGCTGGCGACTCCACATGTATTGGGGGAGGCATGTAGTAGTCTGCAGCCCTCCCCGGATTGGAAGAGGGAGTGGAGCAAAGACCAGGACGGCCCAGAAGAGTGGGGTAATTGGGCAAGTACAATTGAGGAGAAAGGTGGGGGGGGTCAAGTTGCCGAGACTGGATGTTTTGAGCCTGAACGAAGTGACTGTTGTGTATTTCTGTGCTACTCTGTATTGGGAGGCCTGTGTTTAAAAGGTGTCAGCAGTTTTCAGGTTATGAGTTTTCCCATGATACCAATGCACCAAAGCCCCCCCCCCCAAGCCTCTCGCTCTTAAATTGCTCTCATCAGTTAGCAAAATGTCAACCGCTCTCCCTCAATGATTTCAGAAAGGCAACCGCAAACCTCCCCTAAACTCCAACGCACAACACCAGCATCGATGTGTGTTGTGTTGGTGAGTCCTCAGGCAATGATTTGATGCCATTAATACATGTAAATGTGTTAAATATTTATGAAATGTTTACATAATTAATATCAATATACACTACGGCACTTACAGTAGTCCTCTCTGCAAATCACTCTAATTTGAAATTTCAATAAGGCATCTCTCAGCCTACCTACCAACCCAATCTATATTATACCATACTAGTACATCTGCGTCCCTCCCCCTCATATATCACATTTAGACGTTTAATATGTCATTGTTGACAGCTGACTCAGGACTTTTCATGGTATTATAAATCTCTGCCACCGTCTCCTTCTGACCCTCCTTTTAGCATATCTGATCACCGTAGATCAGGGGTCAGGAACCTTTTTGACTGGGAGAGCCATAAAAGCCAAATATTTCTAAATATATTTCATTGAGAGCCATATAGTATTTTTAACGTATAATAAATGAAATATGTCTTACTTTTAATGCGACTTCTGGTGCTGCATGGCGTATCGAAGTGCCGCTTTATATTTGACCGTTTCATCGATGCAATGTTATCATTGCATATGAGACATATGGCAGATCCTGCTCTCTCCACAAATGCAGATTCCTCTGCGCACGCAGCCTGGAATGCACGGTAACCACCGTCTTTTTTTCTTTTCGCCCTCTTTTCCCTTACAAGGGTTGAAGCGGATAAACTAGTTGGCTATCTGATCAAATTGATTTCTTCACCTTTACAATGACCCGGACATGCTCGCGAGCCATTGGTTCCCGACCCGACCCACGGGTGACCCGTGACCCGTGAAATTTATCTTCAAAACTCATTTCTGTTTACTTTAAAATGACACAGTATTATTAAGAAATATCACAAGTATTTTAAAATCAGTTCCAAACTGATTTTTTTTTCAACTCAAAATTGTCTGGGAGCCATATGCCGTCACCGGAAGAGCCATATATGGCTCGCGAGCCATAGGTTCCCGACCGCTGCCGTAGATATTCATCACGATGTGATCACCCATTGGACTTGTGGGAGGGGGCCACAAGTTTGTATCGACAACCATGGGAACTATTTCACAGATAGAGTAGAAAAATGTCCCTTACATCACTGAGAGATGCCGGTAATGCCTGATTTATCTCTTAATGAGTATTTCACGTCTCATGGATTGTACTAGGCGTGCAAAATATAAGGCACACTTTCAATACTAGCAACACCTGCCGGAGCTGCACCCTCCTTTGTGCCCCACTTATCTTGGTCTTTTCAGACCCCCCTTTCTGATCTGGCTTCTGCCTTTGATATGTGTGTCCCATTTGTGACTGTGGTTGACGTATTAGGAATTGGAATAAATTGGAACTATAAGGGATTACAGCTTTCGTCGAGATTTGACTGGTGCATCTATTCTGTAGAAACAGCAGAAACTCTTTCCTCTGATATCTGACAGGATGATCATTTGTCTGCATCTGTCTGCTTCGTGCTTTCATGTGTTTATACATTTGTGTGTGTGTGAGAGATAGAGAGAGAGAGAGCGAGAGCGAGAGAAATTATATGCATAGAGTTATTGTATATTCATTGGGTCACTGTGTATTTCTCAGGGTATGTTGACTTTGGTGTCCAACTGCATCGATCGCCTAAATGTTTACAACAGTGCAGCCCACTTCGGGGAGTGTGCTGGGGAAGAGGCCGGGGCAGCCTGGAAAGATATCCTCAACCTGCTGTATGAACTCCTGGGTAAGATAATGAAGATGCATTTCCTCCACTGTCATCTCCCTGTTTGAAATCTGACTCAGCACGCATGACGATGCCCCCCAAACACACACACGCACACACACACAATCGTATACTTAATCGCCACTGTAGTCAATCTCCGAGACCTGAGTATTGGGTATTTGGTCGATAAAATGCCTTCTTGCTCTGAGCTGCAGTTTGCAGTTCTGTGGCTGATGGCGCAGAGAGACAGGGAGAGAGAGAGAGAGAGGGAGAGGGAGAGAGAGAGAATGAGAGATCATTTGTTTGTGATGGAGAACTGAGCTGACCTGGCATTTAAACACCCATTTAGCGATAGCTCATACTGCCGTTCCCAGAATTTAGTCTGTCCAGCACACACACACACACACACACACACACACGCGCGCTAATGCACAAATGCAAGCGCACACATACGGACACCACTGGATCAAAATTAGATGGCATGTGGTGCATTACATACAAAAGCGATTTCAGATTCCTGTGAAGTGGAGCCAGCACGTAAACCCAACAAGATTGATTAGCCCACACGCATCACACACAGCCAGGCTGGGCTGTGTCCTGACAGCCAGATGGCTTCAGCATCCATGGAGGCTCAGGAGTATCCATTCTCCTCTTTGCCTTTAGTGTCTGCTGTGCTGCTCCCTCGTCCTTGCCCTGTTCCCATTGTTTCTATAGCTCAGTGTCCTGTGCCCGCAGTCCCTTCAACCTTGTGCACTCTTTGCATATGCCGTGTCAGATTCAGACTGTACGCCACCAAATGACATGTCTGTTGGACATGTCTTTTTTTTTCCTTTTTGCCCTGTCTGGTAAATCCATCTCTCTGCAGTGTTGAATACAAAGTTTGGCGGAAGCGATCACAATCACCAGTTACACAAAAGAAGCATTTGGGAGAAACCATTAATGCGTGTTGCTTTTTCTCTTTTCATGCTTTTTTTTGGGGGGGGGGGATTTTTCATTCCTCCCTCCCAAAAAATGTGTACTTGGCCAATTACCCTAGTTTCCGAGCCATCCCGGTAGTTGCTGCACCCCTTCTGCTGATCCGGGGAGAACTACAAACCACCACATGCCTCCTCCAATACATGTGGAGTCGCCGGCTGCTTCTTTTCGCCTGACAGTGAGGAGTTTCCCCAGGGGGACGTAGCGCGTGGGAGGATCACGTCATTCCCCCTCCAGTCCCCCCCCCCCCCCGAAACAGGCGCCCCCGACCGACCAGAGGAGGTGCTAGTGCAGCGACCAGGACACATACCCACATCCGGCTTCCCACCCGCAGACACAACCAATTGTGTCTGTAGAGACGCCCGACCAAGCCGGAGGTAGCACAGGGTTTCGAACCGGCGATCCCTGTGTTGGTAGGCAACAGAGTACGCTACCTGGACACCCCTCATGTTTTCTTTTATGTTGTTATTTTTGAATTCATCCCTTTCTTGCATAGTGCTTTTGCACATTTATGACGCTTCTCCTTTTACATACACTACCGTTCAAAAGTTTGGGATCACCCAAACAATTTTGTGTTTTCCATGAAAAGTCACACTTATTCACCACCATATGTTGTGAAATGAATAGAAAATAGAGTCAAGACATTGACATGGTTAGAAATAATGATTTGTATTTGAAATAAGATTTTTTTTACATCAAACTTTGCTTTCGTCAAAGAATCCTCCATTTGCAGCAATTACAGCATTGCAGACCTTTGGCATTCTAGCTGTTAATTTGTTGAGGTAATCTGGAGAAATTGCACCCCACGCTTCCAGAAGCAGCTCCCACAAGTTGGATTGGTTGGATGGGCACTTCTTTGAGCAGATTGAGTTTCTGGAGCATCACATTTGTGGGGTCAATTAAACGCTCAAAATGGCCAGAAAAAGAGAACTTTCATCTGAAACTCGACAGTCTATTCTTGTTCTTAGAAATGAAGGCTATTCCATGCGAGAAATTGCTAAGAAATTGAAGATTTCCTACACCGGTGTGTACTACTCCCTTCAGAGGACAGCACAAACAGGCTCTAACCAGAGTAGAAAAAGAAGTGGGAGGCCGCGTTGCACAACTGAGCAAGAAGATAAGTACATTAGAGTCTCTAGTTTGAGAAACAGACGCCTCACAGGTCCCCAACTGGCATCTTCATTAAATAGTACCTGTTAGAGCCTGTTTGTGCTGTCCTCTGAAGGGAGTAGTACACACCGGTGTAGGAAATCTTCAATTTCTTAGCAATTTCTCGCATGGAATAGCCTTCATTTCTAAGAACAAGAATAGACTGTCGAGTTTCAGATGAAAGTTCTCTTTTTCTGGCCATTTTGAGCGTTTAATTGACCCCACAAATGTGATGCTCCAGAAACTCAATCTGCTCAAAGAAGTGCCCATCCAACCAATCCAACTTGTGGGAGCTGCTTCTGGAAGTGTGGGGTGCAATTTCTCCAGATTACCTCAACAAATTAACAGCTAGAATGCCAAAGGTCTGCAATGCTGTAATTGCTGCAAATGGAGGATTCTTTGACGAAAGCAAAGTTTGATGTAAAAAAAATCTTATTTCAAATACAAATCATTATTTCTAACCTTGTCAATGTCTTGACTCTATTTTCTATTCATTTCACAACATATGGTGGTGAATAAGTGTGACTTTTCATGGAAAACACGAAATTGTTTGGGTGATCCCAAACTTTTGAACGGTAGTGTATGCCATTCTAGCGCCCCTCTGCCCTCCAAGAGTGTCCTTCACGTACTTGTTTACACCGATCCCCCCCCTTTGGACTGGTATTAGCGTTCTGACCACGTCTTCCTCCATTCCCATTCACTTCTCTGCACACCTGCTCCAACGCAACGCTAAGTGGATTTGGGACGCCCACCTCCTTCTCTCCCTGTCTGTCTTCGTCGGATGACCCTGTCTGCTTTGGCTAGGACATATGTGGGCGTGTGTGTGTGTGTGTGTATGTGTGTGTGTGTGTGTGTGTGTGTGTGTGTGTGTGTGTGTGTGTGTTTCACCTTGTATACCCTCCCTTTCTTAAGGATGTTAATTAATATGTATGAAGACGGAACTTCTCTCTTTCCTTGGCATTGAGCGTGTGTTTAAGGCGCCTGCCTTTGGCTTTGACATTGTTTTCTATGTGTGTTATGTAAGAGGAGCGGGTTTGGCAGCGACTGTTTTGAAGAAGACTCGGCAAACTATATCCATTAAAAACAAGCAATGGGAGTTTATCTTGGCCCGTCTATTGTAAACTTCTCATTTGTCTACTACCCACCCAGTATTTCAGTCTTGTTTTTTGTTTTGTTTTTTTCCCCTATTCCCATGATTCCTGTAGCAGCGTTGATCCGAGGGAATAGAAACAACTGCACCCAGTTCTCCAACAACTTGGACTGGCTTGTCAGTAAGCTGGAGAGACTGGAATCGTCTTCAGGTAAAATCAGTAACTCTGCTAAATAGAGAAATAAAAATAGAAAAACTAAATAGAAGGCCTTACTTTACAGGAAATGAGGAAAAACTCATTATTGTTTTTCCATTTTAGCACTAAAGAAAGCAATGTAGCTGAAATGTTTGCTCACTAGTCCATTCTTGTGTGTGTGTGTGTGTGTGTGTGTGTGTGTGTGTGTGTGTGTGTGTGTGTGTGAGTGTATATATACGTATATATATATATATATTCCCTTACCTGCACCTTTCAGTCATGCACTATGGAATACAGGTAGTCCCTGGGTTACGAATGCCCGGCATATGTACGAACTCCCGTACTTATGAAACGACCTCCATAAAACCTATTATTTTAAAAAATCGAGATAGACACTTGTGAACAAGACCCTGAGATACTTGAACTCCTTCACTTGAGGCAACAACTCAATACAATACAGTATAAGTGGCTGAAATGAGTTTCCTCCGTAGGGTGTGTCGGCTCAGCCTTAGAGATAGAGTGAGGAGCTCGGACATCCGGAGGGAGCTTGGAGTAGAGCCGCTGCTCCTCCGTGTCGAAAGGAGCCAGTTGAGGTGGTTCGGGCATCTGATTAGGATGCCTGCTGGGCGCCTTCCTTTGGAGGTTTACTGGGTATGTCCATCTGGGAGGAGACCCCGGGGTAGACCCAGAACTCGCTGGAGGGACTACATGTCCAATCTGGCCTGGGAACGCCTTGGGATCCCCCAGGAGGAGCTGGATGGCATTGCTGGGGAGAGGGATGTCTGGAGTGCCCTACTTAGCTTGCTGCCACCGCGACCCGACCCCGGAGAAGTGGCTGAAGATGAATGAATGAGTTACACACATCAAGTTACGGTGGCGGAGTGATTAGCGCGTTCACCTCACAGCAAGAAGGTCCTGGGTTCGAGCCCCAGGGTAGTCCAACCTTGGGGGATCATCCCGGGTCATCCTTTGTGTGGAGTTTGAATGTTCTCCCCATGTCTGTGTGGGTTTCCTTCAGGTGCTCTCATTTCCTCCCACAGTCCAAAGACATGTAGGTCAGGTGAATCCGCCATACTAAATTGTCGCTAGGTGTGAATGTGTGTGTGTGTCGGCCCTGTGATGGCCTGATGGCCTGTCCAGGGTGTCTCCCCACCTGCCGCCCAATGATTGCTGGGATCGGCTCCAGCATCCCCGCGACCCTGAGTAAGGCTAAGCGGTTTGGGTAATGGATGGATGGAGTCACACACAATGGTTCGTACTAATGAATCGACTGACCAATTTGTATGACGCTCACAACACCGCGCGTTTTAAGCAGTTCGTCGGCCCGAGGGAGAACAACGCCATGTCGTAGTCACCATTTTAAGTCAGATCGCATAAACGTTGTGTGCATTGTGTTTTCACTTACATTTTTTGTGTGCTTACCCTCGCAATCATGGCTTCAAAGCGTAAATCTGATGCGAGGGATGGTGACACACCAAAGAAAAAGCAAACGATCACGGTTGAAATGAAAGTGGAAATAACAAAGGGGTCAGAGAGGTGAAACGCTCTTATTGTTTTTTCACTTACCCGATGAGGCAGGGAGGTGAGCCCCGAGTGGGCTCTCGTTTCTGGTGAGAAATGGCCAGCCTCTGCCGGGCACGACTCGCTCCTGGGACAGTGGCAGGTGGGGAGTTTGAAATGTACGAAATGTTTCTTTAAAGTTTTTTATACCTATACACACATTCTCTCTCTCAATTATAAATACTGTAGTTAGATTTATTATTATTACTGCATTATTATATGTAAGATGGTTTAGGTAAAATATATACTATATACTAAGACAAACGTATGACTAACCAACCCTGAGAGCAGGATAAATGGTTAAGATAATGGATGGATGGATGCTAGATGTGAACTGTACGTAACTGTTCCGACTTACATACAAATTTGACTTACGAACAGACTTAAAAACAGAACTCGTTTGTAATCTGGGGACTTCCTGTAAATTACGTTTGATTTTTAGGTTATAGCCAAGGCTCAGCGTTTTCGGTTTTCATTTTTCGTCCAGCATGCTGAATTTCGCCACAAGCAGACACTGTTACATGACCTCACACGAACAGGAACAACTTTTGGATCCGTGGAAACATAAAATCCGGATAAAAACCAGCTTAAACCGATCTTCTCCTTTTAAAAAATCTGGGTATTTTTCAGTGAAAATCGGTAAAAACCGAAAACGCTGAGCCTTGGTTATAACATTGTTCCAACCTCTTCTTTTTTTACAGTGTACGAAGTCTTCCTTTTTCCTTTATTTTGATGATTTCTTATGCATGCACCTGCGGTAATTGCATCCCTCTGTTCATTTTCAAGTCTTGTCAAATTTGTAAACAAATATTACATTTTTCCTCGCATCACATATTATATTGTATTCGGAAAACAGCTTTCATTAGTCAAGCAACAATCAGGCATTCACAATCCTGAAATCGGCACATATACATTGGGCTTACGTAATAAAAACAAATCTGTATCTGCTAGTTTTGCAGAGACATGGTTTTCACCCAACAGCAACAATACTTCTGTGAGCCGTAAAACAGGAGTCTGCCCAAGAGACCTCATGTATCTCATTAGGCTGATGGCGGTGTTTTACTCATCAACAGGCCCTGAGGTTTGAAGGGTTGAAAGGGATACGTTGTTCACCCATGAATATGGAAACCTTTAGTTTCTGTTTCCTTTGTGAGCGATGTATTAGCAGACCTCCCAGTCGCCTCCTTTGATGGCATTTCTTTGAAGAGTGCCCTTTAGTGTCTGTTCTCCACATCCTCGGTTGGTTTAAGCTAATTGATGATTTTGTGGCCGTGCAGGCATCCTGGAGGTTCTCCATTGCATTCTAATTGAGAGCCCCGAAGCCCTCAACATCATCCAGAGAGGACATATCAAGTCCATCATCTCACTGCTTTACAAGCATGGACGCAACCACAAGGTGAGCAACAAGCCGTCAAAAATTAGTACTGATTAGTACTGATCCCACTATTCCATTGCCTACCAACATGGGGATCGCCAGTTTGAATCCCCGTGTTGTCTTCGGCTTGGTTGGGTGTCCCTACAGACACAATTGGCTGTGTCTGCTGGTGGGGTGGGGAGCCGAATGTGGGTATGTGTCCTGGTCCCTGCACTAGCGCCTCCTCTGGCCAGTTGGGGCGCCTGTTCTGGGGGGAGGGGGAACTGGGGGGAATAGCGTGATCCTCCCACGTGCTACGTCCCCCTGGTGAAACTCCTCACTGTCAGGTGAAAAGAAGCGGCTGGCGACTCCACATGTGTTGGAGGAGGCATGTGGTAGTCTGCAGCCCTCCCCAGAGGGGGTGGAGTAGCGACCGGGACGGCTCGAGAAATAGGGCAATTGGCCAAGTACAATTGGGGAGAAAAAAAAACGGGGGGGTTCAAAAAAGAAGAAGAAAAGATGGGTAATTAATAAATCTGCTTCAAATTGTCGGCATTGTTAATATAATAATGTATAGGCACCAAAAAGCTGCAGGATATTTGTTTAAGCAAAATATCGGAAATAGTGCACCGTGATTCCATATGGAGCAAAATTTAACGTCAGGCTGAAAGTGCTAATGAAGTGTTACTGTATTTGTTTTTTTGTGTACAGAAAGCACAAAACACAAATAAGTATACATAGCTTGTCACTTTCCGGTAGCGCGTAACATTTAACAGCCACCGAAGGCGAATGTGACACTTGTGGGGGGGGGGGGGTGTGCTGCGACGTGTCACTAATCTCTCAGGTGTAGTCCTCAAGGGTTCGCCAGCACAGGAACGCACACGGGGACCGCAGAAATTGCAAATTGCACTATAACCCCTGGCTGGTATCCACTCTCTCCCAGCTTGTGTTCTCATTAAGCTCGACGGTGATGGCTGTGTATAATGGTATGGCTGTGTCAGTGGTACAACACAGCCATACCATTATGAGTCAGCTGACGCACACTCATTTTCATAACAATCCCTATCCCCCTGTGGGTGTGTATCCCACAACTTCTCTCCAGTCACTAAATTAATGCACTTACCTTTTATCAGCACACAAACAGACATCCTTGTCCTCCTGGGTTTTTTGCGGGGGGGGGGGGGTTCTGAAGCACAGTGCAGGCCTATCCCCATTGTGAATCAATCTGTTGATATTGAAATGAGATTCTGGTGTGTCAGCTTGCCGGGGTCATAAATCAGTATGAACGTATCATTTGGCTACAGCAGCTGAAGAAAAGGGCCAGTGATGAAGCACAGGTTCTCTGGCCTGTCGCCCTTGGCTGAGCTTCCCAGCCCATTTAATTCCAGCTCTTTGTGTTAGCGGGGACAGCGCTACATGCATCAAAAGGGTATTATTGGACATGTTTACCCCCTCACGAGCATCTCGGAGTAATTATGGTTGCACAAAAAGAGGCACTTCCAGCTGTGCTAATCGGGGAAAAAGACCTGTGGTCAGGTCTGTCCCTGGTTTAATGGAGAAAATGAGGATTTCTTTCACTGCATTGTGTACTTGGTTATTAGGGTGCCGTTGTGCTTGTCTTCCTCACTGTGTCGCTGACTCGGCTCCCCCGTCACTCACGTGACTTCCCCTCTGTCTCCAGATTCTGGACGTGCTCTGCTCTCTGTGTGTGTGTAATGGTGTGGCCGTGCGAACCAATCAAAACCTAATATGCGATCACCTGCTCCCCAAGAGAGATCTGCTCCTCCAGACCCGATTGGTTAATGATGTCCATAGGTGAGATAGCCCTCCAACAGCCATTTCTCTCATCAGCATGTATGTCTGATTCTTTAAACGATCTATTTAAAAAGCACAATCATCTAAACGATATCTAAGATAGAATTAAGGTCTCCTGTCTGCTCCTTATCCAGTATGAGGCCCAACATCTTTCTAGGAGTGAGCGAGGGCTCAGCCCAGTATAAGAAGTGGTATTATGAGCTGATGATCGACCTGGTGGACCACTTTGTGACGGGTGATCCTTCCCACCTGAGGGTGGGCTGGGCCAACACTAAAGGCTATGCTCCCTATCCTGGAGGGGGAGAGGGCTGGGGAGGCAACGGGGTGGGTGATGACCTCTATTCCTATGGATTTGATGGACTCCACCTCTGGTCAGGTCAGTTCGATGAGATTTTCTGTGTGTGCGTGTGTGTGTGTGTGCCCGTATTAATATAAATGCAGTATATATTGCTGTGTATATGTGTACGTGTTTAAGTGAGCTGGGATAGAAATGAGCTAATGTATTAATGATGAGAAATAACTGAGGGCTAAGGCTAGAGAGCGTCTAGACAAGAGTCGGCACCCAGCAGGACCAGTTTTCTTGACCAGAGAGTATTTCCTGAACATTTGTGTCAGCATGTGTGTATGTGTGTGCGCACGCGTGTGTGTGTACAGTATGTGTATGTGTGTGTCTGTGCATCCAAGTCTGCTGCTATGCTTGTGTGTGCGTGTTGCAGAAAAAAAATCAAGTTTCAATGTTTTGTGTAGTGTTGAGTATGTTAGTTAGGTGTGTACGTGCATTCGTGTGTCATGACAAGACAGAAAGATAAATTGAGGGGCGTCGGGCTTGCGTGGTGGCCTATTCCATTGCCTACCAGCACGGAGATCGCCGGTTTGAATCCCCATGTTAACTCCGGCCAGGTTGGGCATCCCTTACAGGCACAATTGGCCATTTCTGTGGGTGGGAAGCCGACCAGAGGAGGCTCTAGTGCAGCTACCAGGGTCGGTCGGGGCGCCTGTTCGGGGGGGAACTGGGAGGAATAGCGTGATCCTCCCACGTGCTACGTCCCCGTGGCGAAACTCCTCACTGTCAGGTGAAAAGAAGCGGCTGGCGACTCCACATGTATCGGAGGAGGCATGTGGTAGTCTGCAGCCCTCCCCGGATCAGCAGCAACCGAGACGGCTCAGAAGAGTGGGGTAATTGGCCAAATTCAATTGGGGAGAAAAGGCGGGGAAAAAGATAAATTGAGAGTGAGAGTTTGTGAGTGGTGGGTTAGTATTCCACACTGCATTGTGTGACTTGAACACATCTTTGTCTCTTCACCAGGTCGTATACCGCGGGCGGTGGCGTCCATGAACCAGCACGTTCTGACCTCAGATGATGTGGTGAGCTGTTGTTTGGACTTGGGAGCCCCCAGCATCTCCTTCAGGATCAACGGACAGCCCGTTCAGGGCATGTTCGAAAACTTCAACACCGACGGTCTCTTCTTCCCCGTTGTCAGCTTCTCTGCAGGCGTCAAGTGAGTGCGTGTTCATGTTTTGCGTGTGCTGTGAGTCAGATGGATTGCAATTTCCAAGCTGTGCGCTGCAGACAGGTAATGAGACTGACGAGTGGAGAAAGGTGCTACGCTTCTGTTCTCATGAGAACACAACACACGTACATACTCGAAATACGCACTAACACTGAGCGACAGAGCAAATGCACACACACACACACACACACACACACACACACACACACACACACACACACACACACACACACACACACACACACACACACACAAACAAGCTCATGAAAACCTCACATCTCACGCTTCTTCTCATTTTCTCTTCAGCCTGCACCAATTCCATGTAATCCATCCAGTCAACTTATTCCTAATGCATTAATCTTCAAGGCCTTGAGATTGGACACAGGTAAAATGGGCTGGCCTCATATTCGCCTCTATTGCTATGGTAACCACAGCTACTATGATTGACAAGAGGTAGAAATGGAATTTCAAGCTCCGGCAGTCTTGCGGTGATTCCATGATTGACTCTGTTTTCGGAGTCGGCGGTTTAGCATTTTACTGTTTTACCTCACCGTCTCTCTCGTTGGTGTACGAAACCTGACAGCTGAATGTGTAAGCCACCGCGCCCCATAACTCAATCAGCAGACAAAAACAGTTTGTTATCAAGCTGAGACACAAAGTAAATCCATTTCCCCCACAACACAACCTCAAGATTTTTTTTTAAACTTGAACCGTAATACATTCAGGTATGTTTTAGTGCCTGAATTCAGTCTTCATTAACTAATGCCAATTAACTGAAACTTGGTCATTATCCTCCTTGCTTGGTAAGTAACTGATACTAAATGAGCACTAGAAATGGGACTCAAAGGGTCCTTTTCCATTTGTGATAAAATTTTTGGTTGATGATGGGATCTATTTTTGTTTGAGAAGGGTTCCCCTGTGAGATGGTTGATGCATCCTGCTCAGCATAAACACATGTATTTGCTTTTTCTTCTTGCCTATCTAGGCTTATTTCCTCCTGTGTGGGGGAAAAAATGGATAATCACACTATGATTGATTTTAATAGCATTTAATGGCATGAGACTTTTTGTTTTTTTGTGATTCCCCTCTTCTCTAGTTTTATCTTTTTGTATTTAATATCCTTTCATTGTCTTTCTATCCATTACCTCAGATGAATAATTTGTCTCTAAATAAAATGATATCGGCTGATTTGTTGTGTTCACATCAGGGATGTGTACAGCTCGCCCGGTGTGTTCAGGGCCTCAGCAGCTCTGGATACCTGCTGCCCCTCAGGAGCCATCTCTGCCCCCTCACTTTGCTCCCAAAGCTTTGAAAGTATTTTCGTCGTCAGTGAGGAGACGAGAAGATCCACAAGGTGTAAGGCCGCGATCCAATGTTGTCTTTCCCTGGCAGAACGGCTCCGGGTTTACCGTCACCACTACTGTGGTTTTAAATAAACCTTCCACAAATATCGATGATGATTTCCACGAACTAGCTCTCATCTCAGGTTCTGCATACACATGTTGGCCACCTCAGAGATCCAGGAAGCCCGTGTTAGGCCTTTTAGCTTGCTTCCTGTCATTTCCCTTGACATTTAAAAAATTCCACAATGTCCAAACTCTGTATGTTGGAATTGGAGGTTGATTTAATGTCATCAACGCTGTCCCATTTTTTTTTTAATCTAAGAGCCGCCGTGCTTTTGAGTTCACCAGCGCTGCACTGTGCTTTGTAAAGGGTCATTTAAAGTGTAAAAATAGTGTAAAAACAACATACTTCACATATATAATTCACTCTTAAGTTCCAGTGTCAGTCATTGAATTGTGTGGAATATTACTGTGTTAAATCCAGTATTAATTCTCAGTAAAACAGAGCTAAATGCATTCTGAGAATGGCTCAAATTTTGAATAATTTAGGTAGCACCAATAAACATCAGCTGTGCTCACAGGAAGTTGAATGAGTTCATCTGGACACAACGTTTATTCTTTTTTCTTTTTATTGAAAATTTTCCGCCTTTCTCTTCCCAATTGTACCTGGCCAATTACCCCACTCTTCCGAGCCATCCTGGTCACTGCTCCACCCCCTCTGCCAATCCGGGGAGGGCTGCAAACTACCACATGCCTCCTCCGATACACATGGAGTCGCCAGCCGTTTCCTTTCACCTGACAGTGGGGAGTTTCACCAGGGGGACGTAGCACATGGGACGATCACGCTATTCCCCCCAGTTCCCTCTCCCCCCCGAACAGGCGCCCCAACCGACCAGAGGAGGCGCTAGTGCAGCGACCAGGACACATACTCACATCTGGCTTCCCGCCCGCAGACACAGCCAATTGTGTCTGTAGGGACGCCCGACCAAGCCGGAGGTAACACAGGGATTCGAACCGGAGAGCCCTGTGTTTGGTAGGCAACAGAATAGACACTACCCGGACACCAGACACAATGTTTATGGACCGAAACGTTTCATCACTTATCTAAGTCTCAACTGACTGCAGGGACCCCCACCCTTATAAACAATACAGTGGCCTAACGACCGAAACCAATGACTGGTTTCATATGCAAATATGGCGTGACCATTAACTAGAGTTTCAATGGCCATGTGTACCACAGCATTTTAAAATGGTGACAGATGTACTCTTAGCCCCCCCCCCCCTTGGTTCAGGGATGGTCGTTCCATCTTCACATAGATGGCCTCTTTGACTCCCCTTTCAAACCAGCGTTCCTCCTTATCAAGGATGTGCACATCCTCGTCCTTGAAAGAGTGGCCACTGGCCTGTAGGTGGGTGTAGACTGTGGGGTCCTGACCTGACGCGTTAGCTCTCCTGTGTTGTGCCATCTTCGTGGCCAGCGTCTGTTTGGTTTACCCAATGTACAAGTCATGGCAGTCCTCCCGGCACTTAACAGCATACACGATATTGCCCTGTTTGTGCCAGGGGACCCGATCCTAGGGGTGCACTAATTGTGCACAACTGTTCCGAAACTCCCACCACATACGGAATCACTACTGGTCCATCCCTGGACCGGGGGTGGGGGTGGGGGGCTAGGTGTACATCTGTCGTCATCTTACAATGATGTGATTTCAATTATTCCCCAATCCTCAGTGAATAGTACACATGGCCATTGAAACTCTATTTAATGCTCACAGCAGTTTGCATATGAAACCAATTGTTGGTTTCGGTCATTAAGTCACTGTATTGTTTATAAGAGTGGGGATACCTGCAGTCGGTGGAGACTGAATTCATCACTGAGATGAGTGATGAAACGTTTCTCTCAATAAACGTTGTGTCCAGATGAACTGATTCACCTTTGTGTGATTTCCTTACCTGGATTATTGAGCATGCATAAAGAGACTAGCTGTGCCGTATTATTTATTGGCTTAAGTAAAATGCATGTCTTAGGTTGCACAATGACAGGACAGTGCCAAAGGCACTGCTAATGTCACCAGTAAAAAAGAAGAAGAAATAGATTGACATTATATTAGTGGCTATTAAAATGGGTTGGGCATTTTTTTTGCTTTTAGCTAATACAGAACAAAAATACAACCAGTTGCACTTTGACATGCAAGTGTAGCTGCATATGCCTACATCTTTACTTTTGGATTTACAGTTTGAGCCGTGCAGAAGCAAATGATTATTGCTGTTAAGGTTGGATATTAGTTTCACCATGTAAAATCATATTTCCATTCCTCTATCTTGTAAATCAGAAAAATAAGCAGTCTCCTCACAAATCCTACAAAAGCCAAAAGTGTCAGTGACAGCGGTTAGGATGATCAGCTATTCTGTACAGACAAAACAGTGCCACAGAGGAGAAAGACACTTCTCGACTCAATAATTGATGGCAGCTTACGGAGTGGACACAGTTTGCGTCATCACTACAACTTGAGTTACTATTTCGGTCAGGCCCCGGGAGAGTCTCTTTGCAGTGGTGGTCTAAAACGTCACTTCATTCTCTTTCTGTAAGAACTCCCATGTCCTTGTTTTGTAAGTGGATGAACTAAGCAACCGTTCATGTAGAATGACCGACATCTCACCTCCTCAGGGTTCGTTTCTTGTTGGGGGGTCGGCATGGTGACTTCAAGTTCCTGCCTCCATCCAGCTACGCTCCATGCTACGAGGCCCTGCTGCCGAAAGAGAAGATGAGAGTGGAGCCAGTGAAAGAGTACAAGAGAGATGTGGATGGGGTGCGAGACCTGCTGGGCACTACCCAGTTCATGTCCCAGGCCTCTTTCATCCCCACTCCAGTGGAAACCAGTCAGGTAGGCTGATGACAGCCAGTCATGTGCTATGGCCGTGATACAAAGAGACGCCTGGCTTCTACAGTGTGCAGTATTAGCCTTTGTGTTAACCTATGTGGAAGTATTCTATATGCACATTAATACTGTACTAGGACTTACTTATTAATTCAGCGACCTGATTGTTAATTCCTGTTATGAATCCGTTTTAACAATTTTTTACCTTTTTAGCCATATTTGTAGTTTGTAACATGGCACTTTGTATTTTGATAAAATATGATGTGATGCATCTGGGTAGCATAGCAGTCTATTCCGTTGCCTACCAACATGGGAATCGCCGGTTCAAATCCCTGTGTTACCTCCGGCTTGGTCGGGCATCCCTACAGACACAATTGGCAGTGTCTGTGGGTGGGAAGCCAGATCTGGGTATGGGTCCTGGTTGCTGCACTAGCACCTCCTCTGGTCAGTCGGGGCACCTGTTCGGGGAGGCAGGGACTGGGGGGAATAGCGTGATCCTCCCACGTGCTACGTCCCCCTGGCGAAACTCCTCATTGTCAGGTGAAAAGAAGCGGCTGGTGACTCCACATGTATCGGAGGAAGCATGTGGTAGTCTGCAGCCCTCCCCGGATCAGCAGAGGGGGTGGAGCAGCGACCGGGATGGCTCAGAAGAGTGGGGTGATTGGCCGGATACAATTGGGGAGAAAAAAAAGGGGGGGATTCAAAATATATTATATTTAAATATATATTATTTATATATATGATGTAACGGTTTGCCTTTTCCCCTCAGATTATCATGCCTCCCCATCTAGAGAAGGTTCGGGACAAATTGGCTGAGAACATCCACGAACTCTGGGGCATGAACAAGATTGAGCTGGGCTGGTCCTATGGCAAGGTGAGAAGAATATATATGTATATTGATTTATCCTTACACATGGAAAACATGAAATACAGGTATCATATGGCTCATCACTCTGAATGAAATAAATATAAAACAGTAGAATCCGTACGTTCTCTCAAGTCTAGGAGAAAGTAATCCTCGAAATGTTACATATTCATGATGGATTAGTGTTAGAAACATGTAACAGTGTGAAATGCATTAGTGGTTGGAGTTAGAAGTAGAAATTGACCACCGAAACAGCCTGTACATCATCTTGCTTTCTCTTTTATAATTTGCGGTTCAAACCAAAAAGAGGGTAAGTGAGAAAAATACTCCCATGTTATCCCACATACTGTGTTCTTCATTACATTTCATTTTTAGAAACTCCATCCTAGTTCTTTTCTTTGGAGGCAGCGGACTCATTGTATTGTGTTTCGACGTCAGTCATGAATAACAGTGTATTGTTCCATCCAAGGGCAGCGCGGGGCATTCTGGCAATAAACAAAGAGGAAGGCCTGAATGACATTTTAATTTCATTCATTTCTTTTCTTATTTTTGGGGGAAAAAAAGTCACAGGGCAAATTCAAGATTCAAGGGGTTTTCTCCTGCTCGCTGGAAAACCGCTTTTCAAAGGGTGTTTCCCCCCCCCCAAAAAAAGACTTGTAGACAACTTCCTTGGTCAAAAGTGGTCTGTTTTGCCCGACTGCCCTTGAAGGTGCAGATGACAATGCAACTACCAAAATGCAACTCAGCTCTTATGTCTATAATACAAATATATGAATAAAAATCCCCGTCCCCCTTCATCACATGACCTCCCTCTCCGACTAACCCCTCCATTCATTTTATACAGGCCTCCATTCTCTCCAACTCCTTAACAGAGTCGATGCTCTGTTAAGGAGTTGGAGAGAATGGAGGCCTCACAGAGTGAGATTATCTATTAACCCAGGATCTGCCTCACATGTTCACTACAAACAGTTCTTTTTAAAAAATGTGTTTACCCTTTTCCTCCCCAATTGTACTTGTCCAATTGCCCCACTCTCCCGAGCCATCCCGGTCTCTGCTCCACCCCCTCTGCCGATCCGGGGAGGGCTGCAGACTACCACATGCTTCCTCTGATACATGTGGAGTCGCCAGCCGCTTCTTTTCACCTGACAGTGAGGAGTTTCACCAGGGGGACGTAGCGCGTGGGAGGGGAACTGGGAGGATTCCCCCCCCCCCCAGTTCCCCCTCCCTCCCTAACAGGCGCCCTGATCAACCAGAGGGGGTGCTACGCTACCTGGATACCCCTACAAACACAATTCCACCCCCCATAACGCTACACCTTGGCTTGAATATTGGATCCTAAACTGATCTTGTTGAGCTAGGGGTGACAACGGCACAACGGCATGACAAATAATAGTGTTGTGACTGGTGGAGGGCTAGCCGTGGTGCAGATAATGTGCAAATGCAATGGCGGTGAAGGTATGTCACAGCTGTTGATTTTATAGTCCGCTCATTCAGATGGCGTTTGTCCCCAATTGTACTTGGCCAATTACCCCACTCTTCTGAGCCATCCCGGTCACTGCTCCAGCCCCTCTGCCGAACAGGGGAGGGCTGCAGACTACCACATGCCTCCTCCAATACATGTGGAGTCACCAGCTGCTTCTTTTCACCTGACAGTGACGAGTGGGACGTAGCACGTGGGAAGATCACACTATTTCCCCAGTTCCCCCTCTCCCCCGAACAGGCGCCCTGACCGACCAGAGGACACGCTAGTGCAGCGACCAGGACACATACCCACATCTGGCTTCCCACCCGCAGACACGGCCAATTGTGTCCGTAGGGACACCCGACCAAGCCGGAGGTAACACAGGGATTCGAACTGGCAATCCCCATGTTGGTAGGCAACAGAATAGACCGCCACGCCACCCCGATGCCCTAGATGGCGTTTATCTTACGGTGGCACTCAGGGGAAGACTGAGTTTAGCAGAGGGCGTACAGCGGTGGCAAATGAGAAACCGCGGCACTCCAGCGTTTGATTTAAATTGGTCTTGTGACGGCGTGGCTTCCTTTTGCTGTTTATGCCCGACGTGTAATTGTCAGGCAGTACAATACCCCCAGAGTACTTATACTATTCATAAAAGAGCTGTATGGTGTTCATCGGACACAAACGAAGAGCTAGCTGCATTTCTGTACGCAGTCCCCGCATGTTTTCTTGGTATACATTTGTCGCTGTCATGCTGCCTTCCTCTGCGGAGGAGTTATTCAACATAAAGCACAGCAGTCAAGTGAGGAACACATTTACACCTCTCGCTTGGAATTCAGGTCATGCGCCTCCCTATCTCACCCAAGAAAACATGCTTCCTCTTTCTACCTCCGCCTTCATAACATGTCCACTACAGCAGTGTATCCCAATCCAGTCCTCAAGGACCCCCCCTATCCTGCAGATTTTCATTGTAACCCTGCATAGGTAACCCTACTTGTACCTACTCAACTAATCATCTCATAGCACTTAAGTATGCAAGGTGTGCAAAATCTGACATAATTCATTGCTGATTGGTTGAATAACTACAAACAGGTACCTATTCAGGGTTGCAAAGAAAATCTGCAGGATAAGGGGTCCTTGAGGACTGGGCTGGGAAACACTGCACTAGAGTAGATCTTCTTATCACTAAAACCAGTAACACCCCGTGTGTAGACCACATCTCTGTCCCCCTCCTGACTCAAAACAAGCCTTTACTGTGAGTTGCAATGCCGTGTCTCTATCTCCATATGCATATCTTAAGTACACTTTCTCATATAAGTTGCCCTGTAGACATGCTCTTGGCAAATGTTCGTTGGCAGCAGAGCAAAGTTGAGATGTCGCTTCTTGTGACCCGCCCTCTCTTTTCCTCATAGATAAGGGACGATAATAAGAGGCACCATCCATGCCTGGTGGATTTCTCCAAGCTGCCAGAGACGGAAAAGAACTACAATCTGCAGATGTCCACGGAAACCCTGAAGTATGTCCAGCATTATGGATCAGTTTTCTCCACTGTCATGCTTTAATTGAGAAAGGAAAAGAGAGCAGGATACGGTGGGTGAGAGAAAGCAGACAGGAGTGGAAAAAAAAAACAGGTGCAGATAGAAAAACAGAGAGATATGTTCGTTGCGAGCGAAAGCGAGTCGCGTAGGGAAACAGAGAAAGGACTCTGTGACATTTTAAGTTCAATCTCCAACTGTGACGGCTCAGCACACCTGGTTCCAATCATCCCGGCACGAAGTACTTTCAACTAGTGGTTTAAGTGCAGAATGTGTGTGCGTGCATGTGTGCGTGCATGTGTGTGTGCGTGAGAGTGATAGAGAGAGGGATAAAGAAAGAGCGCTCACGCTTGCATCTTCGCTTGTGCGTTTGTGATAAAAGCGAAGTGTAAGGTTTTCAGTGGTTCCCCTTGGTCCCTGGCACTGACAGTTTCTCCTCTGAGACAGACTCCCTGAAGGTGAGCATCACAAAACCACTTTCTGCCATAACTCTGTCCTCTCACAAGGCGTGAAGGAGAGTCACGCAAACTTCAAACCCCAATATGCTTATAAAAGAAGCCCTGTTTCTTTGCTCTTTTTCCCCAGTACAACTCCTCATTGTTACTCCGCCCTGAAGGGTATTTATCGTCTTTGGTGACATTTCTTTGTTCGATTTTTTTTTTCCAACAAGTTAACCGAAAAACATCCACATGAAATTACATGAAATTTTAGAGAGGACGAACTGATTTAACTTTTGGAGGTAATTAGGGCCAAGGTCACGTCTAGGTCAAAGTTCTTTCCTGGCCATAATGTTGTCAAAAATTGCCCGATCTGCTTCAAAAAGACACCAGAATATTCAACTTTCTATCTCAGAGATAATGTCCTATCACAGAAAGGTGGATCAGTTCATCTGGACATAAAGTTTATTGAGAGAAACGTTTCATCACTCATCTAAGTGACCTCTTCAGTCTCACCTGACTGCAGGTATCCCCACCCTTATAACCAATAGGTGGCATGATGACCGAAACCAACGATCGATTTCATATGCAACTTGCTGTGACCATTAACTAGAATTAGTCACATAGGATTGGGGAATTGTTGCAATCACAGCATTGTAAGATGGTAACAGATGTACTCTTAGCCCCCCCCCCCCCCCGGTTCAGGGATGGTCGGTTCCGTCTTCACATAGATGGCCTCTTTGACTCCCTGTTCAAGCCAGCATCCCTCCCTATCAAGGATATGCACATCCTCATCCTTGAAACTCTAGTTAATGGTCACGCCAATTTGCATATGAAGCCAATTGAGGTTTTCGGTCATGATGCCACTGTATTGTTTATAAGGGTGGGGACACCTGCAGTCAGTTGAGACTGAAGGCGTCACTAAACGTTGTATCCAGATGAACTGATTCACCTTTGTGTGATTTCCTTACCTGGATTATTGAGCATGCATAACGACATAATGTCCTATCCATTTTTAAAGTGAGAAAACTCATTGTTTTGAAAATCGGCAGAACTCCATTCTTCCGACAGCATTCTGCAGCACAGTTTAGTGTGGTACCATACACCCAGAGTTGGTTTTGGTGCTCACCTAAAAGTCTGATGTTATCAGATTGCAGCTAATGTTAACCCAGTAACTCAGTGTATCCCCCATGGACATGCACATTTGTTTGTTTTTCCATCACAGGACCCTGCTGGCATTAAGCTGTCACGTAGTCCAGGTCAATCCAAATGCTGAGGAAAACCTAAAAAAAATAAAACTCCCTAAGAAGTAAGTGAGGCTTTTCTCTGACATCATAAAACACTTTTTTAAATATCCATGTCCTGAATTTATGTATAGGGCTATTTAGAAAGAGATATATTACACAAAGTTACTATGCTAACAAATCAAACAAGGCAGAAGAGGTAAAACCCTAGTCCATCATTCATACTGCCAGTACAGAATGAATTAAAATCAATACATTTACTGAGATGATCTTTTGTCCATAGCTACATGATGTCCAACAGTTACAAGCCCACGCCTCTGGACCTGTCTGACATAAAGCTAACCCCGGGCCAGGAACTGCTGGTGGATAAGCTGGCAGAGAACGCACACAACGTTTGGGCAAAAGACCGCATCAAACAGGGCTGGACCTATGGCATACAGCAGGTACACAGCAAGACTAGCATGTATTCAGCCACGGCACATAGTGACCACAAGAAATCTAGCGTGGCGGTCTATTCCATTGCCTACCAACACAGGGATCTCTGGTTCGAATCCCTGTGTTACCTCCGGCTTGGTCGGGCATCTCTACAGACACAATTGGCTGTGTCTGTGGGTGGGAAGCCGGATGTGAATATGTGTCCTGGTTGCTGTACTAGCGCCTCCTCTGGTTGGTCGGGGCGCCTGTTCGGGGGAGAGGGGGAACTGGGGGGAATAGTGTGATCCTCCCACACACTACGTCCCCCTAGCAAAACTCCTCACTGTCAGGTGAAAATAAGTGGCTGGCGACTCCACATGTATTGGAGGAGGCATGTGGTAGTCTGCAGCCCTCCCCAGATTGGCAAGGAGGTGGAGCAGCGACCGGGATGGCTCAGAAGAGTGGGGTAATTGGACGGTTACAATTGGGGAGAAAAACGGAGAAAATTTTTAAAAAAGAAAGAAACCACTACAGTAATGCGTACAAAATAACACTCTGAGAGGCAGTCTCTTACAGGGAACAGCTTTTTATTATTATTATTAAAGACACAATGGATGGTATTAAAGAAGCAATAGTCTTTTCCCTCAATGTGGAAAAAAATGGCCATTTTTTTCCTCAACAGTCCACACTTTGCTCTTTACTTTGATTATTCGTTTTCCTGTTTTATAGAAATATGTTCTGCACAGTTCAATACCTAACCCCTGCACGTGTCACCGAGTCCAGGCTTGACATGGTCCAACATCTCCCAGCTCCCTGTATACACTCACTGGCCACTTTATTAGGTACACCTTGCTAGTACCGGGTTGGACCCCCTTTTGCCTTCAGAACTGCCTTAATCCTTCGTGGCATAGATTCAACAAGGTACTGGAAACATTCCTCAGAGTCTGGTCCATATTGACATGATAGCATCACGCAGTTGCTGCAGATTTGTCGGCTGCACATCCATGATGCGAATCTCCCGGTCCACCACATCCCAGAGGTGCTCTATTGGATTGAAATCTGGTGATTGTGGAAGCCATTTGAGTACAGTGAACTCATTGTCATGTTCAAGAAACCAGTCTGAGATGATTCGAGCTTTATGACATGGCGCGTTATCCTGCTGGAAGTAGCCATCAGAAGATGGGAACACTGTGGTCATACAGGGATGGACATGGTCAGCAACAATACTCAGTAGGCTGTGGCGTTGACACGATGCTCAATTGGTACTAAGGGGCCCAAAGTGTGCCAAGAAAATATCCCCCACACCATTACACCACCACCACCAGCCTGAACCGTTGATACAAGGCAGGATGGATCCATGCTTTCATGTTGTTGACGCCAAATTCTGACCCTACCATCCGAATGTCACAGCAGAAATCGAGACTCATCTGACCAGGCAACGTTTTTCCAATCTTCTATTGTCCAATTTTGGTGAGCCTGTGCGAATTGTAGCGTCAGTTTCCTGTTCTTAGCTGACAGGAGTGGCACCCGGTGTGGTCTTCTGCTGCTGTAGCCCATCTGCCTCAAGGTTCGACGTATTGTGCGTTCAGAGATACTCTTCTGCATACCTCGGTTGTAATGAGTGGTTATTTGAGTTACTGTTGCCTTTCCATCAGCTCGAACCAGTCTGGCCATTCTCCTCTGACCTCTGGCATCAACAAGGCATTTTCGCCCACAGAACTGCCGCTCACTGGATATTTTCTCTTTTTCGGACCATTCTCTGTAAACCCTAGAGATGGTTGTGCGTGAAAATCCCAGTAGATCAGCAGTTTCTGAAATACCCAGACCAGCCCGTCTGGCACCAACAACCATGCCACGTTCAAAGTCACTTAAATCACCTTTCTCCCCCATTCTGATGCTCGGTTTGAACTGCAGCAGATCGTCTTGACCATGTCTACATGCCTAAATGTATTGAGTTGCTGCCATGTGATTGGCTGATTAGAAATTTGCGTTAACGAGCAGTTGGACAGGTGTGCCTAATAAAGTGGCCGGTGAGTGTATAGCAACACACTTTCCAGCACAGAGCACAATTTCCTCTCGTAAAAGACAAAAAGCCTCACATATTGCAGAGGGCATGTAGGACACAACACATCCGTCTGTATGTGCATTCCCAGAATGAAAAAAAAAACAACTTAGAAACCACAGACAAACTACTCAGTGGCAGTAATTGCAGCAAAAGGCTTATTGTCTTTTCAGTGAATGGGACTGACAGGAGATTTCTAACAATTGCCATAGCATTGAGCTAATTCCCTGGAGTAGTCTGTGTTTACAAAGATGTTCAGCTGTGTGTGGATCGAAGTGAATGGAGGTATTGTGAATGTGTGCATGTGGTTGTATGTAGGTGTGTGTGTGTTTTTGTGTGTGTGCACGCTTGTATGTATGTGTTGGTGAGATTTTAACTCTGCCTCTGCCTCCATGAAGGATCTGAAAAGTAAGCGCAATCCACGCCTGGTTCCCTATGCACTACTGGATGAGCGCACCAAGAAATCCAACAGGGACAGTCTCCGTGAGGCGATCCGCACTCTGATTGGCTACGGATACAACATTGAACCCTCAGACCAGGAAGGCGGTGAGTTAGCCTTGCAGAAACGGGACCTTTTCAAATCACACTAATGACAAATTTGGTTGTGGAAATAACGGTTACAAATATTTACCTTATTTATTTTTCCATTTATTTTATCTGTTTCTGGCAACTTATATCCATATAGCTTGGTGCCAGAAGAGGTGCAACCTCTCAATCTGCCAGCATGCAAAATTTACCTTGTGCATGTCTTTATTAAGCAACTCAGTTCCTGTTGAGGCTGACTAGCCCCCTGTCCTGACGCTGTGGCTGTTCCCCACCCAGTAGGTCACGTGGTGGAACGACTGAGCATTGATAAGATCCGCTTCTTCAGATTGGAGAGGACCTATGCGGTTAAGGCTGGAAAATGGTACTTTGAATTTGAGGCAGTGACGGGAGGAGACATGAGAGTGGGCTGGGCCAGACCAGGCTGTAAACCAGATGTAGAACTAGGCACAGACGATCTGGCTTTTGTCTTTGATGGACACAGGGTAAGCCCCCATTCTTTTTCAGTATCTGCTCATGATCCATTGACTCGTTCATGGAATCTGTGCTTACTGTGATATGTACAATGTCGTACTTCAGCTCCTCATTCATCAAATCCAAGCAGTTTCTGCCTGGGTTTGAGTGTTTATGTTAGCCTTTTTGTGATTATGTTCATAACAATGCTTCTGTCTACGTATGCAGGGCCATCGACTGAACATGGGCAGCCGTTTCTTTGGGCGGTGTTGGCGTGTTGGAGATGTGGTGGGCTGTATGATCAACTTGGAGGACAAGTCCATGATCTTCACCCTTAATGGAGAGATCCTCATCACCAACAAGGGCTCTGAACTCTGTTTTGCTGACTTTGAGATTGAGGATGGTAAGTGTGTGTGTGTGTGTGTGTGTGTGAGAGAGAGAGAGAGAGAGAGAGAGAGAGAGAGAGAGAGAGAGAGAGAGAGAGAGAGAGAGAGAAAACACAGCAGATGGACAGTTATGTGGCTGAATGTCACACTGTGGAATGACATTGATATTGTCACAGTGTTAGACTGGTAAGGTATGTGTAGACAGAGTCAGAGGTTGTGTGTACATCATGTCTTTAAGTTATCTCTCAGTAATGCCTTTACATGCAGAGAGCATTGACAGGCATGCTGAGGTTTTAACCTCCAACAACCATGCTGGGGAAATAAGTGAAGAATAAGTGGTTCCCCATTACAGCCTCAACCTTATGTAATGTGGAACTTGTAAATTGGCTTCTAGCAAAAGCTGGGTTGATTTCTCGTCCCCTCCTGCTGTGCGTGTTGCGTGTGTGTGTGTGTGTGTGTGTGTGTGTGTGTGTGTGTGTGTGTGTGTGTATATGTGTGTTTGTTATGAAAACATTTTAACTCTCTCTCCTTTCCCTCTCCCTTTCCCTCCCCTCCTGCTCCTCTCTGTCCTTCAGGGTTCATTCCAGTGTGCAGCTTGGGTCTGGCCCAGGTTGGCCGTATGAATCTGGGAAAAGATGCTAGTACCTTTAAGTACTACACCATGTGTGGCCTCCAGGAGGGATTTGAACCTTTTGCTGTCAACATGAACCGAGAGGTCACCATGTGGTTCAGCAAGCGTCTGCCCACCTTCGTCAACGTGCCAAAGGACCATAACCACGTAGCCGTAAGAACCAAGGCCATCATTGTTGCTTGAGATCTATATGACTTAATAATTGTTTAATCACATGATATGGTAGTTTATGATAGTTGTGTGTATTCTTTGGAGCTCTATGATATTTCATCCATATCCACATCAAGCTAACCAGTAGGGGATTGTGCTCCTCACTACAAGATTGCCCAGTTTTATCAGTCAATCATGGCTAAATGCTCTCCCTTTTTTCAAGGTAACAAGGATTGATGGCACCATCGACAGTCCTCCATGTCTTAAAGTCAGCCACAAGACGTTTGGCACTCAGAACAGTAATGCTGACATGGTGTTCTGTCGACTCAGCATGCCTGTGGAGTTCCACTCCGTCTTCAAGATCAGCCCCGTCATGGACGTGAACGGAGTCCACGAGGAGGAGTCTCTTAAAGTCAAGCACAGGTAGGACCACGCTGAAATGGTTAATTACTAGATATACAACGGGAGTTCATAGCAGTGCGGGCAACTCAGACACAGATACACCTCAGCCTCTTTTTTTTAATCATGACAACTCATGTATTTGGAAAAAATATGTCATTACACTAGTGGATTGAGATGGTTTGGACATGTATGGAGGAGAGATGCTGGGTATATTGGGAGAAGGATGCTGAATATGGAGCTGCCAAGGAAGAGGAAAAGAGCAAGGCCAGATGGCTGGTGTGACAGAGGAAGATGTAGAAGATAGGAAGAGATGGAAATGGTTAATCGCTGTGGTCACCCCTAATGGGAGCAGCCAAAAGCAGTGCTAGTAGGAGTTGTACTAGTAATAGTAGTAGTAGTAGTAGTAGTAGATGTCATTACACTAGTAATGGCCTTGGGGAGACAGCATTTAGTCTCTGGAATAGCCTGCCAGAGGAGCTGAAAAAAAATTCTGTTTTCTTTTATGATGTGGTCTGTCCTTGTTTTATTGTGTAAAGAACTTTGAGTGGCATTTCTTGTATGAAAGGTGCTAAAAGTTTGATTTCAGGTTTTGAGATGAAAAGGATTTTCTTCTATGCACACACAGCAGTTAAAGTGCACTATAGCTATCAGCATACGGTAGATAGACTCAAGCAGGTGGCAGTAGGTGAGTAGCAGCCAAGCTGCGGGCAACTCAGACACAGATACACCTCAGCCTCTTTTTTTTAATCATGACAACTCATGTATTTGGAAAAAATATGTCATTACACTAGTGGATTGAGATGGTTTGGACATGTGTGGAGGAGAGATGCTGGGTATATTGGGAGAAGGATGCTGAATATGGAGCTGCCAAGGAAGAGGAAAAGAGCAAGGCCAGGTGGCTGGTGTGACAGAGGAAGATGTAGAAGATAGGAAGAGATGGAAATGATTAATCGCTGTGGTCACCCCTAATGGGAGCAGCCAAAAGCAGTGCTAGTAGGAGTTGTACTAGTAGTAGTAGTAGTAGATGTCATTACACTAGTAATGGCCTTGGGGAGACAGCATTTAGTCTCTGGAATAGCCTGCCAGAGGAGCTGAAAAAAAATTCTGTTTTCTTTATGATGTGGTCTGTCCTTGTTTTATTGTGTAAAGAACTTTGATTCGCATTTCTTGTATGAAAGGTGCTACAAGTTTGATTTCAGGTTTTGAGATGAAAAGGATTTTCTTCTATGCACACACAGCAGTTAGAGTGCACTATAGCTATCAGCATACGGTAGATAGATCCAAGCAGGTGGCAGTAGGTGAGTAGCAGCCAAGCAAGTGTCATAGCTGCAGCATAGCTGTCAAAATGTAGACTAAGCTTTTCTTTCTCCAGTTAAGTAGCCTGCCCTCTGGCAGGGGCGATCATGATAGGTGTGCAGCGGAAAACGAAATATGGTAATATCAGTATATTCAACTGTGTTTTCAACAGATATATACTGAGATCTGTGAAGCACAGTGATGAAGCCAGACGAGTGGACTACAGTAGTATCACCACGGTAAGACTTAACCTTTGAACGTTGTGGCCGACATCAGTTTAATTTGCTGTCCTTCCTGTGTGTGTTGGCTCACCTCATTCCTATCTCTGTGGTCATTACAGTACTACCACTCAGTCAGGGTGTTTGCCGGTCAAGACCCTGCCGGGGTGTGGGTGGGCTGGGTTACCCCGGACTACCATTACTATAGTACCAACTTCAACCTCAGCAAGAACCGGACAGTGACGGTTACGCTTGGTGATGAACGTGGACGGGTCCACGAAAGGTGAGGACATTGTCAAACCCCCCTCATATTGAGGCGGAGACTGAAGTGAAAGTTTCAAAGCATGATCCAACTGCACTTTTAATACTGCCATGTTAAAATTACATAATAAAACCTACTTGACTTGAATTAATTGCATATTCCTATTATGTAGTATGGAAATTGTGTAGTATGAACAATGTATGTAGTTTTTATGTACGAGTATGGTATGCACTTTACAGGTCAGTTTATTAAATTACCTATCAGTTTGTTACCTTCTGTATATTTCAAATTTCATATTTTGGCTTCATGTTTTATGTTTTACCTTTATCACATATATTTTACCTTTTTACCTATCTTGTATCTTTACCTTTTCGGCTGGACTGGCCGGCCAGCCCTACAATCATGAATGTCTCTTACTGACTCACTGACAGACTGACTGACTGAGCGACCACATTAGAGTGACTGACTGAGTGATCATGTTTGGAGTGACTGACGGAGTGATTAAGTTACACGATTGGGCCACTGGGTCAGGTGACCAACAATGTCACTGAAGTTACATGATTGCTCGGCTGAGCGCTGAGAGGCCAGAGGAAGGAGTGCACAGTTAAAGCACCCCAAATAACAATCGCTCTGACAAAACACTCACCGGCGGGCATCCGGATGGTGTAGCGGTCTATTCCGTTGCCTGGCAACACGGGGATCTTCGGTTATAATCCCCGTGTTACCTCCGGCTTGGTCGGGCGTCCCTACAGACACAACTGGCCATGTCTGCGGGTGGGAAGCTGCACTAGCACCTCCTCTGGTCGGTCAGGGAACCTCTTCAGGGAGGAGGGGGAACTGGGGGGAATAGCGTGGTCCTTCCATGCGCTACGTCCCTCTGGGAAAACTCCTCACTGTCAGGTGAAAAGAAGCGACTGGTGACTCCACATGTATTGGAGGAAGCATGTGGTAGTGTGCAGCCCTCCCCGGATCAGCAGAGGCGGTTGAGCATCAACCAGGACAGCTCGGAAGAGTGGGGTAATTGGCTGGATACAACTAGGGAGAAAAAGGGGGAAAAATCCAAAAAAAAAAAGAGAGAGACTGACTGAGTGATCAAGTTACATGATTGGGCCACTGGGTCAGGTGACCAACAATATCACTGAAGTTACACGATTGCTCGGCCGAGCGCCAAAAGGCATGAGGGAATAGTGCACAGTTAAAGCACCCCAAATAACAATCGCTCTGAAAAACACTCACTGGCGAATTCACAAACAGATTGCGTGGCTTTGCAAATAAGCCTCACTGTAAAAGAGTCCAATACACAAACACCAGCGTTAATAGCCACACACAGTTAGAGTGTATTAGCATCTTCAGAGAGTTGGTGGTGACTGGCACCCAGACTTTCCAGTGATCATGGCAGCAGTGATTGTAGCCAGGCGAAGGCAACGTCACGCCAGGCGTACTCGTGAGTGGATATTTCGAAGGAGAATATCACTTTTTGATTCAACTGAGACCAAAATCATTCACAGATACAGGTTGCCAGGTCCAACAACTCTTGCTATACTTGATGACATCAAGGATGACATTGAACCTGCCAACCGCGTTCTTGGTGTAAAGCCACCATTTACATTTTGCCACATGGATAATTGCAATTAGATGCAAAACAAGGGCAAATTGCACTCAGCTGCAAAACTTTATGGGTGTGTTTGTACTGTAATATCATTCACACAATGTCTTTTGTGAATCAGACCTTGAGACGGGGCAGATAGCGGTTGCAAGTGATGCACAATCCATGATGCTATCAGAGACCACAATCCATTCTTTGTGAATTCACCTGTCAACACAAAACACGTTTGAAAAATGAGAGACATCCACAGATAGAAACAGATGAAAGAGGAGGTCCAGCCATATAATAGGTTTTGATCTAGTCTTGTTTAAAATTGCATTGTTTAGAGCAGCCTATGCCGAACATGCCATTGCGCTGACAACAATGTGTTTAACTGTTACATTCAACAAATTAACTTGAAACATCTCCCATTTTATCCTCCTTTTTCTGCGTTTCTATTCATTTTTCCCCAGACTTTGTCTCATTTGAGTTGCTCTATGCGATCTCCCCTTTTCCCACCACTTGCAGACTCCTTCCATGTTCCCCCTCCTTCTCTTTTTCATTATGCTCTCCTGTCCCTTACTCTGATCTTCTTCTCTTCTGTGATAGTGTGAGGAGGAGTAACTGTTACATGGTGTGGGGGGGTGATGTCACCAGTGCGGCCCACTCCACCGGTCGTAACAACGTGGATCTGGAGATTGGCTGTCTGATAGACCTGGCCACTGGTCTGGTGGCCTTTACTGTCAATGGCAAAGAGATCTCCACTTCCTACCAGGTAATGAACATTTACACTGCTCTGTGTTGGGTTACTTACAAGTTTGTCTGTGTTTGGGCAAGTAGGAACCTGCCTCTATGTCCATCTATCTACTTGACTGCCTGTTATCCATCCATCCTACTAGCGATACTGCTGTAATCGTTAATCTTTTCCTTTCCCTGTAACCATCTATCAGTCTGTCCTAAATAACGCCAACCTTTGGTCTGATCAGCTCTGCCTGTAACTGGCTGTCAGGGCAGTGACGTCTGTTCTGTCAAGTTTCAGACTATTCATCTGCATGCTCAGAATTCTCTCTCTAAACCCAATTGCAGAGAGCCGTTTGGAGGGTATAATCTTCTTAAGTCCTCCCTCGCAGAGACGTGGTGACGCTTTGCTGAGCTCTGAGTCATCCTGCAGGCTGGCTTTCTCTGATACATATGTACACATACACACTCGCAGTCACACACCTTCCTAAAGTTTCATGACACGTCATACCTTCTCACTTGGTTTTCTGGCAAAGCTGCTTCCTGCAAGTCATGCTGTCTTACAGCTGCTCATATTTGTGTTGTCTGGTTTCTTCTCCAACGTTAACCTGCTGCTCTTTTCACTGACTAGGTGGAACCAAACACCAAGCTCTTCCCAGCCGTGTTTGTACGACCTACCAGCCCCAACCTCTTCCAGTTTGAACTAGCTAAAATTAAGGTAATGTTAAGAGTCACTGTTGTTCCTTCAGTGTGTGTATAACACTTGAGCCATGTACATGTTACCATGGTTTTCATACATGCAAACTCATGGTTTTCCTTACCTTTCCTTACCTATGGGAGATGAATAACAATAAATGAATGACTGAATCAATCAATCAATTAATCAATCAGTCAGTCAATGAAATGCTCAGTCCCATAGTCAGTCGGTCGGTCAGTCAGGCAATCATTCATCACAGTCTGCCTATTCTTTTCTGCCTCTCCAGAATGCCATGCCCCTTTCGTCGGCCATTTTTAAAAGTGAACATAAAAACCCAGTGCCTCAGTGTCCACCCCGTCTGGATGTCCAGACCATCAGTGCAGTGCTGTGGAGCCGAATGCCCAACACGTTCCTAAAGGTGGAGACGGCCAGGGTCAGTGAGAGACATGGCTGGGTAGTCCAGTGTGTGGAGCCCCTGCAGATGCTGGCTGTACACATACCTGAGGAAAACAGGTGAGGTAGATGGTTTATTATAGAAGGGTTTAAACTTGAACATTGAACAACTTTGTTCAATGTTACACACACACACACATAACAGAACTGGGTCAGAGTGATGAAGTTCATTTCATTAGGACCATTTAGATTGTGTAAGGCAAGTTCAATCAGGTATAGCTCACAATATCTGAGGTATCAAAATGGTAATATGCTGTGATGCTTTGGTGATGAGTGGATCTGGAATGGATCACCTAGATTACATGATAATTGTAACACAGAGCCCAATCCCTCATGTGGAGCAGAGCCAAACACATGGCAGGTGTGGTGAAGGTGATTGAGCAGCAATGAAGCAAGCTTACCAATAGCAGCATAGCCATATGTAAGAAGTGCAACTGATTTCCTTCGCTTAATTAGCCTGCCCCTAAGCGGGGCAATTGTGGTTGCCAACTCGGTCAGCAGTCAGCAAGAGTTTCCAACGCATTCTCATCCCTTGGCATCAGATAGAGATGCTTTTTACAAAGCGCTGATTTATGACAAGGTAACCTTCATCATCTGTATGAGACATGGCAGGTGAGCCATGAACTCCAATGTGAAAGTTTCAGCTTCATTTATGGATATCAATTACATACAGGTTAGGTAGTGATTAAGTTTAGGGTTAAGTTAAGGTAGTGGTCAGGTTTAGAGCTGAGGTTAGGTAGTGATTAAGCTCATACAAATGCCAATGTGCTGTTACGCATCATTTATCAGTGTTTTGTCAACAGTGTCAATATACGATGCCATTGGATGACAACGGCGGCATGGTAGCGCAGTGGTTAGCACGGTCGCCTCACAGCAAGAAGGTCCGGGGTTCGAACCCTGGGGTTGTCCAACCTTGGGGGTCATCCCAGGTTGTCCTCTGTGTGGAGTTTGCATGTTCTCCCCGTGTCTGTGTGGGTTTCCTCCAGGTGCTCCGGTTTCCTCCCACAGTCCAAAGACATGTAGGTCAGGTGACTCGGCTGTACTAAATTACTAAATTGTCCCTACGTGTGAATGTGTCGGCCCTGTGATGGAATGGCGGCCTGTCCAGGGTGTCTGCCCACCTGCCTTCCAATGACTGCTGGGATAGGCTCCAGCACCCCCGCGAAGTAGGATAAGCGGTTTGGATAATGGATGGATGGATGGATGATAACAGGCTCAGGTTTCCTGTTACTCTCTCATTTGTGTTACAGAAAATATATGCTAAATTGACTTTTTCAAGTTTTCCTGTCATTGGTAAAATATTTTGGCACATTGTTCGTTGTGCAAGACAACATTCATTTGCCATATAGAGCGGCTTAAGAATAAACCATAGTATTTATTAATGTATACTTCACTTTTCCATAATAGATGTGTAGACATCATGGAGCTGTCTGAGCAGGAAGACATGAGGACGTTCCACTACCACACCTTGAAGCTCTACTGTGCACTCTGTGCATTGGGAAACACCCGCGTGGCCCACGCCCTCTGTGGTCACCTGGACCAGTCGCAGCTCTTGTACACCATTGATAACCAATATCTGTCAGGCATGTTGCGCGAGGGCTTCTACAGTGTCCTGATCAGCATCCACCTGGAGACGGCCAAAGAGGCACGCCTCATGATGAACAACGAGTTCATCATCCCCGTCACAGCAGAGACTCGCTCCATCCGCCTTTTCTCCGATGCCTCCAAACGGCACAACCCTCCGGGGGTGGGGCTCAGCACCTCGCTTAAGCCTCGTCTCAACTTTGCCCCGCCCTGTTTTATCAGCACCAAACGGGAGCAGCACCTCTACAGTCCCCAAATCCCATTGGACGTATTAAAGGAGAAAGCCATTTCTATGTTGACGGAGGCTGTTCAAGGTGGCGGGCACCACATTCGAGATCCCGTAGGGGGCAGTGTGGAGTACCAGTTTGTGCCAATCTTGAAGCTGATTAGCACATTGCTCACTATGGGTGTTCTAGGAAGTGTGGACGTTCATAAGATCTTACTCCTCATTGACCCTAACGTGTTCGGGGAAATGTGGGAGGAGACAGCAACCGAGGCCACTGAAAAAGAGGGGCTTACGGGGGCAGAGGAGAAGGCAGTGGAGGCTGGAGAGGAGGAGGCAGCTAAAGAGGCTAAACAGCCGATGAAAGGCCTGCTGGAGAAGAGGCTACCTGAGCCGGTCAAACGTCAGGTAAAATGCACACAAGAACAAACTTGGACCAGTTTTAGATGCATGGTATATTAAACTGTTTAGCATAGATTACAAGAGCTGCCCTAAAATAGGTGTTATCTTCAAGTAGTTTCACCACCTTAGACTAACATTGTCACTGGCTGTACTCACTCTCACTCAGTAATAACTCCACTGTTATAGCCCCATTCAGGAGTCACTCAAACATGAAAAAACCCCGCCTCCTGTTGGACCAATGATATTCTGCCTAAAGATGGCATCCTAATGCTTGAATACTGCAAAACCAGGAGACTCTTTTCATCCATCCCAGTTGTTTTAGACTGCCAGATGTGTGCATGTGTGCAACAGTAATTTTATTCTGACACGTCTGAATGTACTGTACGCTTGTCTGTTTCAAAGATGTGTGAGCTACTCCACTATTTCTGCGACTGCGAGCTGAAACATCGCATCGAGGCCATCGTGTCGTTCTCCGACAGCTTCGTCTCCAAACTGCAGTACAACCAGAAGTTCCGCTACAACGAGCTGATGCTGGCCCTCAACATGTCTGCTGCTGTAACTGCTAAGAAGACCAAAGAATTTCGCTCACCTCCTCAAGAACAGGTGAGAAAGGCCTATAGCTGTCATAGGTCTGCTAGGTAGGACAGTACCATTTGACTGTAGAAGGTTGTACTACAGAGACTGTCCTGTGACCAAAAGCTCTCAGGTTTGAATTCAACATGAATTCAACAATTAATTGTCTTCGCAAACGATGCTGATACACTGGGCGTCTGGGTAGCATGGCGGTCTATTCCGTTGCCTACCAACACGGGGATTGCCAGTTTGAATCCCCATTTTACCTCCGGCTTGGTCGGGCGTCCCTACAGACACAATTGGCCGTGTCTGCGGGTGGGAAGCCGGATGTGGGTTTGTATCTTGGTCGCTGCATTAGCGCCTCCTCTGGTCGGTCAGGGCACCTGTTTGGGGGGAGGGGGGACTGGGGGGAATAGCGTGATTCTCTCACTGTCAGGTGAAAAGAAGCACCTGGCAACTCCACATGTATCGTAGGAGGCATGTGGTAGTCTGCAGCCCTCCCCGGATCAGCAGAGGGGGTGGAGCAGCGACTGTGATGGCCCGGAAGAGTGGGGTAATTGGCCGGATACAATTGGGGAGAAAAAGGGGGGGAGAAAAGCCAAAAAAAAAACAAAAATTATGCTGACACCCTATCTGCTCAATCATACCTAGTTTCTCGGGGTAAGGGTTTCCAGCTAAATGCTTAATACTGAAGCGTAGGAAGTTATTGTGGCAAGACTGATGCCAGTGGATAGGGTTCAGGATGGAGGATGGAAACAGTTGCAGCTGAACAGTGTTTTTATTTACAATGTCTCTGAGTGTCTTAAGGCCAGTATGCTGTGATTCTGAAGCCTCCTGTGTTGCTCCCTCGCGACCACGTCTGGCTCACCTTCGGTTTCTGTGAGTCCCTGTGTTCCATGTCCGTCATTGTCAGTACAGGACCCAGCTTTTCTGCTGAATATAAAGGGCAGGCTGTTATACTTGCACACCTGAGGTGGACCATCAGTCAGCCTCGCTATCGCGTCTGCTCCCCCGTGACCCACGCCCCCTCTCTCTCCGCTTATAGTCGAGGCTAAACCACACCTCACCACCACAGTTATTAAACTGTCTTTTGAGCATTCAGGCTGCTTATATACAGGACCCAGCTACTGTATCTGGAAGTATTACAAACACCTCCATAGCAAGTACAGAAGTGAAAGACATTTACAATGGCAGAAATTTGTTGTGCTAGTGTCAAAAGTTGGTGAGAATCACATTATGGACTTCCGGGCTATTTTTCAGTGTAATGATGTACATTAAGGATATATTTGATATGTCCCCAAGGAATTAAAGTCTTAGAAGGTAATAGGTGAGCAGTTTTCAGCCATTAGGTGTCCCCCGTCCCATAACTCAGTGTAGGGCTGTTGAACCACTGCCCGGTTCTCCGCCGTCACAATGGCAAAAGTGTCCAAATATCTACTGAAGTTAACCTCATTAAGCTGGTACTATCAAAGTTTTCTCATTAGCACATAATGGAAGCGAGAGAGAGAGAGATTCTATAGAAAGAGAGGAGGAACTGATAAAGTGGAAACACACACTCACATACACACCATCACAAGAACACCCTGGTGTTATGACCACAAAGCCAGTCTGCAGCCCCACTTATCAAGCAGTGTGCGTAACAAGTAGGTCTATAGGGGGGGATTTTATATGAGTTCTATAATTTTCCCCATACATGGGTAATTGATTTCTACACCCTTCAAATTCTTCTTTGGTTTTATATCATTGACTTCGCTCATTTGTGGAGTATACAGCTCCAGTGGCCCAGAGTGAATGAGAGCAGGTTTTAGTGCCCCGTACTCTGAGTGTTCCCCAAAGCACTGTGTGTGTGTGTGTGTGTGTGTGTGCGCGCGCGTGCGTGTGCGTGTGCATGCTTGCACCAAGCCTCAAGGCCATGTGAAATCATCTAAAATCTGTCTGTGGTGTCTTTGCTCCAGCACACACACACACACTCATCCACCCATCACATCCCTCTACAGGCCCTCAGGGTCACAGCTGGAGACCAAGATCGGAACTTCACACCAACTTTAATGACTCGTCATGGTGTCCTTGAGCCTGGGAGTGCCCGGGGAGATTTCTAAATCCTGTAGAATGAGGTTGCACCCCGTCTAGATGACTTTTGAAGCTGAAAAAAGGAGAAACCTATTGATCATGAGTGCGGTAAAATGGTTATTTCATCTGTCTGCGTGTGTGTGTGTGTGTGTGTGTGTGTGTGTGTGTGTGTGTGTGTGTGTGTGTGTGTGTGTGTGTGTGTGTTTGTATTTTCCAGATCAATATGCTTCTGAACTTCAGCATGGGGGAGGACTGTCCATGTCCAGAGGACATCCAGGAAGAGCTGTACGGTTTCCACAATGAGCTGCGGCTCCACTGTGGTAAGCTCATTCAAAGGCTTTATTAAGTACACAACTTGGACTTTGTGTGGTGTGTTCAGTCTGAGTGATAGGAAATCTGATTCATCACTTTCTAAATGGGAATTGTAAAAGACTTGTGATGGGGACTTTCTCTTTGTGTGATGTGATTCGGTCCCATATTCCCGCTTGCACAGTCCCTCCTTGTTGTTTGAGCTACTACTGTGTGCACAGCAGGGGAATTGTGCTCGTCCCTACTCTGTTGTTATCTCAGCGAGAGTCCTCGTTTTCCTTCCATTTCGCTCTCTTTCCCTCCCTATCTCTCTCCCAGCAGAGATATGTTCAAGTTCAGTGTCTCTCTTGATTGCTCCGACATCGCGATGTTTTTATAAATAATTGAATTGGCCAGTCCTCGTGGGTACCACCAGAACCTGCGAAGCCATCCTCTCCACGGAGAGAACAGTAGAAAAAAAGACACGCTTTATGCAAAGAAATAGTAAAACATAGGATGGTGGAAATCATACACATGACATCATGGTGATGATTGATGATAGTACTTGGTCAGATCAAGTCTGAAAATGTTCTTGCATTGCAGCAGCGCCATTTGCAACATCTCAGAAAAGACAAAAAGTAAGACTTTGAAATTTAAATTAAATAAAGATACGTGCATTTAACATAACATTACAATCACAGAAGACAATATTCAAGGCCCTTCAACATACATTTGATCTGGGATTAAGCTCCATATTTAATTTTAGGATTGACTGGTGTACAAAAGAGTGCTTCAGTCTAACCTTATTAAATCTTGGAACCCTGTTCAGGTTGGGGTCAGAGACCATGTTGGCCAGCCTTAATATGTCACTATTGTAGGCTGATTCATAAAGAATCAGCCTACAATAGTGACATATTAACATATCTAGCCTCACACAAAGCTCTGCTGCCAGAATGGAGATAATGCATTTGATAAAGTTTGGTGTGTATGTGTGTGCGTAGGAATCCCTATGGAGGAAGAGGAAGAGGAGCAGGATACATCTATTAAAGGTCGCCTTCTGGCCCTGGTTTGCAAAATCAAAGGCCCATCCCAGAAAACAGAAGAGAAGCCTACAGAAAAGGAAGAAGCTGCACCATGTGAGGACATTTATTAACTCATTAATATACAACTTTAATTTACTTATTAGTATTATCTGAATGGTTAACAGGTTCAAAAATGGCAAAACTGCCATTAATTGGGCAGCAGGATTGCGTCGTAATTACTGTGTGATGATATTAGAAGTAGTAATGGAAGTATTACTAATGGCAGCAGTAGTAGTACTAGCTGTAGTGGTGGTAGGAGTAGTAGTAGTAGTAGTAGTATTAGGAGCAGCAGTAGTGGTAATCAGGGCCATCGCAGGCTCATTGACATACGTGCACATGAATCAGTCACGTGCATGTAGTTATTGTGGTTCTGTACTGCACTCAGCTATTCTAGTTCTACTGCTCGCATGACCTCGGTGCAGCAGCATCATCTTGCACATAGTCTCAGCTTTGACTTTTTGTTGTTATAGGGCGGCATTGCTCAGGAGGTAGAGCGGGTCGTCCAGTAATCAGAGGGTCGCTGGTTCGATCCCTGGCTCCTCCAGAGAGCGTGTCGAAGTGTCCTTGAGCAAAACGCTGAGCCCCTAACTGCTTCTGATGAGCAGGATGGCGCCCTGCATGGCAGCCTCCACCATCAGCGTGTGTGTGAATGGGTGAATGTGAGGCGTACACTGTAAAGTGCTTTGAGTGGTCGGTAGACTAGAAAAGCACTATATAAACGCAGTCCATTCACCATTTATTATGGTCTTTCAAAGGAAAAAAATCAACTGTAAAACTATTGGCTTCACATCATCAAGCCAGCTCAGCTGTCACGTTATTTGGCAAGTTGGAGTATGACAGTATGTTACAGTTCAATATTTCAGGTCTGTAGCCAACATTTCATTCAGATCTTAGCTCGTTTTTCAGACTGGTCATTACACGTAGCCTATAGTCACAGTCACGTGTTGCACCGGCTAGCTTTGGACACCTGCTCAGCCACCACATCTCCGGAAGTGTTGACACATTTATCCAGCGATCCTCGCAGTGACTTATGAAATTTTTGCTTTTTAACATGTTTCCTTCTCTCAGCACGCGACTCTTGTTTACGAAACTGGTCGCGCTCTCGTGCAGCCGACACTGTTTCCCCTTCTCCTTCTTCCTCGCAGGGAGGAAGCACACTACGTAACGATGCAATATCGAAAATGAAAAAACCTGAATAATTTGTTAGTTTTTTTTCCTGTGACCTTGACTATGCATAATGAAATTGACTCACAGGAATTTCATTTTAGAAGCATGTTGGGTCAACAACAGTCATAAAAAAAATCATATATAAAAACCCCCTGCAGGATTGCAGGCCACACGGGAGGTCCTGGAGATGTCGGTTCTGGTGGTAATAGTAACAGTAGAAGATCGGACCACTGGTAACTGCTGATTTAATCAATGTCACACTTCCTTTAAATCAAGTGCACCAGGTCTCAAGCCACCTGTTACCTAGTTACTTTCCTCTCACTAAACTGAGGCTGTTTATGCTCCTTTTTACCTCCCTGTTTGTCATCTCTCTCTCCCCATACAGCCGACTCATGGGGAGGGGGGAAATTGAAAGGGGGTAGGATGCCACTGCGTTGTAGCACTGGCGCCGGGAATCCTTCCTCTGTTTGTCTGGCAGTGTCACAGTCTCAGATGCCGGGTGGCAGCCATTTCCATTTCAATTTCTTTTTCAATTTCATTATGGTAATATGAAGCTGGTGGAGGAGAGGCTTCAGGGGGAGAGGAACAGCTTCACTCGGCCTCTCTGAGAAAGGAGAGAGGAGAAAGACAGACACTGGTGATAGCAAAAACAGAGATTCTTCAGCTGATTAGATACATGCATGTGCGTGCACACACACACAAACAAAAGAGCTTTCAGCTACAACACTCAAAGTGATGCATCATTGTGAGTAAGCTACAAGTCCCGTCTCAATCCCTTTGTCAACTGTGACAGAGTATCACAGACCTCAAAAGAGGCAAGCCATTTGCAAATTATAACTTGTCTGGTGCAAAATACAACAACACTCCTCCTTATTCTTTTGCCCTCAGATGCAACATGCACTGATTAATAGAAGATATCACTAACAACCGAGAGCACTTTTGCATTTATGTGAATAGTGCATCTGTGACATATATATA
The DNA here is from genome assembly GCF_029633865.1 of Lampris incognitus. NCBI lineage: Eukaryota > Metazoa > Chordata > Actinopteri > Lampriformes > Lampridae > Lampris > Lampris incognitus. The sequence goes on from NC_079226.1 coordinate 18,747,632, forward strand.
TATATATATATATATATATATATATATATATATATATATATATATACACTACCGTTCAAAAGTTTGGGATCACCCAAACAATTTTGTGTTTTCCATGAAAAGTCACACTTATTCACCACCATATGTTGTGAAATGAATAGAAAATAGAGTCAAGACATTGACAAGGTTAGAAATAATGATTTGTATTTGAAATAAGATTTTTTTTACATCAAACTTTGCTTTCGTCAAAGAATCCTCCATTTGCAGCAATTACAGCATTGCAGACCTTTGGCATTCTAGCTGTTAATTTGTTGAGGTAATCTGGAGAAATTGCACCCCACGCTTCCAGAAGCAGCTCCCACAAGTTGGATTGGTTGGATGGGCACTTCTTGCGTACCATACGGTCAAGCTGCTCCCACAACAGCTCAATGGGGTTCAGATCTGGTGACTGCGCTGGCCACTCCATTACCGATAGAATACCAGCTGCCTGCTTCTGCTCTAAATAGTTCTTGCACAATTTGGAGGTGTGTTTAGGGTCATTGTCCTGTTGTAGGATGAAATTGGCTCCAATCAAGCGCTGTCCACTGGGTATGGCATGGCGTTGCAAAATGGAGTGATAGCCTTCCTTATTCAGAATCCCTTTTACCCTGTACAAATCTCCCACCTTACCAGCACCAAAGCAACCCCAGACCATCACATTACCTCCACCATGCTTAACAGATGGCGTCAGGCATTCTTCCAGCATCTTTTCATTTGTTCTGCGTCTCACAAACGTTCTTCTTTGTGATCCAAACACCTCAAACTTGGATTCATCTGTCCACAACACTTTTTTCCAGTCTTCCTCTGTCCAATGTCTGTGTTCTTTTGCCCATCTTAATCTTTTTCTTTTATTGGTCAGTCTCAGATATGGCTTTTTCTTTGCCACTCTGCCCTGAAGCCCAGAATCCCGCAGCCGCCTCTTCACTGTAGATGTTGACACTGGTGTTTTGCGGGTACTATTTAATGAAGATGCCAGTTGGGGACCTGTGAGGCGTCTGTTTCTCAAACTAGAGACTCTAATGTACTTATCTTCTTGCTCAGTTGTGCAACGCGGCCTCCCACTTCTTTTTCTACTCTGGTTAGAGCCTGTTTGTGCTGTCCTCTGAAGGGAGTAGTACACACCGGTGTAGGAAATCTTCAATTTCTTAGCAATTTCTCGCATGGAATAGCCTTCATTTCTAAGAACAAGAATAGACTGTCGAGTTTCAGATGAAAGTTCTCTTTTTCTGGCCATTTTGAGCGTTTAATTGACCCCACAAATGTGATGCTCCAGAAACTCAATCTGCTCAAAGGAAGGTCAGTTTTGTAGCTTCTGTAACGAGCTAAACTGTTTTCAGATGTGTGAACATGATTGCACAAGGGTTTTCTAATCATCAATTAGCCTTCTGAGCCAATGAGCAAACACATTGTACCATTAGAACACTGGAGTGATAGTTGCTTGAAATGGGCCTCTATACACCTATGTAGATATTGCACCAAAAACCAGACATTTGCAGCTAGAATAGTCATTTACCACATTAGCAATGTATAGAGTGTATTTCTTTAAAGTTAAGACTAGTTTAAAGTTATCTTCATTGAACAGTACAGTGCTTTTCCTTCAAAAATATGGACATTTAAATGTGATCCCAAACTTTTGAACGGTAGTGTATATAATCCAGTGAGTCAAGTAAATTATTTATATATATATATATTCTTCCATGAAAATCACCTTTCTTTACTAAGTGACAATGCAGTGGTTTTGATATTAGGCTCTCTTTGATTGAGTCATAATTATTATCTAATTTTGAGAGCGTCGCAAATGATATTACCCCCCAAAACCCTCCAGAAAACCTGTTTCTTCTCTTGCCACTGCTAAACCGCCATGTCTACTCATGGGCGTCTATTCTTAAAAGTGGTGCTGGCAAGGAGAAGTGGCCACATTGCAGACGGGTACATTGAGGCTGAAATATGTGCCAGTGACTGCAGACGCTGAAAGGCAATCTGTCCATGGGGCTTTGGTCTGACCCTGATAAGTCCATTGCATTGATCTCCTCAGAGCAAAGGGGGGGAGGATTAGAATAGAGGACTGTGTATTCCCCCCGCACAGACTGGTTTGGATGGTGGCAGCACCCCTCTCGAGCTGCTGTGTGGGGCTCATTGATTAAAGGGCTGCCATGTGGCGGGCGCCACAGTTCAGCAGCATCACATCCACTTCTGTTATACCGCTGGGGCAATCAGAAACCCAGAGAAGAAATAAGATTCAAGGACAGGGTACATTTTCTATGGGTGATTTCTCCTCTCAGACTTAAGCTTTTTTTTCTTTTTTTTTCCGGAGCTATTTTGTGATTCAGTGTTTCTTGTATTTTCAGTTTCCACTTGATGGATGGCCACATTTGTTTTAGTGCTTGTAGTCATGGCTTGGTTTGTCTTACTAGTGTGTACATTTTATCTTTGCTAAAGACGTCCAAAAATACACAGGATGATGAACTTGTCTTTTTGCTGTTACCCAACTGCTAAAAAAATCTGGCACCTCCCCCCCCCCTCCTTCCCAGAGCATAGTTGGGGCTGATTCAGTGGTGAATTAGAATGTGCTCTGCAGTGTGTGTGTGTGTGTGTGCATGTGCATGTGTTTATGTGCAAAAGTGGCTAAAGCATTTTTGTTACATTTAAGCAGCCTTTTCATTACATGTTCATTATATTTATATTATTATATTATGTTATTATTATTATTATTATTATTATTATTGTATTACTATTTATATTGTTATATTTATATATTTTATATTACATTATATTTTCCCTAATGGGGGCAGCAGAAAGTAGTAGCAGTAGTAAGCGGCCTTTTCATTACATCACTCTGACATTTCTCCGTCCCCCACACCTGTTTCTGCCCCATCTCCCTTACATACCCCAGGAACCTCAAAACTGCTAGCTGTTCACTAATTGGTATGTTCAGAGTTATTTATTGCCACCGGAGAAGGCTGCCAGGAGGTAGCAGGGTGGGCAGGAAAAAAATGCAACATAATGGATTTCGTCTTGACTCTGGTTGTAACTTTTCCTCCCTCGTCACATCATGTGAGCCCACTGGATCCTGGGTATACAACAGATACTGTATTTGCCGCTATTCAGCTGGAGAGGCTCAAAGAAATGCAGAATAGTAATACAATAATATGATGCCCTGCAAAAAGTGTGTTTGTGTGTGTGTGTATGTGTGTGTGTGTATGCACACGTGTGTATGTGTATGTGGGTGTGCATCATTATCCCATAGCTTAGAATACCACCAGGCTCCACAAGGGTGGCTCTGTACTGGTCAGATTTGGTTATTTGTAGGTAGCGAGCGTGAAGTTTATGGAGGTTGTCTTCAAAACCAAAATTGAGGGCTGTCCGGGTAGCATAGCGGTTTATTCCGTTGCCTACCAACACGGGATCGGTGGTTCGAATCCCTGTGTTACCTCCGGCTTGGTCGGGTGTCCCTGCAGACACAATTGGCCGTGTCTGCGGGTGGGAAGCCAGATGTGGGTATGTGTCCTGGTCGCTGCATTAGCACCTCCTCTTGTCAGTCGGGGTTGCCTGTTCGGGGGGAGGGGGAACTGGGGGGAATAGCGTGATCCTCCCACATGCTACGTCCCCCTGGCAAAACTCCTCACTGTCAGGTGAAAAGAAGCGGCTGGCGACTCCACATGTATCGGAGGAGACATGTGGTAGTCTGCAGCCGTCCCTGGATCGGCAGAGGGGATGGAGCAGCGACCGGGATGGCTCAGAAGAGTGGGGTAATTGACCGGATACACCCCCCCCCAAAAAAAACAAAAACAAAACAAAATTAAGAAATATTTTTCATTTTGTCATTTTGGAGCAAACCTGTCCTTTTGCCCTCTCTTTGACAAGTCTCATTGGCAGAGTACCACAGTACTGACTGTGGTACTCTGCTTGCTCCCTACCTTACACACACACACACACACACACACACAAGGGTAGCACTTTACAATTACAATAAGGGTACATTAATTAACATTCGCTAACTAACGAATGGTGTTCATTATTTGCTAATATTAGGTAGTACCTTAATTAACCTGTAAACCCTTAATAAATGTTAAAAGGACACATTTGTTAAGTTACTTAATGCTTGTTATTGTATAGTTAACCATCAGTAAAGGCTTATTATTGCATTAACTAATGTTAATTAATGTACCCATGCATGTGTGGGTAAAGTGTTACCCACACATGCATGCACACTCACACAGACACACATGCACATGCGGACACAAAACTAAGCTTGCATGATTGACAGGTTTGTGTCTGGTGCTTATTGGAACACGAGCAGATCCAATCAGTTAAGCTGGCACTGGCCCTTCAAAACACAATCACCTAATTGCGGTTCTTTTTCAGGCTACAGGGAAATCAATTGTATGTAAATGCCTCCATCCCTCCATTCCTCCATGCTTCTGAATTGTCTCACTGACACCCTCTTCTTCTCCTATATTGCCCCTCAGACTCAGAAAAGACATACAAGTGCAAGCACACAGACACACAGTTAGAGTCCCATTGATCCATCTTAAAAGAAGCCTTAAGGGTAACTCGCATAAGAGCTGTCCAAACAAATGGCTCAGTTTAGCCACGGAGGCAGAAGACATTCGGTGCTATTAATACTCAGTAGTACTGCAGTCCCTTATTCGTCACGTAAGGGAGCCTCCTTCCTTTCCGCTCTGCTGAAAATGTGCAAATGCCTTTTCGTGAATGGGATCACAAAGTGTGTTTTCTTTTATTTCAAAGATTATTTTCGGGGGAAAATGACAGACACTGTTCCTGCGTAAATTATTAGCACTCCTTTGGAGAAAAAAAAAGAGACTTGTAGAAACTGGTGGATATGTGCGAGCACACTGCTTTTAGGTTGACTGAACCCCCGTGAAAGGCTTTGAAGGAGCCGTCTCTCTCTCGCGGGGCTTAAGGTCTTATTTGCATCACTGAGCCAGTTTGGGAACGCTGTTGTTTTGAACAGAACCTCCTTTAATGGAGCTCAATGATGGGTTCAGATTGTTACAAATGGGAGCAGCTAGTCAAGTGGAGGCCTTTTTTATATAAAAAAAAAGGATCTAAAAGAGCAAGGCCGTTCAACCTCGCTGGCCAATGAGCCTAATAGCAACCACACATCAGGTGGATAGGCCACACAATTTAGACCTCCTTGTAACAGTTAAGACTATATATGAATATGAGGGCAGTACTGCTTTTGTTATGGTTTTTAGTCAATTTTGTCAAAGTTTTCATCATGCAACATTGTGGATGTGTAAGAGCCCTGTTAGGTCTAATCATGGTCGGATTAGGCGATTTTCCTTAGGAAGAACTACACGAACTCCCAGGCTGGCGCGAACTACAATTGGAACTACCCCGTAGTCGGCCCTCTCGAATGTCATGTTTCCATAGCGATGTAGGAACCACTGGGCTCATGAGACCCCCGCTGAACCTTGTCAGTGGTGTAGTAAGCCTGCACCTCCTCGTCTGTCCATTTTTTGGCTGATTTCTCCATTTCGCTTGATCGAAATTCTCTAGTGTTGTGCTTGCTACCACACAGGTTGGTTGCTGGCTTATAAATATGGCGCTTGTTGAACACCGAAGTAGTACGCTGGTTGCTTCTGACGTTCAACCAATCAGCATCGAGCCCCGCCCAGCAGGTTTTCAGGGCCGCTCAGAAGTACCTGCCCTAGAACAGGGACTACAGACGTTCCTGTAAAAGTCCCAGTAAGCATTCCGGTCAGGAGTAGTTCCTCTAGTGGAAACACGAGCAAAGCTGCTGGCCCCCTAAAAGGTTCGGGTAGTTCCGCTGGTGGAAAAGCGGCTAAAATCATTACCATCCCCAGCTACAGACACAAATAGTATATGAGCACTGTGTGTCCTCCCCAGCACCCAGTTTGGTTTCACAATAGCACAGGGCAACCCACAACCACACAGCATGTATTACTTTGAAATTATATTCGTTATTTAGACGTGTTAAACTGCCGCCATTTTAGGTCCATTTCGTTCTATACATGTCATGCACAGCACGGTATATACATCTTTAGGAGTCAAAAACACACCTTAATTTAAATAAAACCATCTCACCCCATCATCAGCCACTTCTCCGGTGGCAGCAAGCTAAGTAGGGAACTCCAGACATCCCTCTCCCCAGCAACGCCCTCCAGCTCCTCCAGGGGCATCCCAGGGCATTCCCAGGCCAGATTGGACATGTAGTCCCTCCAGCAAGTTCTGGGTCTACCCTGGGGTCTGCTCCCAGTTGGACGTGCCCAGAAAACCTCCAAAGGAAGGCGAGGAGGCATCCTAATCAAATGCCCGAACCACCTCAACTGGCTCCTTTTGACATGAAGGAGCAGCAGCTCTACTCCAAGCTCCCTCCCGATGTCTGAGCTCAGACACCCTATGGTGGAAACTCATTTCAGCCACTTGTATCTGCGAGCTCACCCTTTCGGTCACTACCCAAACTCATGACCATAGGTGAGGGTTGAAACAAAGATTGACTGGTAAATTGAGAGCTTTGCCTTCCGGCTCAGCTTTCTCTTCACCACAACAGTCCAGTACAATGTCCGCATTACTGCTGATGCTGCACCAATCCGTCTATCAGTCTCACGTTCCATCCTACCCTCACTTGTGAAAAAGACCCCGAGATACTTGAACTCCTTCACTTGAGGCAACAACTCATCCCCAACCAAGTGGGAACAATCCAGCATTTTGCGGTAGAGAACCATGGCCTCAGACTTGGAGGTGCTGACTCTCGTCCCAGCCATTTCACATTCAGCAAACTGTCCCAGTGCGTGCTGGATGTTGCGTTCTGATGAAGCCAACAAAACCACATCATCTGCGAAGAGCAGAGACACAATTCTGAGGTTCCCAAAATGGATACACTCCTCACCTTGGCTGCGTCTTGAGATCCTGTCCATGAATATCACAAACAGAGTCAGAGACAAGGGACAACCTTGGCGGAGTCCAACACCCACTGAAAACGTGTTTGACTTGGTGCCAAGAATATGGACACAGCTCTCACTTTGATTATACAAGGACTGGATGGCTTGTAGCAACTGCCCCGTACCCCATACTCCCGCAGTACCCCCCACAGAGTGCCCTGGGGTACACGGTCATAAGCCTTCTCCAAGTCCACAAAACACATGTCCCATGCCTCCCTCAGCACTTCTGCAAGGGTAAAGAGTTGGTCCGTTGTTCCACAGCCAGGACGAAATCCGCATTGTTCCTCCTGGATCCGAGGCTTGACAGTTGGTTGGAGCCTCTTTTCCAGCACCCTAGAGTAGACTTTCCCAGGGAGGCTGAACAGTGTGATGCCCCGATAATTGGAGCACACCCTCCGGAGCACAATTAAATAAATAAAAATAATAATAATGCGGCTAAATAAAACCGCAGTGAAAAATATCCTACCTAAACCACCAGCTTTCTTGTGGTGTTTGAAGAGAAGTCAAATTCGCGGATGAGTTCCGATTCAACAGTCATGAGTGACATCATCTTCAGGTGTCTCTGTGTCATCCTCATCTAGACATTTGCAAAAAATTACTGTTCTCCCTGGCAGTTGCTGACTGGAAGCGTTAGATAAAGTCTTAACACAACGTATACGTTGGGAAATATTGACTATGATCCACAATCGAGCAATGTTTTCAGAAGTCTAAGCACGTGCTTTTCCATATTGACCACAAAATTGACCTTTGACCTCTATAGCCTACCTACATCATTACGACATTACTTGATTTAATCGGCTAATTTACAAAACATTCGAACATTTCATAATCATACTACATTTTCAAAATCATATTTACTACAATATTTTAAAAACAAAAATGCGTTACTCAAAAAAAAGAAAAAATAACAAAGCCCTGGGCACTTGCCCACTTTGCACATGTGATAATGCTGCTTCTGCTCGTTTATGCGCTAATAAATTAGCGTGTTTGACAGTCATGTTGAACCACACATGCCGGAAGAGGCAATGTTGTTATCTGAATGCGAAGGGAGGCTCACCGTAGTGAAATGTTACAAAACTTAATATGCAGCACTGTTACAAACACCTAGCCTTCTCTATTAGTCATCATCAGTCACCAGCAAGCAAACCTTTTTGTAAATTCACTTCATGCACATTAAATAAAGACTTTTTTTTTTCAAATCCCCTCACCAGTTGTATATATCCTTCCAATGCGTCGTCTCAAGCACAAACTCCATCCAACGACTCACATCTCACATAACCAGAGCTCTCCAAGGGAGCTCTCAAATCCCTTTTGGACCCAATGTTGACAAGCGGTTCTAATCCACACGGAGTAGATGTGTTTGTTTTTGTCCGATGGGGGTGATGTTCACCTTCAGACTTTTTCAGCACAACTCAACTCAAATTGCTGTAGGAAATTAGACCCCTCCCAGCTTCAAATACACACCCATCTGCAGCTGCTTATCCCTTATTATAAGCACATCATTGGACAATAATGGACTATGTTATTTCTCATTTCATGCTCCTTTGTTATATTCTTTAACGTAAGTGCAGGGTGATCAGAAATAATGCTTATCTCTGAACGCTGCACAGTGTGGGATGTGACTATAATAGAGTAGAAGTTCGGGTTAGTTTCATTATCTTTAAAAGCAATATGATGTGGGAGGTGCCGAGCTCCTTGCCAGGAGTCATTAGCTTAAAATAGATGACCTTAGACAGTTAACCACTATTGCATAATGTGCAATGACTCCATGTTGTGTAAAGGAACATCTTATATCTTTATCCCACATAGTAATATGACTTACTAGAAAACCTTAATGAAATGTTTCACTATGTATATTATAAAAAGTAGAACGATAGCATCATCTGTAAGTGTTTTATCCTATCTGTTTTAATAGTGATGATATTACACCGAGATCAGATAAACTTCACAAAGTACAAAACAGTGAACGTGCAGAACAGATTAATATACAGATCTTAAGAACTGGTGTCTTCTGTGGACATCAGAGACATGATAATCTACATCAGCACAATAATGCCAGAAAGAAAACACATTAGCATTACAAACTGCTTCAAGACAATTTCTTTGTTCATCATTTTATTGCAAACTCATCTCTCTGACTTATGACACATTAAACCAACGAGTTTAATTCTGCTGACCTTTGTGTTTTCCTTATTTTCACACACAGCCAACCTGAAGGAGCTGATCTCGCAGACCATGGTGAGCTGGGCCCAGGAGTGTCACATCCAGGACCCGGAGCTGGTCCGCAAGATGTTCAGCCTGTTAAGGAGGCAGTACGACAGCATCGGGGAGCTGCTCCGGGCTATGAGGAAGAGTTACACCATCAGCGCGGCCTCGGTCCAGGACACCATCAACCTGCTGGCCTCCCTGGGTCAGATCAGGTCTTTGCTGTCCGTGCGTATGGGGAAGGAAGAGGAAAAGCTCATGATCGATGGACTGGGGTGGGTGGTGGCCTCCATGTGGCTCACTTGACGCTAAATACACTCTCATAGGCCCATCCCTCATCTGCCATACATGCCATTAGCTTTCTAAGGCCCTCACAGCTCAAATAAGAAAAAAAGAGAAAAACTCAAAACCTTTGACTGACGTGACATTTGACTGACAATTTAAACTCAAATACCACATAAAATGTCAAAAACAAGGGGCATCAGTAGGAAAACTGACCAGTGTTTCTTGAATCTGAAAGTCCTACTTTTATTGATATAAGAAGTCTGTGGAACAATGATAAAAATTCAAGATCAGAGTTTATTTATGCACAGTATGACTTCACCTCTCCTCTCAGCAGCATAAGAATAGGTGACATCATATAATTAAATTTGAATAAGGACATTTAATTAGGGATAACATCTCAGTTGCATAAGTCTTGCCCAGTGATATCAATATAAATACATATATACAATAACACTATACATGCAAGGAATACTAGGGAAAGAAATTGAGCTACCTATAACAATTTCAGGTTTTGGTGTCTTAGTCCTTGGATTCCGACTAGATGTGTTTTCGAGTGCATTGTGTTTGACCCATTAAGAAAGATTAAGTGACAAGTCAGGTGCCCTGATAGCATGGCGGGTGGTCTATTCCGTTGCCTACCAACATGGGGATCACTGGTTTGAATCCCCGTGTTACCTCCTGCTTGGTCAGGTGTCCCTACAGACACAATTGGCCATGTCTGTGGGTGGGAAGCCGGATGTGGAGATGTGTCCTGGTCGCTGCACTAGCGCCTGTTTTGGGGGGGGTGGGGGGAACTGGGGGGGAATAGTGTGATCCTCCCACACGCTACGTCCCCTTGGCGAAACTCCTCACTGTCAGGTGAAAAGAAGCGGCTGGCGACTCCACATGTATCGGAGGAGGCATGTGGTAGTCTGCAGCCCTCCCCGGATCGGCAGAGGGGGTGGAGCAGTGACCAGGATGGCTCTGAAGAGTGGGGTAATTGGCCAAGTACAATTGGGGAGAAAAATCAAACAAAGAAAAAAAAAGATAAAGTGACAATCTACGATGTGTTTCTTTACCTTTACTCCCCTTTCAGTGACATCATGAACAACAAGGTCTTCTATCAGCACCCCAATCTGATGAGAGTGCTCGGCATGCATGAGACTGTCATGGAAGTGATGGTCAATGTGTTGGGTGGGGACAAGTCACAGGTACTGCAAACTTCCATGTGTACAAAGTATTTATCAGTGTGTGTTAGCATGATGTCGCCTTAACTGGCATGTTGAAGATGTTGGTGGTTTGGAGAAATGCTGTCTCAGTGCTGTTTTACCAGACCTGATGTTTATTGGAGAAAAAAAAGTGACTACTTGTATGGCCCTGTTTTTTTCTCGAGCATTTGCATACAGATGGTGTTGCCGGGTTTGTGTGCTCTGATGAAGACGTGGTCCCGGTAGGTGGGCCTTCTCCTCTGGCTGACAGCATCAGAGTCTGGGATGGAGGGTGGAAAGGGCAGAATGTTGCTGGCTGGCTGTCTGTGTGTGAAGGGTTCAGGTCTTTTTAGACATTAATTATGAAAGGAGATGCACAATGGAATGTAAAGCAACAAGCCGATAAGAAGCCAGATAGTTATGAGACGTAACTGTGTAACCAAATAAACAAGATGAGGTTACAACCTAGTGTATGGCTGGACCACCGCTACATTTATTAAACGGCTGTTTTTGCGCAACTAAGCTTAAAAAGTGGTTGTTTTGGGTGTCTGGGTGGCTTGGCGGTCTATTCCGTTGCCTACCAACATGGGTATCGGCGGTTCGAATCCCCGTGTTACCTCCGGCTTGGTCGGGCATCCCTACAGACACTACTGGCCGTGTCTGCGGGTGAGAAGCTGGATGCAGGTATATGTCCTGGTCGCTGCACTAGCACCTCCTCTGGTCGGTCAGGGTGCCTGTCCGGGGGGGAGGGGGATTGGGGGGAATAGCGAGATCCTCTCATGTGCTACGTCCCTCTGGGGAAACTCCTCACTGTCAGGTGAAAAGAAGCGACTGGTGACTCCACATGTATTAGAGGAGGCATGTGGTAGTCTGCAGCCCTCCCCGGATCAGCTGACGGGGTGGACCAGTGACCGGGACGGCTCGGAAGAGTGGGGTAATTGGGCAAAAAAAAATTGATTTGGGAGAAAGGGGGGGGGGAGCAGTTATTTTGACATCGGTTCCATGAACAGCTGATGACGTAATAGAAAACTGTTAGTGCCAATTCGTTTTGAAAGAGCAACGGCCAGTGGGAAAACTGTAGTCTCTTCCCTTGTCTAAGTATCCTTGCGCCTCAGTTTATAAAATACTTACCTACATTTTTACATTTTCTTTTGTATAAGCTTTTTGTTAAAAAAAAAGCTGCAGAAGAGAAACTGAAGAAGAAAAAAACTGAAGAAGAGTGTGCAGGCAGGGTGGAGAAGAGTTTCAGGAGTGATTTGTGACAGAAGGGTACCAGCAAGAGTTAAAAGGGAAGGTTTACAAGATGGTTGTGAGACCAGCTCTGTTATATGGTTTGGAGATGGCGGCACTGACGAAAAGACAGGAGGTGAAGCTGGAGGTGGCAGAGTTGAAGATGCTAAGATTTTTATTGGGAGTGACGAAGATGGACAGGATTAGGAATGAGTATATTAGAGGGACAGCTCAGGTTGGATGGTTTGGAGACAAAGAAAGAGAGGGAAAATTGAGATGGTTTGGACATGTGTGGAGGAGAGATGCTGGTTATATTGGGAGAAGGACACTGAAGATGGAGCTGCCAGGGAAGAGGAAAAGAGGAGGTTTACGGATGTGGTGAGGGAAGACATGCAGGTGACTGGCATGACAGAGGACAGGAAGAGATGGAAACAGATGGCAACCCCTAACGGGAGCAGCTGAAAGTAGTAGTAGTAGTTAAAAAAACTGCATCTTCTTTGTGTTTTTCTTTTTATCTTTCCTTTTCTCTTCCTTGCTTTCTTACGTTTTCCCCTCTCTCTTCCCTTCCGTAGCAGACAGCCAAGGAGAGAACGGTTTCACTTACCTGTGACTATTTGTATGTTCCTGCAGGAAATCGCCTTCCCCAAGATGGTGGCCAGCTGCTGTCGTTTTCTGTGCTATTTCTGCCGGATCAGCCGTCAGAACCAGAAGGCCATGTTTGACCATCTTAGCTACCTCCTGGAGAACAGCAGTGTGGGCCTGGGTAGGTATGGCCACAGCCCCTCACCTCTCTTTCTGTTCTACTGTCAGCATTATCCAGCATGCTGGCCCAAGGATTACTGACAAAAATCTCCATATAATACAGTCAGCAATCAAATGATAGCCAAAAAAGTAAGTAAACATGTTGATTGTATATGTAGTGTGATAGTTTCACCACACGATGGCTATCATGTTCTATTGTGAACCCCTGTACGACGGTCCGACGGACACAAAGGGCCATGTATGTTTTAGAAACTTGCAATGGGATGTACAAAGGGAGGATGCTGAATATTTTTTTTACCGTGTTCTTATTAATACGGGTGGCAACTACATCCCATTGGCCCCACAATGGTAGATATTGAGCACTGCTCCTGCATATGTTAGCCTCGCGCCTCAGAAGAGGTGAGCATCTGTGTGTGTGTGTGTGTGTGTGTGTGTGTGTGTGTGTGTGTGTGTGTGTGTGTGTGTGTGTGTGTGTGTGTGTGTGTGTGTGTGTGTGTGTGTGTGTGTGTGTGTGTGTGTGTGGAGAGGGTGACTCATCTCTAATTCCATCAGAAGATGGTGATGCCACTGTCTCGGTGGCACCCTGCTGGGGAGAGAATGTGTCTCATCTGAATTCATACACACACACACACACACACACACACAAGTCCCTGCACATACTGCAGATTGCTCAAAAGAAAAGGGTGAAATCAATCACGAAATCATTTGATTCTGCTTAGTGATATAGTGTACATATAAACCTTCATAATTTGACCCCCCCCCCCCGAAAAAACAAAAAGAGCGTTTTCCCCAACAGTATACATACATGTCACTGACTACACACTTACATCTACAGAGGCAGAGTAAAAGTCCTCCATAAGCTGCCCTGAACCCTGTGTAACATAACACCAGTATGATAAGCTCTCCAAAGCATTTGCGGAAACTTTGCTTTACACCCAGCTGTTGGCACATTAGCAGCTAGGCAGAGCCATCAGAATGAACAGAAACACTGCCCCCTGTTGTTTTGCAGAGGTTTCCCTCACTGTTTGAAATATTCACTACGTTTTGAGTTTTGGTTTAAAACAGAATCATCTCACCAGTTTTTTTCAGTTTGGCTGTACTATAAAAACAAGTGTAAATGTCAGTATATACGATAAAAAATTAGATATTAAAGTAGACAGAAACTGAGTTGAGCTGTTTGGGTTGCAGCTTCTCCATCGATGAGAGGATCCACGCCTCTAGATGTGGCTGCCTCTTCAGTCATGGACAACAACGGCCTGGCTTTGGCCCTGGAAGAACCTGACCTAGACAAGGTAGGATTTCACCTTAACTTTTGTCCTGCTGCTGTGAGTTTAAGAGCCCACAATGTCTGGTTGATTCAGAGTCTGATTCAGCTAACATTTTAAGTGCTCCATCTACGCTGGGGCTGAGCGGAATTCAATGTGAAGCACTTTGGGTGTCTAGATAAAGCGTTATATAAATGTAATCCATTATTATTATTATTATTATCATATTTTCATTTACATATATATATAGTAATATTAAAGAATGAAAAGAGATTCATAAATTCACAAAATATGTCCACTCCCAGAGACCATTCTGGGTCAACATGGGAAATAATAGTCTATTTACCGATATGTATGACCTTGTATGACCTTCATGGCAAACTATTGGGGTGATTTTAGAGAAATACGTCATCCACCAAATCATCAGATCAGACCATTATTTGTCAGATTTATTTCTACAAGTGTAGTCATAAAAAGCCACCTTGATAGATTTGTTTTTGTCACGCAATAAGAGTTCTAGTCAAACATGACTAATGGGCCCATTTGTCATGTTATGTCATGTTAATGGGCCCACCTCCACTTCCTGTGGGAAGATGGCGCCAATTCACATTTGCAGCGGCCTCACCCAGTAACCATGTGGGAAGGTGGTGGCGCAAACTTACATTTGTGGCAGCCTCACCCAGTACTGTCCATGCAGTGTCTTTGTCCATATCTGCGTTGAGGTTTGTGTCTTCGTTTGATGGCTGGGAGAGCTGGCGCTGGATCGGCTGGGAGAGCTTGGTCTGCTTCATCCTGTGGGCCCAGGGACCACGGTCCTGCCTGGAGCTGTGCTCGAAGAGGAAACACCGAGGGCGGTCTGACAGGACCCAGAAGCAAGGCAGGCTAAGCTAACTGCTAGCCCATACAGACCGGCAGTTCCGATAACACCGAGGGCAGTCTGGTGGCGGCCTCGCCTAGCGTTGACTGTGTTTTTGGTGTCATCGTGTGGAGTGCGAGGAGGTGTGTTGAAGGTGTCTGGCTGGGAGAGCCAGCATTGGATTGGCCAGGGGAACCTGGTCTGCTGTGTCCGGTGGGCCCAGGGGCCACGGCCCTGCCTGTAGCTGTGCCTGAAGAGGATACACCGAGGGGAGTTTGACAGGATGTGGAAGCGGGGCAGGCTAAG
Source organism: Lampris incognitus (assembly GCF_029633865.1). NCBI lineage: Eukaryota > Metazoa > Chordata > Actinopteri > Lampriformes > Lampridae > Lampris > Lampris incognitus. The sequence continues at coordinate 18,762,675 of NC_079226.1, forward strand.
CTAACTGCTAGCCCATGCAGACCGGCAGTTCCGATAACACCGAGGGTGGTCTTCCAGCGGCCTTGCCTAACGTTGACTGTGTTTTTGATGTCATCGTGTGGAGTGCGGAGAGGTGTGTCGAGGGTGTCTGGCTGAGAGAACTGGCATTGGAATGGCTGGGGGAGCCTGGTCTGGTGCGTCCAGTGGGCCCATGGACCACGGCTCTGCCCGGAGCTGCACCCGAGGGGGAAGCACCGAGGGCAGTCTGACAGGACGTGGAACCGGGGCAGGCTAAGCTAACTGCTAGCCCATGCAAATCGGCAGTTCTGACAGTCATCCTGGCGTTCGCTCTCTTGGACAGTGAAACTTTTTTTTTGTTGATATGTCCGATATATGTGTTTTTGTAGTTTTTTTTTTATAATTTGGATATATGTGTTCTTGTAGTTTGGATGTGTTTTTGTCTTTGTGTTGCACTGCTGTGGGCTGGGGGAGATGATATTTCATTTCATTTCATGTACGCAAGTGCATGAAATGACAAATAAATGTTCCTGATTCCTGAATATGCCTTACATTGTGTATATTGCAGTGTCGATTCTGAAATGATTCACTGTTGAGCCCTAACCGACGTGTAAATCAGAGCTGAATGCATATTTAGCATTGATGTGATTTCATCTACCTATAGGTGGTGACCTACTTGGCAGGCTGTGGCCTCCAGAGTTGTCCCATGCTCCTCGCTAAAGGATACCCAGACATCGGCTGGAACCCCATCGAGGGAGAACGTTACCTCTCCTTTCTACGCTTCGCTGTGTTCGTTAACGGTATGACTAGTCTCTCTCTTTCGCTCTCTCTCTCTCTCTCTCTCTCTCTCTCTCTCTCTCTCTCTCTCTCTCTCTCTCTCTCTCTCTCTCTCTCTCTCTCTCTCTCTCTCTCTCTCTCTCTCTCTCTCTCTCTCTCTCTCTCTCACTCACTCACTCACTCACTCACTCACTCACTCACTCACTCGACACATTAAGGAAAAGTATACCACGTGTCAGGCTAATTATTGGCCAGCATAGGTCGAGACAAATTGAAAAACCCTCTTTCATCCTTCCAAGTCTGCCCAGAGCTTTAGCCTCAGGCTTAGGACTTGTTGGGCCCTATGGGGAAGTCTGGCCCTTTGTTCATATTTTGGAAATGTGAAAAAATCCCTGGCCGAAAGACTCTGCAAGTAATTATTTTGCTCCCTGACTGTGAGGTGGCAATGTGTTAGATGACCCGCATGCCCGTTTTATGCCCATTGCTTCGAGTGTTTCATTAGAAATGTGTTATCTTATATAACAGATATTAACAATGCATATGTATATATATATATTCTTGCATGTATTCATCCACATCCACCCACATGATTTTGTGTGCATGTGTGTGTGTGTGTTCCAGGGGAGAGTGTGGAGGAGAACTCCAGTGTGGTGGTCAAGCTGCTGATCCGTCGTCCTGAATGTTTTGGCCCTGCCCTGAGGGGAGAGGGGGGGAACGGCTTGCTGGCAGCCATGAAGGAGGCCATCAAGATTTCAGAGACTCCAGCTCTGGACCTGCCAGGCTCTGTGCAGGGAGTCAGCTCAGACGCGTAAGTCTCAAAAGAAGGAACAGCTTATGAAGCAATTGTTGGAACTTATTTTTTTAGAAAAACACCAACTAGCTTCCATGTGGGTTGTTACTGTATTATCTCCCGCTGTAATGTCAACACCAAGGGGTAATTTGAAAACTGCATCTGTGGTTGCGTCAACAGGTCTGCTGATGGTGATGACGAGGAGGAGGTAGTCCACATGGGTAATGCCATCATGTCCTTCTACTCTGCCCTCATTGACCTGTTGGGACGCTGTGCCCCGGAGATGCACGTACGTATTAGTGCCTTATAATTTAGATTCATTTCATTTTGTTTTGCTGCTCTCCTCATCCTGATCCCACGCTTCTTTCCAATCACTTCCTTTGGTGCCGCTCAGCTGATAAACAAGGGGAAAGGAGAAGCCCTGCGAATCCGTGCCATCCTGCGCTCCCTGGTGCCCACTGAGGACCTAGTTGGCATCATCAGCATACCCCTGAGAATGCCAATCATCAACAAAGGTACTCGTCTAGGATTTCCTTGCTCTGTTTACACATGATGGCACACAATTAGTGTTCATCAATCCATCAGGGGGCCATTTTGCATTTATTTGTTCAATGCAGCAGGACATCAACCTCAAAGCACAACCGCTACCAAACTGTGAACATTCAAAGTCAGGCGGAAGGTTATTGAATTCATCTTGCCGCTTCATGCCTCATCAGCGGAGCGTTTTACTGCTCACTCCCGTAGCGCTGAGCGAGTCAGATCATCTCCGTAGCAGGCAGTTTTGCTCTGTTGATTGATCTGCATAAGCACGGTGACACTCGCCTCTTAAATTCGCTGCCGCGAGCGCTGCCTGCAGCACAAACCCGTGACTACAAGCCTGGAGCAGAGGCAGTGAACCATGACTCCACCAGAAAACTCTCATCCACAAGTTGAGCACTACCTAATGAATACGCATGGCGCTCTTAATCCAAAAGGACTTGTCATTATCTCTAGGCTATTCTGACTGGATTCCCTTGCTTCACAGCTGTGAGGATTAGACTGGTAACAACGGTGGAATCAATTTGTGCTTATGTTGAAAAATAAGTGTTATTATCCCTATTAACTATTTCAGCTTATTGTTTCCTTCTGTTTTGTTATCTACTTTGTGTCTTCCTCTCTCGGTCCACCACTCCTAGATGGGTCGGTGACTGAGCCAGACATGTCAGCCAATTTCTGTCCAGACCACAAGGCCCCCATGGTGCTGTTTTTGGACAGGGTGTATGGTATTGAGGACCAGAGCTTCCTTCTACACCTGCTGGAGGTGGGCTTTCTGCTGGACCTGAGGGCCTCTGCTTCACTGGACACGGTAGGTGGAACGAGCGGTACCGAGGTCAAAATTAATTGAATGGGCTGCTTCCTTAATGTTACTTTCATTACAGAGTCCCAAGATCAATATTATCGGACAACTTTTTATAGTTAATGAAGAAACCTTCATTAAGCTCCTGTTCAGATCTCTGTTCAGTCAACTTATGCGACATTTTATTGAGTCGGAATTTCTTCCTTTATATCACACTTTTTTCTTGTACTTTATTGCAGTATATATTAGCATTTGCACCATAAAATTCAGTTTCAAGATAATTGCATCTACGTGAAGAGGGAACGGCGAAGGAGAGAGGGAAGGACCATCCCTGAACCGAAGGGGGGGCTATGAGTACATCTGTCACCATCTTACAATCATCATCATCGGTGGTCACTCGGGGTTGAGTATGATCGTCCACCCTCTGTGTCCCTCTGGGTCCTCAGATGAGCGTAGAGGCCGATCCTGGAGCTGCATAACAGGGGGACACCTGCGTGTGACAGCTTTTTATGTGGAGTGGCTGATGTGCCTGCAGCCACCACACGGTCCTTGGCAGGGGGTGGCCAGAGTCCAATGGCATGGAGAACCAAGACAATTGGGGACTACCCTCTGTTGCAGCCTTCATCCACCTTCACTGCCATTGTGACCTGGAGGCATCTTCCGCCAGTTCCGTCATTGAGATCTTTGTTGGATCGCGCTTTGTCTGGAACCTCCCTCTTGACCTATCCACTTTGGGTGACCCTAGCAGGAGCCAAGCTCTGGATGGCATAGCTCTTGGAATCATTGATACACGCAAGCTTCTCCACCGCAGCAAGGTGGTGATCCAGGAGGGGAATCTCAGCATCTTACAATGCTGTGATTGCAACTATTCCCCAGTCCTCTGTGGGTAGTACACATGGCCATTATAACTCAAATTAACAGTCACAGTAATTTGCATATGAAACCATATGAAACAATATTTACATATGAAACCGATCGTTGGTTTTGGTCGTTGGGCCACTGTACTGTTTATAAGGGTGGGGATACCTGCAGTAAGTGAGACTGAAGAGGTCACTTAGATGAGTGATGAAACGTTTCTCTCTCAATAAACATTGTGTCCAGATGAACTGATTCAACTTTCTGGAAAGATAATTACAGTATTTTTTGCCACAAACAATATGACATTCTAATATATAAAAACAACAAATATTGCTCCGGCAAATATAATGAGTCTAAAAGGCAAAAAATAACAGACTAAATAAATGAATAAATATTAAATAAATAAATAAAAGAAATAGGTTCATATTTCTGCTTTCCAATTTTTTTTTTTATTGAGCTGACAATGTTTATTTCTTTAATCTTGGTAGTTAAGCCATTTACCTCATTTTCTTTTCAATTCTGCATCCTAATTTCATATTTCATAAGTTCTTTCGATTTCTAGTGTGTCCTCTACAGTTGATTTTCACTTTATTATCGATGATGGTCTTTGGTTCGATCATGACTTCGTCTCCTGCTTCATGGCTGCTACACATAATATGTTATATCGGTGCTTTACTGAACCCCTGGTGATGTTGGATTAACTTAATTAATGAAATTAATTTTCCTCACACTTATCAACAACAACGTTTTATCCTTAATATTTAAGGAGTTGAAGTAAATTTCAGACCAACTTTGAAATCGAGGGGCGTCTGGGTAGCGTAGCGGTCTATTCCGTTGCCTACCAACACGGGGATCGCCGGTTTGAATCCCCAGGTTACCACCGGCTTGGTCGGGTGTCCCTACAGACACAACTGGCCGTGTCTGTGGATGGGAAGCCGGATGTGGGTATATGTCCTGGTTGCTGCACTAGCGCCTCCTATGGTCAGTTGGGGCTCCTGTTCAGGGTGGAGGGGGAACTTGGGGGGAATAGCGTGATCCTCCCACGCACTACGTCCCCCTGGTGAAACGCCTCACTGTCAGGTGAAAAGAAGTGGCTGGTAACTCCACATGTATCAGAGGGGATATGTGGTAGTCTGCAGCCCTCCCTGGATCGGCAGAGGAGGTGGAGCAGTGACCAGGATGGCTCAGCGAACGGGGTGATTGGCCGGATACAATTGGGGAGAAAAAGGGGACCCCCCCCCCAAAAAAGGGTTTTTAATGTAGTCAAAGCTTGTGGGAATAGTGGACTCATCCAATCTAGCGTTGGAAGTTTATGACCTGAATGTGTGTACATGTTGGTTTTGTGTGTGTGTTTGTGTGTGTGTGTGTGTATGTTTATGTTGTGTGTTAGCGGAAGTTAACCTCTAGTGAGGTAATAAGAAGCAAGGAGAGACGGCTGGAAAATCCCTGTTAGTCTGTTCTGGAGGTCCCCGAGGCAAGCCTTTATGCACCAGCCAGCAGTGTTAATGTGACGACAGCTAAGAATAGCCCGTCAGCCGCCATTGGTGCTTAGTGATGTCAGACAAAACAGAACACCGAGCCACCGTGAGAATCATTCAGGGTTACACGCCAAAACTCAGTTCATCTATCGGCAAGTCAGAAGTTGCCTGATTCAAATGCAGCACGACGCCGGCCGGTGCAGAAAGCTAATCTGGTATCACAGAGCTGCTGAATATGTTTTTCTCTCTTGAATAGAGCTGCCCCCCCCCTCAGTTTAGCATGCTGGTTGTGTTTTCACTCACCGTCACCAAGCGCCTGAAGGTGAATGTTAAATACTTGTAGTTATATGGAAGTTTTCTCTGGAAATTATCTGGGTTTTTGGGGGGTATTTTGTTACCACTGCAAGATCATACATATGTCATTTACATGAGCAGTCCGCTTTAACCTTGTCAAGCCCACACCTAGTTTTATTTCCACTCGCTTCTCTTCGGCGTTGAGACGTAATACAAATAACGCCCGATGTTACATTCTTGATACCTAAGTGACATTTAGCAAGAGTACAACTCAGCAACAACTGAATGCTTTACGTCTGAATTTCCAGAAGATGCTTCTTACCTCCCATTAGCCTTGTACATGCAATGAAATTTTGAAAATTCACATTACAAATTGGACAAGAATATCTGTTAATAGAGGGTGCACATCACGTTTATCACAATTTAAGGGATGCAGCTTTTCCTCTGTCATTGACGAACCTCAAATGCATTAATTTGACACCAAAATGAGTTAGGTCTGTGCAAAAGTGCCATCAGTAATGAATTATTATGAGTATTATTTTTTTAGCTGTTATTGATAACAAAAAGACTGGTGAAAGTTGGTGTGTCAGAACAGAAACACCTCAGCATTAAAAGGTTAAACTGGCAATTAAAAACAGTTGTTTGACATTCTAGAAGTGGGGAATTCTAAATGTTGATGTAACCGTCATGTCTTGCGTGAACCTTAACCTTCTCTCCTTACAGGAAGGTTTGCGTACCACCGAGACAGCGCTGGCCATGAACCGCTACATCGGCTCTGCCATGTTGCCGCTCCTCACCCGCTGCGCCCCCCTCTTTGCTGGCACCGAGCACTACGCCGCACTCATAGACTCCACCCTGCACACCATCTATCGCCTCTCCAAGGGCCGCTCGCTCACCAAGGCCCAGAGAGATGCAATAGAGGAGTGCCTGCTGGCCGTCTGCAAGTAAGCAGCGTTAAAACAAACTCCTGGCAAGCCCTGAATAAAGTTTTTGTAGGTGTTAGCCCAAGGCTGCATGAATATTTTATTGAATTGTGCAGAATATTGTAATAATACGTGTGCCAGTATGGAAACAAGGATGATATCTCATCTTATGGGAATAACAAACCGTTAAGCCAAATAATCAATAGAGCTTTACAGTTAATTTTACTGTATCATCCCTGTAGCATCATCCTATTATATTTCAGCCCACAGCTTCCCTGAAATATCTTTGCATCTTAATGCCATCATAACTCAGCGAGACAAAAATGTTTGATGGCCGAAAATACTAGGCCACCTAGCCGCTCTCTTATCTGAGTTTCATTATTCTGCAGGTACCTTCGTCCCTCCATGCTGCAGCAGCTGCTACGTCGCCTTGTCTTTGACGTGCCCTTGCTGACCGAATACTGCAAGATGCCTCTCAGGGTAAGCATCATCTTCCTCACTTTTCTCCCTCTTTCTTATTTATCCCTTATCCATCCCTTATCCCCCACCCCCCCGCCTCATTCCCCAGTTGCTCTGGGCCTCTCCTCTTTTCGCCCTGTCTGCTTTTTTGTCTGATTACCTTTCTGCCTGTCTGTCTCACTGCCTTTCTGTCTGTCCCTCCAGCTGTCTGTTTGTCTGTCTGTCTTGTCTTTCCAGATGTTTGTCTGTTTGTCCTTCTGTCCGTCTGCCAGTGTGACTGAATAGCTTCTGTCAGTGCTTCTAGTTACTGTTTTGCCTGTCAGTCTTTCTGTCTGTGTGTCTGTCTAACCTTTCTTCTTCTTTTCTCTATATTTGCCTCTCTTTTCGTTTTTCTCTGCCGAGTCAAATCCAGCCTAGTCTGACCTCTGTGCTCCAGTCACTGTGTTTGTTGCGTGGCTACACTTCACTGCCTCAGTTTATTAGTTTGTCACCCTGTTGGATGGTACTCTCCATTTTTGTCAACCACCGATACCCTGCTATACCTTTACTCACTCGTTGCTGGGATTTAGTTTGCTATCCCTCCCCTTTTCTCTCACCCACACATTCACATACTGTATATGTGAAATTGCACACGTGCACACACTCCCTGCTCCTAGTGTTAACTTAGCTTTGAGCTTTGACGTGGCCAGCTACCGAGTAAAAACCCAAAGGGGTGCAGTCTGCAGTCTGTGGCCATGTGATTAAAACCTTGTCAGCCCCTCTGCCTCGCTCTGTCCATCTGGCCACAGGAGAGCAATACTGGTAGTGTAATAGCATGTGACTGGACTGTGAAACGCTGGACGCAGTTGTTCACCGCTTTCATGTGCATATTTGTCTTTCATTTACGCTGATGGTAGGAGAATTGATTTCCCTTGGTGTATCATCTGCTATAAATGCATGGCACCCTGCCAGTATGTATTTACATGTTCCCATGTCAATAGCATGTGTTTTTCTGCACATGTTTATGCTGTGTGGGCAAATGTGCATCAGCCTATTGTGTTTCTGTGTATTTACAAAATGCAGTGGTGGTGCTGTTGTAGTCCATTCTGTGATAGTGTCGTTAATGTCTTAACCTTTTCTCTCTTTGTGTCCATACCCAGCTGCTAACCAACCACTACGAGCAGAACTGGAAGTACTATTGCCTGCCCTCAGGCTGGGGCAGCTACGGCATGGCCTCCGATGAGGAGCTGCTCCTCACCAAGAAGATCTTCTGGGGCGTGTTTGATTCTCTCTCCCAGAGGGTGAGGTTCACTCATCTCTGCCCTACCACATAGAAAGAGCATCAGGGCTCTCCATCAAGCTATTAGGGACCCATAATAAGCGAGCTTAATCGAGCACTCTCAGCTTTGATCAAAACGTGCTGACCACGCCATTACAGCCGGCCGGCAGCTCTGACCCTCTTCTGGGTCCCCGCTTATCAGCGCGGTGGTGTTCTTTTGAATTGCATTTGTAATAATGTCTCATTGCCTTCGCTAAGTGCTGCCATCTGTGTAAATCTTTCTTTTTCTTTTTCTTTTTTTTTTCTAAATATTCTGCACTGGCATAATTTGAGTTGATTTTTTTTAGACTGTGCATATGAGATTGTATATGTTTTGAATGAATTACTTTGATTTAGATATTTCAGCCTGCTCTTGATGAAGTCACACTGATAAGGCTATTGCTATGTTGACACAGACAACTTGAGGTCTTTCTGTTTGGCTGATGTTTGCACTCAGCACATCTTTTTAAATGCACATACATGAAAGTGAAATGATGGCCTGAAGCTGGCTTGAAAACATCAATATTTGGACAGCATTCATTGATCAGAAACTGCTGGCATCACATTACTTCGGCTCTTGGAGCGGCTCTGCATTTAATTCTCTTGTCTGCTGGGCTCCAGCTTTTCTCTCTTTGTTAGATTTGTCTTTACAGTACACATTTCATACAGAGATATTTTTAGTTTTCCTGGCTTAAGATGTTAATGAGCAAATAAGTTGCAGTTGTTTATAAAAAATAAATCCTTTTCACTAATGGAAACAAATCTTGAGGATGGATTGAGTGCTATAATTTGCACTTTCACATTCAATACAGTATTTCTCTCTCCTTGCAGAAATACGACCCGGAGCTCTTCAAGATGGCCATGCCCTGCCTCAGTGCTATAGCTGGAGCTCTGCCCCCAGACTACGTGGATGCTTCTATAAGTACAACCGTGGAAAAGCCTGTGTCTGTAGATGCTCAGGGCAACTTTGACCCCAAACCCATCAATACAGCCAAGTAAGCCATATATATTGGAGCCAGGCAGTGATTTGAAATATGATACCAATTCAACATAAAACATGAAGAAACTTGTTCTAAGTGCTGCATATAGTATGCACCATTACTTTGATTAAATGCATACGGCTGCTCGTCTTTATGACTGTGCGTCACATAAACCTTTTCAAGCATGCTACTACAGGTGGGCTAGACATGCACCTAAATGAGTAATTTGCATGCTGTCTTCACAGCATTTCACTTCCAGAGAAGCTGGAGCACTTTGTCAACAAATACGCAGAGCATTCCCATGAAAAATGGTCGGCAGAAAAGGTAATGCTAGATGAGGAGCATCTCTACCTGGGAGTATGGGTATCAGGTGTTGTGATATTAGACGTAGGAGAACACAAAGCTAGTTGCTGGTCAATTTATGATATGGTACTGATTCGGATGAAAAAGTCCCTTTAACAGTGCTTTTTTTTTTCAAATAAAAGGCCAACTGCCATGTCAGATTTAATGATAGGTGTAATGGTAGGTCTTAAAGAAATTGTGCACACACACACACACACACACACACAGGGCTGCTAAAATCAACTGAAAATCGTTGCAGTCATGAAAAGGTGAAAGATGTTGATCCAGATGTAAACGTTGACATTACTATGCCCTTAATTTGCAGTCTAGTAGATGACAATAGCATACTGCTCCCCCTGGTGGTTCAAACGTGCTCAGGTTTTTTTGGATCAAGTAAAATAAATCCCAGTGTGGAATATGGGAGAGCTTCCACCGTTGCTCAAGTCACTCCTTAGAGGACCCCTTCTCCCTCCTGCTTTTGTGCTGGCTGCCTCCTGTGTGTTGATGTATGTTTTAAAATGTCAGAGAAGGCTGAGAACAGCCAGGACTAAATGTGCCTAGACTGCGATGTTTTTGTCCATGCTTCAACCTAATCTATTACCCACTCTTACAGATGATGAATCATACTTCTGTGAGGCTCTTGGGAGAACATTGTAAATTTCTTGGTGTTTTTACGCTTTAGGTGATGCTGGGCTGGAAGTATGGGGACTGTGTAGATGAGAAGGCCAAGACTCACCCTCAGCTCAGGACATACAAGGCCCTGACAGAGAAGGTACCGTAAAGACAATGGAGAACATCAGATCTATGAATAAGAAAAACATACCAGAGTTAAAGTGTCAAAGTCATGTTTTTATCCATATTCCCTTCCTATCTCAGGAGAAGGAGATCTATAGATGGCCAATAAGAGAGTCTCTGAAGAGCATGTTAGCTATGGGCTGGAACATTGACAGGACCAAGGATGGAGAGAGCATGTCTCAACAGCGGGAAAGTGAGAAGATGCGTAAGATCTCCCAGACCTCGCAGGTACATAGGTTACCAATGCATTCTCATCCCATGCTGTCACCTGGGGTTCATATACTGATGCTTTGCCAAAGCATCAGAATGATGCAAAAGATGCACTTTGACATCTGTATGACACACAACTCCAATGTTAAACTAGCCTGATATAGTAATGACATACTGCACAGGTTAGGTAGTGGTTAGGTTTGGAGTTAAGGGTAGGTAGTGGTTGATTTGGCACATATATCCGTGAGATGAGAATGGGCTCAGGGTTCTACAATGATAATACTACCAAAAGTAGTACTGGTAACCCTTCTGCCAAAAATTTTCCTCATCTAATACATCTTTATGTTTGAATTTTGACAGGCAAATGGCTTCAACCCAAGTCCAATAGACACCAGTAATGTGGTTCTGTCGAGAGAATTGCAGGTGAATCACCCCATGTTTGTTTTATTGTTGAAGATGAATAGTGATATTTTTGGAATATCACTGGCTCTCGTGGCCATGAAAGTCCAAGTCACTAAAATGCATGATTATTTTTTCTTTTTGAATCGAGGCTATGGTGGAGGTGGTGGCTGAAAATTATCATAACATCTGGGCCAAGAAGAAAAAGAGTGACCTTGGAAGCAGAGGTGATTTTCTAATAAAGTTGCTCATCCAAGCACGGCAGGAACTAACTATTATCACAGTGATATATAGTAGATTGCCATGGTTGACAGAGTTTAAGTTAATGCTGGGCTGACTGTGGTTTTGTGTTGGTTCCAGGTGGAGGAACACACCCTCTGTTGGTGCCCTATGACACGCTGACAGCCAAAGAGAAAGCCCGTGATCGAGAGAAGGCTCAAGACCTTTTTCGCTTCCTGCAAATCAATGGCTATTCCATCACAAGGTCAAAACACATGGAGCACAGTCTGTCTATAAGATTTTACATTGGTATCAGGGCCCACCCATATGTAGAAAGAGATTTATCCATCTTTATTTGTCTTATAGCTACAAACTGGACACACCACACATACACACACACACATGCATGGAATGGAGGCTGAAGAAATGTTTCTTCTGCATTTTCTCCATTCTGCTGTCCTTCCTCCAGGGGCAGCCAGGGGCATATGACTCTCTATGACAGAGGAAATTGCTTGTAATGAACACATCTGCCCAGACCAATGTGATCATTACAAGCAATTGATCACTTTAAGCAAAATCAAGTTTGTTTGTTTTGTTTTTTTTGTTCGCCGATGACCATCTAATTGACAGGTGTGCACTTATTGAGCCTATGCTACTTTTGAAGCTATCTGGAGATTTTGGAGAGCTTTTTTTTTCTTTTTAATTTTTGGTATGGAGGTGACACCATTCTGTATAATGGGAATAAGAAAAAGAATTATGAGACCTTGAAAAGACTACATTGGTTAAATAACAGTGACTTTTATAGCTTTCTTCAGGTATGCCATCACATTAATGGTTTTATGTTAGACGGTCAAAACGCATTTGAAAATAATTTATAGAAAGTTTTTGTTAGTGCCTATAGGTTGGATTCAGGGCTTAGAATAATCTCTAGGCTATACAGGAGACATCAGGAGATTAAGATAGCAAGTAGTGCCTACATAAAACAAAAATGGGGAAGGAAAACTAACAGTTTCATTACGGTGGAAGTTTGGACAAAATATTGCAAATCTCAATGGAGGATAACAAGCTCAACCTCATGAAGAGTGTTTGGCTGGAAGAGTCTTAGTAGATATTTTATCATACCTGTTCAGACGAGACGTCTTGCCACTCAGGCTCTGCCAGCTGCTGGAGAAACTGTGGCTCCCAGGAAGCTTATCACTACCCCTTGTTTTGGACCTGCCCAAAAGTAAATACATTTTGGCGTAAGATTTCTATAGAATTAGTGACTATATTTGAGACAAAAGTCACTTTTAATTGGGCTGAACTCCTCTTTGGTCTATTACATGCAACACCAACAAACATTAATACAAGTTACTTATTTGGAATATTGAGTGTAGCTGCTACAAAAGCAATTGCAAAGAAATGGCTTAAGCCAGACACCCCATCTATAGAGGACTGGTATGATATAATTTATGACATTTTTGTGATGGAAAGAATTACTTTCGCCATGAGGCTTGAGGAAACTAAATTTGAGAAAATTTGGGAGAAGTGGAAATTGTATATTTCCCCAAAACATCCTTCTTTTGTTTACATATGTTTATGTAAGTATGGTTTTTGTACTTTTTCTTTCTTTTTTTCTTTTATCTCAAATGGAAAAACACCCCATGTTCTATTTTTGTGTTCTATAATTACTCTGTAAAATGCAGAAAAGATGGATCACTTTATAAAAGTATCTAACTAAAGATTATTATGTAAAAATGCTGTTAATATCCATCCATCTATCCATTATCCGAACCGCTTATCCTGCTTTCAGGGTTGTGGGGATGCTGGAGCCTATCCCAGCAGTCATATGTGATTCCAAATTTTAAAAAAAGGAAAAAAAAAAGAAAAAAAAATTAAACATTTTAACACAAGATCTCTTTAATTACCTTGATTTTAAAATAGCTTTTTTTTATTTTCCATGTATGAAAGCCCAAAATGATCTCTTTAAGTGGAATGTTGATCACAATAACTGGATTATTTAAACAGTGTTGGTTTAAGAATGATTGTCTTGGAGCTCGCCGGATCGAGTCCTCGTGTTACCTCTGGCTTGGTTGGGCGTCCCTACAGACACAAATGGCCGTGTCTGCGGGTGGGAAGCCGGATGTGGGTATGTGTCCTAGTCACTGCACTAGCGCCTCCTCTGGTTGGTTGGGGCGCCTGTCTGGGTGGGAGGGGGAACTGGGGGGAATAGCGTGATCCTCCCACGCACTACATCCCCCTGGTGAAACTCTTCACTGTCAGCTGAAAAGAAGTGGCTGCTGACTCCACATGTATCGGAGGAGACGTGGTAGTCTGCAACCCTCCCCGGATTGGCAGAGGGGGTGGAGCAGCAACCGGGACGGCTCGGAAGAGTGGGGTAATTGGCCAAGTACAATTGGGGAGAAAAAGGAGGGAAAATCCAAAAAAAAAAAAAAAGGACGATTCTGTCCTATGGCTTTTGATCAATATAAACGGTTTATCACGATAACCTGGATTGCTATAGCTCATCACTCATCTAAGTGACCTCTTCAGTCTCAACTGACTGCAGGTATCCCCACCCTCATAAACAATACAGTGGCATAATGACTGAAACCAATGATCAGTTTCATATGCAGGTTTCTGTGAACATTAACTAGAGTTACAATGGCCATGTGTACTATTCACAGCGGATTGGGGAATAGTTGCAATCACAGCATTGTAAGATGATGACAGATGTACTCTTAGCCCCCCTCGGTTCAGGGATGGTCGTTCCCTCTTAACATAATGGCCTCTTTGACTCCCCATTCAAACCAGCGTTCCTCCCTATCAAGGATGTGCACATCCTCAACCCTTAATAGAGTAGCCACTGGCCTGTAGATGGGTGTAGACTGTGGCATCCTGGCCTGAAGCACATGCATAAAGACATCACTATAGGCAGTTTTCTACTGTATGTGGTTTGCTGTTGTCAGTTAACACTGCCAGTACATGAGGAAACTGTTCCATGGCTCCAGCATGAGACGTTTTCTGGAAAATAATTCATTCCAAGTTTCTTAATTCATGTAAAGATGCCATTTTGGACATACAAGGTTGTTGAAAGATGTTTTATGCTGATGCATAAACCATACGTCTCGATTCAGAATAACTCAGGGGAAAAAAGTAAAATCAATTCACTCAGAATGTCCAATTATATCTTCTGTCACTCTGTGTTGTAGAGGTCTGAAGGACATGGAGCAGGACTCCTCTTCTATGGAGAAGAGGTTCGCGTACAAGTTCCTCAAGAAGCTGCTCAAGTATGTTGACTCGGCCCAGGAGTTCATCGCCCACCTGGGTAAGAGCAAACTGCACTGGATATTGCCAAGGCAGGCGGTTGATAGTACCGTCACCTTCAGCTTGGCTCACCCGTTACCGCTGAATTGGATTTGGCATGTCAATTAGAGAGGCTAACTCACTTGATACATGAAAGTTGAGACTTGAACCCGTCTTTGGTTCTTCTTGCTTGATTTATTGTCTTTCATCACTTTTTCTGCCTTCAATGCAAAGTGTGACACTTATCGTGTGATGAGGCACGCTAAATTCTGATTTGACTTGACCTTGTTTCAACTATTTACAATGCTCTTGTATCAGAGGCCATGGCTTCCAGTGGAAAAACAGATAGGTCACCTCATGAGCAAGAAATCAAGTTCTTTGCCAAAGTGAGTACGTGATGAAACAGCTACCCCAGTTGTAAATGATGGGATTTCCATAAATTGGATATGATCTCACAGTTGCCGCTGCCCTCCCTTAGGTTCTCCTCCCTCTCATCGATCAATATTTCAAGAACCACTCCCTCTACTTTCTCTCCTCACCCAACAAGAACCTGAGCAGCAGTGGGTACGCCTCCAATAAGGAGAAGGAGATGGTCACTAGGTAATACTGCATCACATTCAGTCCACTTATTCAGTTTGACACTCAGACTGATTCATTTCCAAATTTATGAAACAACACTCTGGCGTTTTAGAGCAGCTTGCAAGTGTGCTCTTGAAGTCTGGACCTCTATATCCAACGTCTGTCTCTGATTCCACTCATTCTGACGTCTTCATTCTTCTTCTTGTCTCTTTTCCAATCATTTACACATCTAGCCTGTTCTGTAAACTGGCAGCTCTTGTCAGACATAGGATTTCCCTCTTTGGTAAGCTGACCTGCTCTTTGACAGCAGTGTGTGTGTGTGTGTGTGTGTGTGTGTGTGTGTGTGTGTGTGTGTGTGTGTGTGTGTGTGTGTGTGTGTGTGTGTGTGTGTGTGTGTGTCTGTATGCAGACTTGTGTGTACAAAATTATATTTGCTTGTGTGTTAAGGGAACACATAATTTAGTAATGCTGACTGTGAGTATGTTGGTGTAGTTGATACAGATACTGATATTACTGATCATACATATTCATTGTGTGTGTGTGTGTGTGTGTGTGTGTGTGTGTGTGTGTGTGTGTGTGTGTGTGTGTGTGTGTGTGTGTGTGTGTGTGTGTTGTATCACAGGAAGTGATTCCACCACCATGGTGAGCTGTCTTCATATTCTGGCTCACACCTTGGACACCAGGTGGGTACCACTCACAGAGGGAACTGTCAGAAAAGCTTTGCCAAATTATGGAAAGTTTAAAGCAAACAAATCTATAGCCAGCAGTTCAGTAAAAACACCATGTTAACATAACAAAATTTTAAAAGCCCAATAATGATTCTTCATCTGTTAAGCTACAAGTCAGAATCGAAACTCTGTGGCTCATCCGTCCATCCATTATCCAAGCCGCTTATCCTAATTAGGGTTATGGGATGCTGGAGCCTATCCCAGCAGTCATTGGGCGGCAGGCAGGGAGACCTGGACAGCCCGCCAGTCCACTCTGTGGCCCCCATTACATTATCTACCAAACATCATTATTGTTTCATTGGGCCTCATTCATCAAGTATTTACAAATTTGTTCTTACACACCCATGGAATTTTTCAGCACCGAAGTTTGTCTAAGACCAGTGTAGAACCTGGGTAACCCCTGAATTTAGACACCAGTTGGCTAACACTTACGTCTTTGCAAGCCTGGGTGATTGCTCGTTGCAAGCGGTAGACAGTAGATGTTATGGGAAAGGAATTACGGTGTGTAAGAACAAATTTGTGCATATGAACGATTGAGGGAAGCTATGACATTAGCAAAGACCACTCTCTGGCATTTAAATTAGCACAGCAAACTTCATGCACAATATGTTGCCTAAGGCTTAAAGTGCTCTTTGTAGACAATGTGCTCTTTGTTAATATCCTCCTCTCATAATGAGGTTAAAACAGCAACATAATCAAGTGCCTTGCTTATGCTAAGGAGCTATTCTTGTTGCCTACAGGCTCTGTCTTTCACTTCTCCTACCTACAGGGGGAGCATCAAGGCTTTACAATGGATACTTCATTAAGGAATGTTATGAACTGTGAAATGGCTTTACTAAAAATGGAAAAACTTGGGTGGAAGGATGCTCATACCTCATGTGTGGCGAATTAAAGCGGCTGAGGATAAAATGATTGCATTTGAGGGTGTGTTCCTCCATGAGTTAACAGCGCTACCCTTGGCACACCAAAGTATCGTCAGCATACTGTAATGTTAACCTTGGGCATCTCATCATCTTTCTTCATTCATTTATCACTCACCTCTCTCTTGAAACAGGACGGTGATGAAGTCGGGGTCGGAGTTGGTGAAGGCGGGTCTGAGGACGTTCTTTGAGAACGCTGCAGAAGACTTGGAAAAGACCTTCGAGAACCTGAAGCTGGGGAAGTTCACTCACTCCCGCTCCCAGATGAAGGGGGTATCTCAGAACATCAACTACACCACCGCCGCCCTGCTCCCTATACTCACCGCCCTGTTTGAACACATCACTCAGCACCACTTTGGAGTGGACCTGCTATGTGAGTCCATGAACCATAGAGACCATTAAAAGCAAAGTCAGTGTTCCCATGTGTCCTGGAAAACCTGGAATTTTGTACACTAAAAAATTATTAATCTGATCAAATGTTCGGGAAATATATTATTGAGATTATGGAATATTGTCAAGTTAGGTTATAAAATTGTATTTCTACTGGCCGAGATTCCATATTTTCTGCAGTATTTTCAGCCGAGATTGCATATTTTAGTCATATTTTTAACCCCTGAGATTGCACATCAGTGCTTGAAGTTTTGGGGAATATGTTTGGTGACCAGCTATAAGTTACACAGTCCACTTAGAGACTGTCAGTGTTTTAATATACAGCAGTTTCAAATATCACAACATTGATGAAATGATCAAACGATAACTGAGAAATGGTGTGTGTGTGTGTGTGTGTGTGTGTGTGTGTGTGTGTGTGTGTGTGTGTGTGTGTGTGTGTGTGTGTGTGTGACAGAGAGAGAGAGAGAGAGAGAGAAACAGCCAGTCTGTCAGTCAGTCTATTCATAGGGGTTATAGTGAGGCTTCCTCTGATCGTTAACACTGAATAATGTCACCTTCTGTCGCGTATATCCAAGCATAAATCATGGAAATGTCATTGAAAAGTCCTGGAAAATGGTTTCCTAGAAAGAGCAGGTGCCCCTCAAAGTGTGAATGTGTGGCAGGATACTGTTGTGAAGTGCTTTCAGAATACATCACATTCAAATACAAGTGTGCCAGATACTGGGTTTTTTCTGTTTTCAGTGGATGATGTCCAAGTGTCCTGCTATCGAATCCTAACCAGCCTGTATGCCCTGGGCACTGGGAAGAACATCTACGTAGAAAGGTACATGGATTCTACGCCAAATGCTGTTGGAATTTATTCATGCTTGATTAAGAAAACCCGCTGACTTTCAACGTGATCTTCACCCCTCTCCCTCTCTTGCTTCCCCCAGGCAGCTGCCAGCTCTGGGGGAGTGTTTAGCCACCCTGGCCGGGGCCACGCCCGTAGCCTTCCTGGAGCCAATGCTCAACACATACAACCCCTGCTCCGTCTTCAACACAAAAACCGTCCGTGAACGAGCCAGTGAGTCATACATTAATAATGACACGATAGACTTCAGTGATATATGTGGACCGCGTAGGCAGTCAGCTATCCATTATAGATAATGGAAGGGTTTTTTATGAGTTTAGACAATTATCCTAACATTTTAAGATGTATCTGTCCTTTAAAAGGCTAATGGAAGACACTTTTTTTCCATTATGATAATGGCACAATTTTTTCAACTCCACCCACTCCACTTTTTGAAAAATATGGATAAGTGTGGGAGAGAATTAGAGGGTGTGTGGGGGTGGGGGGTTGTCTATTAGCTTCTTTAAAGTCAGACCGAAATCAGTGATCAGTTTTAGATTTTCATGTCTAAAAACCTTGAAGAGGGTATAATAAAACATTCAGCAACATTTTTTTTATTTCATTATCTGTAAACGACTTGATATTGTGAGTTTTCCTATACCTTTATCTGAGGCTTCTCAACATCTCAAGAGCTGTGAGGAATGAGCTGGTCCTCATTAATATTCATAAGCTGACCTTTGAGTGACAAGAGCAAGTAAGGGTACTGATTGGCTGTATGTAAAGTGTGTGCTGATGACATCATGAGTATCAGAAAAAAGACCATATTGAGAGAAGCTGAACTAGGGTGTACTCTTTCAACAACAACAAAAACAAAACAAAAAAGAAATAATAATACATTTTATTTAATGGCATCTTTCATGACACTCAGGGTCACCTTACATCAGGGGTGCCCACTACGTCGATTGCGATCGACCAGTAGATCGCGAAGACAGCGCTGGTAGATCTCCATGACATTCCAAAAAACTTTTTTTTTTCCAAGACATTAGCCTATCATCTGTCCTCCATTTGGCATTTGCCTTTTGATTGACGTAAAGGATGGCCAGTCTGCTGTTGCCTAAAACCAAAGATTCTAGAGCGGAACCTAAAACTTTGTTACATTAGGTTACCATAACAACCAGAGCCCTTCTCGAACATACCTTGAAGTTCACATGCCCACAACGTGAGCTAATGCAGAACTGCATCGAGCTAGCTAGTTCAACTCTCAAAAAAAAATTCTACTAAAAAGTGAAACAAAACAAAAATGAGTGGGAGAGCCGGACCTAGCCAGAAACAAAAAACGTACCATTTCCATGTGGAATGGGAGGAGGACTTTTTTTTCACCATGTCTTATTCCAAATGCGTTTGTCTCATCTGTTAGTCTAGCATTGCTATCCCGAAAAAGGAAATGTGGAGAGGCACTTTCGAACTGTTCATAAAAACTATGACAATGACTTCCCTCCGAAAAGCGAGCTGAGAAAGAGAAAGGTGAGGGAACTAAAATCGCAGTTAATCGTGCAGCAGTCACTTTTCACGCAGCTGAATTCAAAGGCAAAGGCAGCCACCGAAGCATCTTTACGGGTGAGTCACTCCATCATTAAGCATAAGAAGGCCTTCCAAGATGGAGAGATGATGAAAGAGGCCTTCCTTGAGGCAGCAGATTCGTTGTTTCGGGACTTTAAAAATAGATCAGAAATAATATCTTCAATCAAAGCTCTCCAATTATCAAGAGATTCCGTCACAAGGCGCTATGAAGTGATGGGCGATGATTTGACACAGCAGCTTTGGAGGGACATCGTGGACTGCGAGTGTTTCTCACTACAATTGGACGAGTCTACGGACATAAGTGATACGGCCCAATTGTGCATTTTCATTCACATGGTGTTTCAAGATCTGACCGCAAAAGAGGAGCTGTTAACAATACTACCCATGAAGGAACACACGCAGGGAGAGGACATTTTTCAGATCTTCAAAAACTTTATGGATAAAAACCAGCTCCCAGTGTGTAAACTGGTGTCAATCACCACGGACGGTGCGCCTGCTATGGTGGGCCGCTCGAATGGATTTATTGCCAAGTGCAGGGAGGACGATGCTTTCCCGGACTTCCTTAATTACCATTGCATAATACACCAACAAGCATTATGCGCAAAAATGCTAAACATGAAAGAGATCACGGATGTGGCAGCCAAAAGCGCCTGCTCTATTCAAGCGAGGTCTCTTCAAAGACGGTTGTTTGGTACACATTTGGAAGAGGCCGACTGTAACTACTCTGACCTCTTGCTACACACTGACGTGAGATGGCTTAGTAGAGGGAGATTCTTGCAGAGATTTCGAGAGCTCTGTCCGGAGATTAAGGAGTTTCTCCTTATCACGAAACATGCGGAACACAAGCAACTTAATGACAATCAGTGGCTGCTAGACTTGGCGTTTTTAACTGATTTAACCAACATGTTGAACGAGCTTAACTTAGAGCTGCAAGGAAAAGACAAAAGCGTGGTAAACATGATCAGCTCAGTTAACGCTTTCAAACGGAAAATGCAACTTCTGTCCTCAAAGTTGCAGCGCCGTGATTTGGGAAACTTCCAAAACCTCGCAGCGGAGCTGGAGAAGCAAGGGAGGGCGTGTGCGCAACTTGACAGTGCACACTACACAGAGCAGATTGAAAATGTCCGGTCAGACTTTGACAAACGGTTTCAAGACTTTGCTTTGCTCGAGCCAATCGCTACATTTATGTGCTACCCATTTGGGGAAGATACAGAGGTGGATTCCCTCGCCTCAAAAATGGCAACACTGTTTCACCTGAACTCGTCTGCAGTGGAGGATGAGATGCTGACAGTACAGCCTGACATTCAGCTCAAGTCCAGGGCGCATGGAGAGTTTTGGAACTTACTTACAGAGGACAAGTACCCAAACATGAGGAAATGCGCAACCTCCTTGATGGCATTATTCAGCTCTACTTATGTGTGTGAGTCAGCCTTTTCTCACATGAAGATTATCAAGTCCAAATACCGTTCCACCATGACAGATGATCATTTGGAGGCCTGCTTGAGGCTGGCTACCAGCAGCTACTGTCCGAACTATGCAACCCTGTCTGACTCCCTCCAGTGCAGGTCATCCTCAGAGTAGGGAGGTAGAGATCACAAATCTATTTACCACAGCTGTAAAGGTTCATGCAGTGATGCAATTTCAACATAGTATAGTAGCAAATGCTTGGTATTATTATTGCCTGTGTAAGGTTCAATATAAATGCAAATCCATTGCAATACTGTATATGTAACACAACATGTATATAAATACACACACTGCATATAATGTTCATATATATGTAAAACATGTATTGAGTATTTTTATTATTAATTTTAATATGAGTAGATCATTTTGACCTGGTCATTTTAAAAGTAGCTCACGAGTCAAAAAATTGTGGGCACCCCTGCCTTACATTATATACAATAAACAATAAAGCAGTAAAAAAAATCTACATTTTATATTCATTATACAAATAGAGAAAGGACAAAATTCAGGATTACAGTAATAAACGGTGTTAGAAATTATGAATGTTTCAATTTCAGTCTGACTTTTAACATCTGCTTTGGAAAGAAATAGATTCTCAAGACATTTACAAGTTATCAGATGTGGGAGAAGGACCACGGCATGTATAAAGTACAAGCTGTTTAAAACAGAATATTGCTCAATAAATATTGATTACACTAGTTCTAATATTCACTGTACACTTAAGTCAAACATCTTATCTCTACAAAATTAATAAAAAAGATATAAATGCCATTAATGTTATAGTTTTGAAAAGAGCAGAATGGTCGATTAGGGTTGACGTGTCAATTTTCTGCTCCTGTCCAATTTCTATCTAATTAGCCAGGACCAGAATTTGAACCAATGTCTCAAATTCAATCCATCGGGGTACAACAGCATACTTTTTTTTTCCTTTCAGAATGACCAGGAAATTAGTCTTGTGTGTGTTTAATATAGTATGTTAATTTGTGACCAGCGCTAATAGTTTTCGCCATCATTTTTAGCTTTATAGCTTTAAAAAATGTATCAAGGTGATTATTGAGCTTTAGGTTTAATGACATGAAAGAAGATTTATTTTGGTAAATACTGCTCTAATAGGCTTAAGATTCTTGTATATAGTTTTACTGAAGTCAAGAATGTGCTTAGCAGTACTGGTACCCTATAATTCGGTGTGTGTGTGTGTGTGTGTGTGTGTGTGTGTGTGTGTGTGTGTGTGTGTGTTCTCTCAACACCATCATCTCATAAAGACCTAGGACCTTTTTTTGTGGATTCAAAAATTTGCTGTTTCTCACTAATAGCTGCACTGAAGATATGGGAAAGAGTAATAGAAGCTAGGTTAAGAAGAGAGGTGGTGATTCGCGAGCAGCAGTATGGTGTCATGCCACGAAAGAGCACCACAGATGTGATGTTTGCTTTGAGAATGTTGATGGAGAAGTATAGAGAAGGCCAGAAGGAGTTACATTGTGTCTTTGTAGATTTAGAGAAAGCATACGAGTCCAAAGTAATGGGGAGTGCAGGAGAGAGGTGAAGAAGAGAGTGCAGGCAGGGTGGAGTGAGTGAAGAAGAGTGTCAGGAGTGATTTGCGACAGAAAGGTACCAGCAAGAGTTAAAGAGAAGGTTTACAAGATGGTTGTGAGACCAGCTGTGTTATATGGTTTGGAGACAGTGGCACTGATGAAAAGACAGGAGGCGGAGCTGGAGGTGGCAGAGTTGAAGATGCTGAGATTTTAATTGGGCGTAACGAAGAAGGACAGGATTAGGAATGAGCATGTTAGAGGGGCAGCTCAGTTTAGATGGTTTGGAGACAAAGCAAGAGGCAAGATTGAGATGGTTTGGACATATGTGGAGGAGCGATACTATGGAGCTGCCAGGGAAGAGGAAAAGAGGAAGGCCAAAGAGGAGGTTTATGGATGTGGTGAGAGAGGACATGCAGGTGGCTGGCATGACACAAGAAGATGCAGAGGACAGGAAGAGATGGAAATGGGTGATCCGCTGTGGCAACCCTTAATGGGAGCGGCCGAAAGTAGTAGTAGTAGTAGTAGCTGTTCTGGCACTCCAATTTTCCTACTGTTCTCTTTGTTTGCATCTGTGATCTGGAAACTTCCTTTCACTTCACAAAACCTGTAAAAAGAAGCGTTTGAAACGTCATTTTTTTATGTAAAGGTCATGTTCTGCTATATGTTTAGTCCTAGGCATGCCAGACTCAGTTGAGGACATGTGTCCTGAGATGCCGAGCCTGGACGGTCTGATGAAGGACATCAATGACATGGCCGAATCCGGGGCGCGTTACACTGAGATGCCCCATGTCATCGAGGTGGTGCTGCCCATGCTATGCAACTATCTGTCCTACTGGTGGGAGAGAGGGCCAGAGAACCAGCCGGCCAGTGGGGACAGCATCTGCTGCACCACCGTCACCTCGGAGCACCTCAGCCTCATCCTCGGCAACATCCTCAAGATCCTCAACAGCAACCTGGGCATAGATGAGGCTTCCTGGATGAAGAGGATCGCAGGTGGGTATGGGTGGCTGTTGCAGCTTGTTACTCTGTCTTTTATATTCATTTATTTATTGTACTCGGCCAGTTACCCCACTCTCCGAGCCATCCCAGTCGCTGCTCCACCCCCTCTGCCAATCAGGGGAGGGCTGCGGACTATCACATGCTTCCTTCGATACATGTGGCCAGGGGGACGTAGTGCGTGGGAGGATCACATTATTCCCCCCCAGCCGCCTTCTCGAACAGGTGCCCCAACTGACCAGAGGAGGTGCTAGTGCAGCGACCAGGACACATACTCGCGTCCGGCTTCCCACCCACAGACACGGCCAGTTGTGTCTTTAGGGATGCCCGACTGAGCCAGAGGTAACATGGGGATTGGTAGGCAACAGAATAGACCACCACGCCACCTGGACGCCCCTACTATTTAATTGATTGTATGAGATTTTGAATGAATGAGATTTTCGAAGAAGCAGGCTGCTTTATAGCACCTTCCTAGCTGCAATAGCCACTTACAATTAATAAATGACTCACATTCACTCACACAAGATAACAACCGGCTCATTGGAAGAAGTTAGGGGTTAGGTGTCTTGCTCAGGGACACCTTGACATTTTTGCAAGCAGGAGCCGAGGATCGAACCAGCATGACAGTTGCATGACACAAACAAAGACAAAGGACAGTCTTCTGAAATGCCATCTATGTATGTATCTCCATGTTTGTGTGTAGTTTACGTGCAACCCATTATCAGTAAGGCCCGAGCCGACTTGCTGAAGACCCACTTCCTGCCTACGCTGGAGAAGCTGAAGAAGAAGACGGTGAAAGTAGTAGCTGAAGAGGAGCTGCTGAAGGCAGACAGTAAAGGAGACACCCAGGAGGCTGAATTGCTCATCCTGGATGAGTTTGCCGTGCTGTGTAGGGACCTCTACGCCTTCTATCCCATGCTTATCCGCTATGTGGACAACAACAGGTGAGCTCACTGACTCACAGGAGATGGAGTTGTTTCAAAGGGGGTAATGAGATAGAGAGGGGCTTTGCTAGGTCTGAGCGATATTGACCAAATCATCCATCCATTCATCCATTATCCAAACAGCTTATCTTGCTCGCAGGGTCGCGGGGATGCTGGAGCCCATCCCAGCAGTCATTGGGCAGCAGGCAGGGAGACACCCTGGACCGGCCACCAGGCCGTCACAGCTGACCAAATCAATTACCACAATATTTTTAATTTAATAACTTGGTAATGATAATGTTACAATATTTTTGGGATGGCTATTGGCACCTTCATATGACACTTACACACAAGAAAATTTGAAGAATTGATCATTAGTAATCCGGATGTAAAATGATGACTAAGCAGGTAGAGGCATTCATTTTTCATTTCACACATCTAAAACAGTCTAATAAATTCAGAAAAAAATGGACCACTTCACTGTAATGTAGCCTTTAAAACCAGGGAATGACAACATTTAAGTTATATCACAATGCTATTACCAACATCTCGGGCAATATCTAGTCTCATATCATGGTAGCAATATTATAGCAATACAATGACCAGCTCAAGGCTATGCGTGTATGTCATCACATATTACAGTTTTATGTCTTTGGTCTTTGTGACCATTTGATAAAGGAATAACAAGAACAAGAGGCTGTTGATGGCTTTTTACAATAAAGTTAAACTCAGCAGTGGGTATATTCTTTCCATCATCTTTTCTTTCTAATTTTTTTGCTACTTCAGGTCCAGGTGGCTTAAAGAACCAAATGCAGACTCCAACGAGCTCTTCAAAATGGTGGCTGAGATCTTTATCCTCTGGTGCAAATCACATGTCAGTTCTCGCCTTACCACACAACATGGTGAACTGCAAATAATTTGAAGCCATTGTGACTTTTACCATTAACAGAGCGAAGCGACCTTAATGTGGAATTTCTTCCTCTTTAGAACTTCAAAAGGGAGGAGCAGAACTTTGTGGTCCAGAATGAAATCAACAACCTATCCTTCTTGACTGGGGATAACAAAACCAAGATGTCCAAGGTATACTGTATGTGCCCAGTGATACACAAAATACAATCACTGTCAACTAGAGCTTTCCATGCAGTTCAGTGGAGCATGGTGGCTTTGTGTGAAGGTGCCATATGATGTCAGATAGTAAGCTACTGTATAGCCCCAACTTTCCACCTGGTGCACAGTTAAACCTGCAAACACTGTGGTGGGGGGCTTTGTGTGTGTGCATGCACACTTTTGCACAACATCAAAACAGACATCCATTTCACCAACCTTTGGTAGCTCTTGTTATTTTTTGTATTTTTAATCTTTGTCAGTCAGCTTGTTTGGGTGCTGAAAGCCAAACAAAAATCTGCCATTACATTTAAACTGACTTTCCACTCATCTTGTGCTCTATTTGCAATCTTCATCCTCATACAGCTCCTGGAAAGAGAGGGAATGATGACGTGCATGAGTTTTATACCTGGCAGCTTACTGCCTTATCTTATATTTTCAGTCCCAGCACAGCTAATAGCCCACCCTGCTGTGCTAGGGTATATATATATATATATATATATATATATATATATATATATATATATATATATATACTGCTCAAAAAAATAAAGGGAACACCTAAAAACACAATATAGACCTCGATGAATGAAATATTTCAGCTGAAAATCTTTATTTATTAGACAGAGGAATGTGTTTAGAGCAAAATAACCTAAGAATGATCAATGGAAATCAAAATCATTAGCCCATTAAGGTCTGGATTCAGAATCATACTCAAAATCAAAGTGGAAAATGAGAACATAGGCTGATCCAACTTCTGTGGAAATTCTTCAAGACGATTCAAAATGAGGCTCATTAGTGTGTGTGGCCTCCACATGCCTGTATGCACTCCCTACAATGTCTGGGCATGCTCCTGATGAGACGATGGATGGTTTCCTGAGGGATCTCCTCCCAGACCTGGATCAGGGCATCGGTCAACTCCTGGACAGCCTGTGGTGCGACATCGCGTTGGCGGATGGTACGAGACATGATGTCCCAGAGGTGCTCGATTGGATTCAGGTCTGGGGAACGTGCAGGCAGGTCCATAGCATCAATGCCCTCGACATACAGGAACTGCTGACACACTCTGGCCACATGAGGACGAGCATTGTCATGCATGAGCAGGAACCCAGGGCCCACTGCACCAGCATATGGTCTGACAATGGGTCTGAGGATCTCATCCCGGTACCTAATGGCAGTCATGGTACCTCTGGCTTGCACGTAGAGGTCTGTGCGGCCCTCCAAGGATATGCCTCCCCAGACCATCACTGACCCACCGCCAAACCGGTCATGCTGGAGGATGTTGCAGGCAGCAGAACATTCTCCACAGCGTCTCCAGACTCTCTCATGTCTGTCACATGTGTTCAGTGTGAACCTGCTCTCATCTGTGAAGAGCACAGGGCGCCAATGGCGAATCTGCCAACCAAGATGTTCTCTGGCAAAGGTCAATCGGGCTGCATGGTGTTGGGCTGTGAGCACAGGCCCCAATTGTGGACGTCGGGCCCTCATACCATCCTCATGCATTCTGTTTCTCACTGTTTGAGCAGAAACCTGCACATTAGTGGCCTGTTGAAGGTCGTTTTGTAGGGCTCCGGCAGTGCTCCTCCTGTTCCTCCTTGCACAAAGGACCAGATAGCTGTCCTGCTGCGGGGTTGCTGTCCTCCTGCGGCCCCCTCCACGTCTCCTGGTGTACTGGCCTGTCTCCTGGTACCTCCTCCATGCTCTGGACACTGTACTGGGAGACACATCAAATCTTCTTGCCACAGCACGCATTGATGTGCCATCCTGGATGAGCTGCACTACCTGAGCAACTTCTGTAGGTTGCAGATACCGCCTCATGCCACCTCTAGTGGTGAGGGCACTAGCAAAATGAAAAACTAACCAAAGATCGGCCAGAAAAGATGAGGACAGGCAAATGGTCTGTGGCCACCACCTGCAAATTCATTCCTTTTATAGGGGTTGTCTTGCAAATTGTCTAATTTCCACCAGGTGGAAATTAGACAATTTACCAACAGGTGAAATTGATTCACAAATCAGTGTTGCTTCCTAACTGGACAGGTTGATATCTCAAAAGTGTGATTGACTTGGAGCTACATTGCATTGCTTATGTGTTCCCTTTATTTTTTTGAGCAGTGTATATATATATATATATATATATATATATATATATATATATATATATATATATATATATATAATCATGTCAGCTAATCTTTTTTGGCCTCTGCTCAATTCATCACTGAGCCTGACGGAAATCAGGTCATTCCTCCTCACCTCATGTGTACACCATGTCTCATCGACTAATGAAACCCAAATGAGCTATCATGTGATCACACATCATTGGTGTGTGTGTGTGTGGGTGATGTGTTTGCATCGGTGTATTTGGGCGATGGCTTCCTCAGGTTTAATCTTCTGATACCTAATGTATAAAATGTGTGTGTGTGTCTGTGCGTGCGCATGTGTGTGTGTACGTGTGCACAGATGTGTGTTTTTTTCCTGTGGGTGTATGTTTGTATGTGTTGCAAAACCAAAAATGTAGAAGTGATCATTTCCCTGCAGACAGCTTTTTCACTTTGCCTCCACTGGAAAATGTGTACATGTGCTAACTAAGGCAAGCTGAGGGCCAGTACTGCTTTTCAGCTGCGGTTTGAAACTCTTTAATGCTTCAGAGGTGGCAGATATAAGCCTGGCCCCAGATTTTGCAAATGCTGAATAATAAACGCTCCAGTTCTCTGCAGCCTTTATTCAATATGAGCGCTCCCACTGTGAAATAAGCTCCGGTATAATACTTTGCTCTTTAGTCGAGGTATCATTTTAAAACTTAAAAGGAAGTGCTCTGGCGGGACATTAATCAGAGTTTAAGGGGGGGGGGTATGCAGGCTCTAATACTGAACCTTTAAAAACCATCACAGTCTTGCTTGTGTTCTATTCTTGAGCACCGAGTGACACCTGAGGTAAACGGACTGTTACTTTCAGTCAGGAGGGCAAGACCAGGAGAGGAAGCATAAGAAGAGGCGTGGTGAGTTCTACTCCATCCAGACCTCCTTGATTGTGGCTGCCCTGAAGAAGATGCTGCCCATCGGCCTCAACATGTGTACCCCTGGAGACCAGGAGCTCATCTCTCTCGCCAAGACTCGCTACCTCCTGGTGAGACATCCATGGCCGGGGCAAGCACTTCACACGGGTCATGTTACCCTTTATATACAGTTTAAAACATCAATACACCTTAACAATACAAACAGGGCGTCCGGGTAGCGTGGCGGTCTATTCTGTTGCCTACCAACACGGGGCTCGCCGGTTCAAATCCCCGTGTTACCTTCGGCTTGGTCAGGCGTCCCTACAGAAACAATTAGCTATGTCTGTGGGTGGGAAGCCGGATGTGGGTATGTGTCCTGGCTGCTGCACTAGCGCCTCCTCTGGTCGGTCGGGTTGCCTGTTCCGGGGGGGGGGGACTGGGGGGAATAGCGTGATCCTCCCATGTGCTACATCTCCCTGGTGAAGCTCCTCACTGTCAGGCGAAAAGAAGCGGCTGGCGACTCCACATGTATCGGAGGAGGCATGTGGTAGCCTACAGCCCTCCCCAGCTCAGCAGTGGGGATGGAGCAGTGACCGGGCGGGATGACTCAGAAAAGTAGGGCTACGATTGGGGAGAAAAAAAAGGGGGGGGGTAAAAAAACAAAAAACAAACCCTCATCCATTAAAGCATGCATATACAGAGAATGTTTACTCAAAAATATGTATTGGAATAGCTCTCTGGCAGTGCCTGTACATTTGTGCCACGAGAATGTCACAATAAATAAGTATTTCATTGTTTTCCTTTTGTTGTTCAACAGAAAGACACAGATGAGGAGGTCAAAGACCACATACGGCAGAATCTGCACCTTCAAGAAAAGGTGAGAAGGTCCTTATGTAGCCTGTCATCAGAGTAATTATTAACTTCCTGTAGTACCTGCTGTGTGACTTGAACGACTCCCCTAGTCAGAGGACCCGGCAGTGAGGTGGCAGCTGAACCTGTATAAGGACATCATGGTGAGGAGTGGGGGGCCGCCCGACCCTGAGAAGACGGTGGATCGTATCCAGAGTATTTCTGCTGCTGTCTTCAACCTGGAGCAGGTTTGTGGCACTGGTCATAAAACTTGTATTTTTAAGACCTTCTTTTCGGCTATAGATTACCCAAAATAAATGAATTTGTTTCAAGTTGCACTGACGAGGTATGCCATCCTAATGCCTTAATGATAGCTGTGTAGAATATGGTCTTAAAGTTGCAATCCTGAACATTTACATGGGGGAAAAAGACACAACACATAGAATTTCATATCCTGAGCATAGCAGCCAAATACAGAAGAATAAGGCACATAGCGGCGGGTTTGAAGAATATCAATAAGTTAAATGAATCTGCTGAAACATGTGAACATTTTTACGTTTTAACTAAGGCTCTTGTTCAGAGTACATTACATAGCCAAAAGTATGTGGCAACACGAACATCACACCCATATGTGCTTGTTGAGCATCTCATTCTGGGGAGAAGGCCTGACTCACAGTTGGAGTTCCAGTTCATCCCAAAGGTGTTGGATGGGGTTGAGGTCAGGGCTGTGTGCAGGCCAGTCAAGTTCTTACACAACGCAGCAAACCATGTCTTTATGGACCTCACTTTGTGCAGGGGGACATTGTCATGCTGAAACAGGAAAGGGCCTTCCCCAAACTATTGCCACAAAGTTGGGTGCACACAGTTCTCTAGAATGTCATTTTATATGTCATTGTATAGGATTAAGCATTAAGATTTCCCTTCACTGGAACTAAGGGGCCGAGCCAAAATAGCCCCAGACCATTATTTCTCCTCCACCGATCTTTACAGTTGGCATGATGCATTCAGGCAGGTAGCGTTCTCCTGGCATCCGCCAAAGCCAGATTCATCTGCCAGACAGTGAAGTGTGATTCATCACTCCAGAGAACGCATTTCCACTGCTTCAGAATCCAATGGCAGTGTGCTTTACACCACTCCAGCCAACACTTGGCATTACGCATGATGTTCTTAGGTTTGTGAGTTGCTGCTTGGCCATGAAAACCCATTACATGAAGCTCCCAATGAACAGTTCTTGTGCTGACGTTGCTTCCAGAGGCAGTTTGGAACTGGGGAGTGAGTGTTGCAACCGAGGACAGACAATTTTTATGTGCTACACATTTCAGCACTCAGTGGGTCTGTTCTGTGAGCTTGTGTGGCCTACCACTTCACGGCTGAGTTGTTGCTCTGAGATGTTTCTACTTAACAATAACAGACTTACAGTGGACTGGGGCAGATCTAGCAGGGAGTGACACATTGAAAGTCACTGAGCTGGGGCGTCAGGGTAGCGTAGCAGTCTATTCCGTGGCCAACACAGAGATCGCTGGTTTGAATCCCCATGTTACCTCTGGCTTGGTCGGGCATCCCTACAGGCACAATTGGCTGTGTCTGCAGGTGGGAAGCCGGATGTGGGTATGTGTCCTGGTCAGTGCACTAGCACCTCCTCTGGTCGGTCGAGGCGCCTGTTCAGAGGGAAGACGGAACTGGGGGGGAATAGCGTGAGCCTCCCTCATGCTACGTCCCCTTGGCAAAACTCCTCACTGTCAGGTGAATTGGAGGAGACATGTGGTAGTCTGCAGCCCTCCCCAGATCAGCAAAGGGGGTGGAGCAGTGACCGGGACGACTCAGAAGAGTGAGGTAATTGGCCGGATACAATTGGGGGGGGGAAAGGGGAAAAATCCAAAAAAAGGAAAAAAGAGAACTTCACTGAGCTCTTCAGTATGACCCTATGGAGACTGCACATGACTGTATACTTGATGTTATGCACCTGTTAGCAATGGGTGTGGCTGAAAAGCTTAACCCACTAACTGGAACGGCTGTCCACATGTAGTGTAGTGTATGTAGCGGTAGAGTCCAAAATTTTGATCAGACCATAAGCCTAAGTGTGCTTGAGCACTAATCATAAAGAAAAGAAGCTAACAGCATGAGCAGGCCAGCTTGTAACACACCTACCAACTTCCTGCTTTTGTTTATTCTAGGTGGAGCAGCCACTGAGATCCAAGAAATGCGTATGGCAGAAGCTGCTGTCCAAGCAGAGGAAGAGAGCAGTTGTGGCTTGTTTCCGCATGGCTCCTCTCTACAACCTGCCAAGGTATTACTGTTCAACTGCACTCCTTTCTGCACCTCCTTTTCTCTCTCAAATCCCACTGAAATGTTAAAACAAGGACACAGTGTCATAGATGTGAAGCACAACATTTGTGTGTCTTTGTTGTGAACAGAATGACATGGGATCATCGCGTTAAGTTTGCAATTTAAAGAAGGCCTAGAATTGACGGCACATTTCCAATGGATAATCTGTCGTTACATTATTATTTACAGGATGTCCTGTTTAGACTCTTAACATTGACATGGTAAAATGGATGCTTTTGCACTGGTTCAATGGAGCCAAAGTTAGTTCGTCCGAATCGTTTTTTAGCTAACCAACAACCCAGAAAAGCAAACTAATACATTAGAAACACTTCAAAACTTTATCAAAAGATTGATTTGTTTGAGCACATTGAATGTGAAAGAGCACATCTTACTTATATCTCTGTTGATGGTGTATCTGCAGAATCCTACCTCAGATAAAAACGCATGGGTAATACCAAGTGATAGAATATGAGGGAGAAGGTATAAAAAGAATTGTAGTAGGGGTGCAGAATAAATATATTTCAAAAATTTTCATTCCAGTGAGGATTATAAAGTTAATTAAAAAAAAGCAAAATCATATATATGTCTTGCAACGGCATCTCTGCAGATAGCATAGCTAAACATGAGACTAAACGTTAGTTTGTGAGTTAGAAGCCAAGATGATGATATGCTTTATATCTGGGCTGGCACAGTGGCCCAGTGGTTAGCGCAGTCGCCTCACAGCAAGAAGGTCCCGGGTTCGAACCCTGGGGTTGTCCAACCTTGGGGGGGTAATCGAAGGTCATCCTCTGTGTGGAGTTTGCATGTTCTCCCTGTGTCTGCGGTGGGTTTTCTCCGGGTGCTCCAGTTTCTCCCACCACCAAAAGAAACATGCATGTTAGGGTTTATACTCCTGTCTGTGCCCCTGACCAAGGCAATGGGAGAAGAACTGGAGTTGGTCCCCGGGTGCAGCATCAAGGTGGCAGCCCACTGCTCCTAGCTACACAGATCACAGCTAGAATGGGTTAATTTGCAGTAACTAAATTTCCCCAAGGGGCTTAATAAAGGAAACTTAAATCTTAAAAATCTTCCAGTCATGTTACCTCCGGCTTGCTTGGGTGTCCCTACAGACACAATTGGTTGTGTCTGCGGGTGGGAAGCCGGATGTGGGTATGTGTCCTGGTCACTGCACTAGCGCCTCCTCTGGTTGGCTGGGGGGCCTGTTCAGGGGGGAGGGGGAACTGGGGGGAATAGCGTGATCCTCCCATGTGCTACATCCCCCTGGAAAAACTCCTCACTGTTAGGTGAAAAGAAGCGGCTGGCGACTCCACATGTACCGGAGGAGGCATGTGGTAGTCTGCAGCCCTCCCCGGATCGGCAGAGGGGGTGGAGCAGCAACCGGGACAGCTTGGAAGAGTGGGGTAATTGGCCTCGCACAATTGGGGGGAAAATCCAAAAATAAAATATAAAAAAATCTTCCAGTCATCAACCGTGGATAGCATCAACACAGAACTAACTCCCTTAGCTGTCGTCGTTATTTCTACCCAACAACAAACCTTGTATCACGCTGTATCATCAGCTGTTTCCCAGCCAAATAGCCCCATTTTTTTTTTCTTCCACCTTGCCTCACAACTCTCATTTGTCTTTTCCTGGGTTGTGACCCTGCATTAATGCACACCTTCCCTCCCCCAGTCTGTAGGACAAATGTCTTGCCCGCAGCTGTTATCAAAAAAAAAAAGTAGATAGAGAAAAAGGACACTAGCAATTTCATGCCCTGCTGCTCTGTAACTCAATTACAGGAAGTCAGGCGGAGAGCAACGGCGGGAAGAAAACAATTATGAGGCCCAACCTGGGGGTGGCCATCTTTAATATTTGCTCAGATGATTCTTGCTGGCTGTCAGCATGACTCATTGGTGACTGGAGTTGATCCAGCTCTTGTGGAATAGGGCACAGTGCAGCCAATAGTAGATTGTATAAACAGTGTCATGCATGAGTTAATTAGCACAGTACCAGAATTAGAATCAGAATCATGTTTGTTGGCCATGTAGGTTTGCACAAACATGGAATTTGACTCCCCAGTTTCGTGGCTCTCTCAGTGTACTTAACATTGAATAACAACACTAGAACACAACAATCTTTAGCTATAAAGACACAAGGATTGACTGTTGAAGAGTTTTCCTTTGATTACTTCGATTATAGGATGGCTGTGAACCTCATCTCTCCCAGCTGATGTTGACTCCCTCATACTTATACTTTCTGGAGCGTCTGGGTGGCGTAGCGGTCTATTCTGTTGCCTACCAACATAGGGATCGCTGGTTCGAATCTCCGTGTTACCTCCAGCTTAGTCAGGCATCTCTACAGACACAATTGGCTGTGTCTGCGGGTGGGAAGCCGGATGTGGGTATGTGTCCTGGTCGCCGCACTAGCACCTGCTCTGGTCGGTTGGGGCGCCTGTTCGGAGGGGAGGGGAAACTGGGGGGAATAGTGTGATCCTCCCACATGCTATGATGTCCCTCTGGCGACTCCACGTGTATCGGAGGAGGCATGTGGTAGACTGCAGCCCTCCCTGGCTCAACAGAGCGGGTGCAGTAGCGACCGGGACGGCTCGGAAGAGTAGGATAATTGGCCGGGTACAAGTGGGGAGAAAAGGGGAAAAATCCCAAAAAAAAATACTTACACTTTCTAAATCTTTTCTATGATGTTAAGAATAAGAAAACTGCCTTATTTCATGTTTAACTTTTCCATCTGTCTGGATTTAGCCTCTTTTGTTTTCTCTTTAAATGTCACCCTGTACTGTACCTCATCCCCACAGGCACACAAATAATAATTACTTCCTGAATGCCTACCGACATATATGGCTGGAGGAAATGCATGAGAACACAGACTGTGACAGTCTGCTCTCCATGCTGACGGTAATGTTACGCTGACCCACTGTTTGTATGACCTCCCATTCCTTTCTTGACTCCAAAGGTGTCCCACTGGATGTGCCAGTGCCCTGTACTAACCGTTATTAACTTCCCCTGGAGTGACATCTCTCTCCTTCTTCTGCTTTGCTTCTACCTAACCCGAGCTAATCTGCTCTCGCCCCATCCCCAGGCATCGCTCTATTAACCTCTTCCTCCTGGCCTATCAGAGAATATGGATAGAGACAGAGGAGTACTCTTTTGAGGAGAAGCTAGTGCAGGACCTTGCAGTAAGTACTTGTCTCTTCACGCGGCGTCCCTGTGTAGGTAGTCTCATCTTATATGTGTGGTGGGAAGTCAGCCCTACCACTCTCCTGTTCTCCTGCCATTGTCACAAGTGCTTTGACAGTGTGGTACCCAACCAGCGTCACCTGGGCACCGTCAGTCATCCATGTTATTTTTGCCATGTGCCAAAAGTCCCCCCCCTCCCCCTTGCCCAGACAACCATGGCATCACAAGTGACGTCAATGTCAACTCGCCTGAGCGCGGTCCTTAAGCTTTGCCACATTTAGCAAGGGGTAGGAGAACATCAAGACACAATGCTTTGGGCGCCCTGATAAAATTTATGGAAGGTGTGTGTCTTTCCCTAAATTTTTGGCGGTACATCCCTTTGAGGATTTCGTTGTACTGAAAGTGGAAGAAACAGTCATGAAGAGCTGCTTTCTTGACGACTTTCTGGTTTATTGACTGACGATTCAGTCAATAAACCAGATAGTCGGCGTCTGGGTAGCATAGCGGTCTATTCCGTTACCTCCGACTTAGTCGGGCGTCCCTACAGACACAGTTGGCCGTGTCTGCAGGTGGGAAGCCGGATGTGGGTATGTGTCCTGGTCGCTGCACTAGCACCTCCTCTGATTGGTCAGGGCACCTGTTCGGGAGAGAAGGGGGACGGGGGAGAACAGCATAATCCTTCCACGCACTACGTCCCCCTGGTGAAACTCCTCACTGTCAGGTGAAAAGAAGCGGCTGGCGACTCCACATACATCGGAGGAGGCATGTGATAGTCTGCAGCCCTCCCCGGATTGGCAGAGGGGGTGGCGCAATGACCGGGACGGCTCAGAAGAGTGGGGTAATTGGCCAAGTACAATTGGGGAGAAAAAGGGGGGAACCCCCCCCCCCCAAAAAGTGCTGCTTTCTTTACAACGTTACAGAAATTCTTCAAAAGCATTTTGCATTTTATAGATCATGACAAACCATGAGACAAATCCATAAAAGTAGTTATAGGCCTCAGAAAATAAATTCAGTTGATGTCAAATCCTGTACTCCGAGGGCAAGATAGTTGGCTATTGGGAGAGGTCTCATACCTGGGATAAAGTGGTTGACTGTGATGGAGTGTAAATTGGGCTCATGGAGAGTCATGCCTAACAACCATTCTCTAACACCGCCAAACATGTACCTTGACTCCCTGTCGTCTGGCTGGCCAGTTTGTGTGTGTGTGTGTGTGTGTGTGTGTGTGTGTGTATGTATATATTTTAATGTGTGTATGCTTGCACATGTATGTGACTTTGTACTTGAGGGGTCTGTATCCACACCTGCAATTGGCTGCCTGCTTTCTTTAGTGTTATAATTTAATGCTGTCCTATTCTTACAGTCTATTTCTCCAAAGGTAAGTGACGTATAGTAAACTGACATTCTCAATTAAAGCAGCAACAGGTAACTTTTTGGATTTCAGTAACGTCTTTTGCATCACCTGCTGCAAAGACAACCAAGGAGCTTTCTTTATTCGTAGCGCAGCAACAGCTTTAATTTACAAGACATAGCTCAAAGGCTTTTGCAGAACAAGAGTGGCTTTGTTTTCAGATGAGGTAAAATAAAATTGCTATACTTTGGTATTTATCATTTATTGAATTTGGAAACAGGAAATAACTGCTGAAAAGCAATCCCTATATTTCCCAGGAGGTTTTGTGCTTGGTGGCAGACAAAAATGGATGGCGAAAACAAGGCTTCCAGGGATGTGATCTGAACAACGATCGTGTCATTCTCCCATAACCACCACACTTGGCAACCAAAAGGAATTTTCTGATATGTTAAAGCAAAAATGTTACGTGGTGCTGCTTTAAACAAGATCCACGTTTAGTTCTACCATCCATGTAAGTCCTGCAGTGTGCTGTGGTGCAGATTCCTGAGTCCTGTGTATAAATACCTCAGTGAAGGTCCTCCACCAATATAATTCTATAACACGGAGAGTGCATGCTCTGAGAGATGACTGGCTCCGTAACTGTGAACACACTGACATGCGTGGGTGTGTCCAGAAAACCCAGCCCAAGGCAGAGGAGGAGGAAGAGGAAGAGGTCGATAAACAGCCGGACCCACTTCACCAGCTCATACTGCATTTCAGCCACAATGCTCTCACTGAGTGCAGGTATACAACCCCCCCCCCCCCCCACTCACTCACTCACTCAAATTCACATTCATACCTGGGCAGCTGGCATTGGCTCCATCTGCACTGGGTAATATCTTTGGCACCTTGGCTAATTAACCTCTGCATTTAACTATATCATTGCTATATTATTTTACACACAAGGAGACACAAGCAATAGTGTTTTTCTTCATGCTAAGGCACATTGTAAGTGTTTAAAGATATATTTTCTGGGGCATCCGAGTGGCGTAGCATTCTATTCTGTTACCTACCAACATGGGGATCACCAGTTCGAGTCCCTGTTAACCTCCGACTTGGTGCAACGTCCCTACAGATACAATTGGCCGTGTCTGCGGGTGGGAAGCTGGATGTGGGTATATGTCTTTGTTGCTGCACTAGTGCCTCCTCTGGTCGGTCGAGGGGCCTGTTCAGGGAGAAGGGAGAACTGAGGGGAATACCATGATCCTCCCACACGCTACGTCCCCCTGGAGAAATGCCTCACTGTCAGGTGAAAAGAAGCAGCTGGCGACTCCATGTGTATCGGAGGAGGCATGTGGTAGTCTGCCACCCTCCCTGGATTGGCAGAGGGGGTGGAGTGGGGTAATTGACCAGATACAATTGGGGAGAAAAGGGGGGGGGGTATATTTTCCACTTAATGGTTACTGCTTGCAAAGAGAGAGTCTTTCTTTCTGGGGACTGTGTACAGTGAAGTTTAACCATCATATCTTGATTTTCCATTTAGCTCTTTAGAGGAGGATCCCCTGTACATTGCATACGCAGATATGATGGCAAAGGTACTCCTGTCTTATTATCTGATTTGTTATTTTTGAAATAGTTGTGCTTTTCCGCCAGACCTCAAAGTTTATACCCTCTGCTTTCTCACTCAGAGCTGTGCTGAAGGTGAAGAAGAGGATGAGGAGGGAAAAGAGAAAACATTTGAGGTGCTAATGATGTTGCGGGAATGTGGTTTCAGCTCAGTCTGGCTTTGTTCTCTTGACCATTTTCAACAAATGCGCTTCTTAATTCCTCCTTCAGGAAAAAGAGATGGAGAAACAGAAGACCCTGTACCAGCAAGCCAGACTGCATGACCGGGGGGCTGCAGAGATGGTGCTGCAAATGATCAGTGCCAGCAAGGGTAGGGGCACATGCAGCCTTCAAATACGCTCCAAGTCAGACTCACCAAGTTGCACATTCTACAGATTTCACTTGGTGCATTGCTCACATAGATCACTGTAAATATTACATGAAAATTATGAGAATAGTATAAGGATGAATTAGTAATCAAGAAACTAACAATAACTAAATAAAACATCTATCTGTTTATCCATTATCCAAACCGCTTATCCTGCTCTCAGGGTCGCGGGGATGCTGGAGCCTATCCCAGCAGTCATTGGGCGGCAGGCGGGGAGACACCCTGGACAGCCCGCCAGGCCATCACAGGGCCGACACACACATTCACACCTAGGGACAATTTAGTACGGCCGGTTCACCTGACCTACATGTCTTTGGACTGTGGGAGGAAACCGTAGTACCCAGAGGAAACCCATGTAGACACGGAGAGAACAAGCAAACTCCACACAGAGGATGACCCGGGACGACCCCCAAGGTTGGACTACCCAGGGGCTCGAACCCAGGACCTTCTCACGGCAAGGAGGTCCTGGATTCGAACCCCGGGGTAGTCCAACCTTAATGCACCCAAAAGACAAAAAGGGGTTTAACTATGGTGTGTTTTCCTGTCTTTAGGTCGACTGGGTGCTATGGTGACGTTTACTCTTAAACTGGGCATCTCCATACTCAACGGGGGGAACATACTGGTCCAGCAGGTATACAGCATAGCTCTTGTAAAATGGAATTTGTCAAATCAAACTTGTTGTCACACTACTGACCGTCTGTTTGCTTTGATGCAGAAAATGCTGGACTATCTGAAGGAAAAAAGGGATGTTGGCTTTTTCAAAAGTCTGTCTGGACTGATGATGTCCTGCAGGTAACCAAGAAATATCCAAATCCTATTTGTGATGCGCAGTACTTTTTTTAAGGAGACATGTGCCTGTGTAGATTCAAAACTGAAATGCAGTATGGAAGAAAAGAAATGCAGCCTTTGAATGCAATTTTATATAGATCATTTTGTCTGTGATCCCTGTCAGTGTCCTGGACTTGAATGCTTTTGAAAGGCAAAACAAAGCAGAGGGTCTGGGGATGGTGACTGAAGAGGGATCAAGTAAGTGAGGACATCAAATAAGGGGAATAGTCTACTAGAAAGCCTTTAATCACACACACACACACACACACACACACACACACACATATATACTATATAGCAGTTTTTTTTTCAGAAACCAGCAATGGTGTTGATGAAAGTACTCAACAAATGAGTGAAATATTAATTTTATATATATAGTAAAATAGGTCTTTGTTGCGTTAAAGTGATAAAGCAAAGATTTGTATTGCACTTACTAATATTGTGTCATGATTTAATAATTTTGGATTGCATATTTATGTTCCTTGATAATGTAAAGTATACTTAATATCAGTTCGGTTTTAACAATTATTGTCATTGTACAAACAGGATAACAGAAGTGTCAATTTTAAGTGAGTTTAGGCAGAAGTGTGTGTCTATATATGGTCACTGTTGAACCATAATTCTGTGTTTTGGAAGAAGTGTCTATATATGTAAGAATATATAGACAATAGAATATATATATATATATATATATATATATATATATATATATATATATATATATATATATATATATATATATATATATATATATATATATATATTCTGGAAGAAGTGTCTATATATGGTCACTGTTGAACCATAATTCTGTGTTTTGCTTAGTATTACTCTGGTTTGTGTATGAAATTGGATTTTAATTAGAACATTTGATTTCTTATGTGGAAGCACCTTCTTCCACAGAGAGACCAACATTTTTCAATTATCAGTCCTGTGCAGTCAAAACCACCAAACATTTGTTTACTCTGTCTCCAAAATCAGCTATAAGTGATGCTACAGAACAAATACTTGCAAGATTTGTTGTGATGTTTGTCTCATGGGGCAATGATTGTCCATTGCTCTTGTTGTTCTTGAACTGCACCTGTAAGCGGCCGACACACACCTGGCACAGCATTAGCTTGATGAAACATTTGCTCTATAGTTTTCTGATGGACAAGCCCATCACCATGTCATGTGCATTTCGTGTCATGTTGTATGTCTTCACGTCTGTGTATGGCCATCATGCAGGTAAACCTGTGTTACTGTATGTCTACGTCCTGTCAGGCCCCGTTCATCACTGAAAAGCATACACACTACAGTCACATGACAAGGCTATGTCCGAGTATGTTACAAACCACATAACATCCATGGTCTCTGGCCGATCTGATGGGGTGCATACAGTATATGTTCCTCTCATGCATATTCCAACTCATTTCCACCTCATAAGCACAGGCATAAGTGATGGTGACTGTAAGTCCTGTACTCTACCCCACCGGCAGTTTAACACCTGCCTAGCGAGCAGACTGTATCTGAATTTCCTATGTTAACAGTAAGCGCATGTCAGTGTCACTGAGCGATGTGAGTACATAGAGATATTTCTATAGCGCTATCGTCCTCTCTTGTACCGACCTCTTCTGATTGAAACTCAATGTCTTCTCCTTTGCTTATGTCTGCTTTTTTTGTTTGTTTTCTTCTGATCATGTTTTTAACTCATCGGTCGCAGTCAACGTGAGTGAGCGGGGTAAATACATGGTTAAGATTCTACTCATTTTACGCAATGCTGCCATCGCAAATGCTCGTCACCCCCGGCCCCCTCCCCTCCCCACACCCCCCCCCCTTTGTCTTGAATGCGATATAACCCCTCTGGACTTAAGGTACACATGCATGCTCCTATGACACCCGGACAGGTTGTTCAGTCTATAGTCAGCCACCCTGAACTGACTCAAATCTCTGTCCTTCTCTGTGTATAAGAAGTCTGTGCTTGTTGTTTGTGTGGGATATTGTATGTCTCTCTGTTGATAATACTAACCAAGCAGCTTTTCAAGAAGCGTGCACAACAACTAGACTGTAATTCTCAAAGCTTTGTTTGTCGGGTCCAACAAGCTTGGCCTCCCTGAAACAACAAAGCTCAGCTTTATTCCCCAGTAATCTTACTTCCATCTTTGAACCGATTCAGCGTATCACATCTGTGTGCTCGGTGCACCTCATTTAGTGCATAACATTCGTGCATAACCAGCTTTATGAGGACGTAAAAGCTGTGCAAAACCCGATGCCTGTGTTGAAATAAGACAGATGTAGCAAGTTGGGTCTCTGACCTTGTTGAAAAGAAGAGGCGCCAATCTCGTTTCTTACTCGCAGGTTCCAAGGTGCTGCAGAATGATGAGTTCACGAAGGACCTCTTTAGGTTTCTGCAGCTGCTCTGTGAGGGCCACAACAATGGTAGGTGGACGTCAAAAAGCAGATTTTTTTTTTTTAGCTCACACTGCAAATTTCTAAGCAACATTTTATCAGAAGCTTTACAAAATTGTTTAGTTTTCTATTTGGGCTCATCTGCCTTTAGTTATTAATCATTTGACCCAATTTCAAGATTTTCAGAACTTCCTGAGGACACAGACAGGGAACACCACCACAGTCAATATTATCATCAGCACTGTAGACTACCTTCTCCGTCTCCAAGTATGATGTGATCACAGACAGACTACTCTGTGTTTTCAAGGTTTTCATCTAGGTATTGACTTGTTTTCATCATCTTTGACCAGTCATGTGAATATTTTTTGCTCTATCAGGAGTCAATCAGTGATTTCTACTGGTACTACTCTGGTAAAGATGTAATGGATGAAGCTGGGCAGAGGAACTTCTCCAAAGCGCTGGCTGTGGCCAAACAGATTTTCAACTCTTTAACTGAGTACATACAGGTAACACAAAACACTCTTTGTGCTCCTGTATTAGTACAGTATTAAGATTATTTTTTTTTAGCTGTCTATGATCCTGACATAAATTATGGACAGTGCTGGCTTTAGACTGCCATTTTTGCAAGCCCATTTCATTTTATGTCCTCATATTCCTTATTTTCGTATATATGCCCACAGTTTATTGTACCTCTCTTATTTTCATTCTGTGATTTGCTCTTTTATGGCTTTATCAATGGACATTATTTATCTGTGTTTTGCAATGCAATTTGTAACAGATGGCTTTGAAAAGTGAACCATAAATCAAGTTTATTATTATTTTTGTGCCAAAATTATTTGCTGCTCCATGTTTTGTCTTTCCTGTTTACGCCTGCTCTGTATCTATGCTATCTTCTCTAGGGTCCATGTATTGGAAACCAGCAGAGTCTGGCTCATAGCAGACTATGGGACGCAGTCGTTGGCTTCCTTCATGTTTTTGCCAACATGCAAATGAAGTTGTCACAGGTAACTGTGTAAACCTTCTTTAAATCACTATATAAACTGAATGTGTTTTGGTGTCTTCTAAGTCCACGTCAACCTTAGCCTTTTTCTTAAACTGCAATAACCATAGCCACTAGAGGTCCCTCTATGCTCAAGAAAGAAAAAAAAAAACAAGCCACTGCAGTACAATTGCCGGTGCCATTTACTCATCTTTATGATGCATGACTCCTCCTTGAGATATTGCCTCTTTTCTCAGTAAGCCAGATGTGGAATCAGAAAACTGTCCAACTACCTAACCCCATCTCGGGAGGTCAAACAAAAGGGCCTTAGCTGATTTTAGAAGTGAAAATGACAGAGAGGACAG
Organism: Lampris incognitus; assembly: GCF_029633865.1. Lineage (NCBI taxonomy): Eukaryota > Metazoa > Chordata > Actinopteri > Lampriformes > Lampridae > Lampris > Lampris incognitus. The sequence goes on from NC_079226.1 coordinate 18,805,382, forward strand.
GTGGAGGGGTTTGGATATAGCTCATCAAAGTCCCCTTCAGATTTATGGCATGCTGAAAACGGGCTCCTGTGAGACCTTAAATGAGTCAATTTGACCTAGCCATCTGCTCCTGCAAAGTGAAATAGCATTAAGGATGGTGCTGATGGATAGATATAACCTGGGAGGGCCTTCTGGGCCTTAGTAGAGCTCTGGTGGGGTCCCATGCTCAGAGGCAGCCTTGTCCTTCCCAGCTGCTGCTCGGGGATATGAGTCGGGACGATCATCCAAAAAAAAAAGAAAAAGGGGGGGGTTACTACCTGTGTGGGTCACAAGGTTGCCTTTTCTATCCACACTTCCTAACAGGACTCCAGTCAGATTGAATTACTGAAAGAGCTGCTGGATTTGCAGAAAGATATGATTGTCATGATGCTCTCTCTTCTGGAAGGTTTGTTTTCTGATGACTTACTCGGACCCTGTGCACCTCTAGCATCAGCTGCAATGATATTGCCACTTTTATGACCAAACCAATCTTTTATTAAAGACTTGTTTGCTTTGGTTATTGTTAAAATACTGACAATCAGGTAACATTCTTCATGTCTCCACAGGTAATGTTGTCAATGGTACTATTGGCAAACAAATGGTTGACACCTTGGTGGAGTCTTCCAGCAATGTTGAGATGATCCTCAAATTTTTTGACATGTTCCTCAAGTTGAAAGACTTGACCACTTCAGACAATTTCAAGGAGTTTGACCCTGACAGCAAGGGTGTCATCTCAAAAAAAGATTTTCAGAAGTCCATGGAAAACCAGAAGCAGTATTCACAATCTGAGATTGAGTTTCTTCTCTCTTGTGCCGAGGCTGATGAAAACGACATGTTCAACTACGAGGAGTTTGTGGAGAGATTTCACGAACCAGCTAAGGATATTGGCTTTAATGTAGCTGTGTTACTAACCAACCTCTCTGAACACATGCCTCATGATGCTCGCCTTTCAACGTTCCTTGATTTGGCTGAGAGTGTCCTTAGCTACTTCGAGCCTTACCTTGGTCGTATCGAAATCATGGGCGGAGCCAAGCGCATCGAGAGAGTCTACTTTGAAATCAGTGAGTCAAGTCGAACTCAGTGGGAAAAGCCTCAGGTCAAAGAGTCCAAACGCCAGTTTATCTTTGATGTGGTCAACGAAGGTGGGGAGAGCGAAAAGATGGAACTCTTTGTCAACTTCTGTGAGGACACCATCTTTGAGATGCAGCTAGCCTCCCAAATTTCAGAGCCAGACCCGGTGGAGAGGCCGGAGGAAGATGAAGATGACAACCAGAGTGTAGTGGAGGAGCAAGAGGAGGAAGATGAAGAAAGCGTTATGTTTGAGTCTTCCTCGGCCTTTACTATTGCCTGTGTCTCTATGAGGAAGAGCCTTGGCCACTTCCGCCAACTACTCACCCTCAAGAGCATGAGACGGCAATACAAGAAATTCAGGAAGATGAGCGTGAGGGAGATGGTACGTGGCTTCTTCTCATTTTTCTGGGTGATCATCACAGGCCTCTTCTACTTCCTCTACAGCCTGGTTTGGGGCTTCTTCCACATCCTATGGACCACCATGTTTGGGGGAGGCCTCGTCGAAGGGGCTAAAAACATGAAGGTGACGGACATTTTGGGTAACATGCCAGACCCCACCCAGTTTGGGATTCATGGAGATGTGCTAGAAGTGGAGAAGATGGAGGCAAGTGAGGCTTCATCATTGGCTGAGATGGGGCAGATGGTGCAGGGTGAAGCAGCAGAGGCAGACCTCATGGCTGAGCTGCTCAATATCCAGCCCAAGAGAGAAGGCAAGCATGGGACGGAGCCAGGCCTAGGTGATGTGTCGGAGGTGGTGGTGGGAGATGCTCCATCCATAGCCAGTGCTGTCAGGCAGAAGAAGGCACAGGTTTGTGGTGGTGTTAAATCTAAAGGGAAGCCCTATATATGTGGTGAAAAGTAAATATCTGGTAGCAACATTTTGATACAAATAGGAACTTATAATGATGGCATTTAGCTAGGTAACAGGTATATATTACAGAAACACTAAAAGTTTAATCTAAAATACGCCTAATGTATATATGTCTGTCATGTGGTTTTCGGACATTTTATTTGATGAGCTTTAACAAGGAATTTATGGTTCGAACATTATTCCATTTGCTCTGAAGGAAGCTGCAAAAAAGAGAGCAATCAATGGAGACTACAAAGCCGAGTCAGAGAAAGCAGAGTGAGTGTTTTTACAATGTCATTCATGCTCTATGGGATTGTGTTAAGAGATTTGATTTCCAGTATGAACACAATCATCCCAGCCTCTCGGCTACCAAATAAGATTAGTTCACTCCTGCTGGGATGTAAACTGATTCTGATGGATTGGGCAACGTTGGATGTGTCTGTGGGTGTCTTTTGGCAAGTGTGATTGTGTGTGTGCGCCCACTTTGATCTGAATTTGCCCATCTGTTTTGCATATTTGCATATTCTGATCATAAATTCGTCTGTGTGTGACCTTACGTTGATCAATGTACCTTCTACCACTAACAGTGAGTATGGTTGTTCCAGTTCAGAGGATGGTGAGAAGAAAGACCGGGACAAGGCCAAAGAGGAAACTCGTCTAGAGCTCCCAGCAGAGGAGAAAAAAGCCCCAAAGAAGAGGCCTGGCCAGAAGAAAGAACCCCCCGAGGCCTTCATGGCCAGCTTTTTTGCTGGCTTGGAAATCTACCAGACTAAGATGCTGGTCAGATATTTCTCTCCTTTGCATAGGAGAATGTAGAATTCAGTTTTATTTATAAGAATGATCAGAGTAGAAAAGCACGGTTTCATTTTTTTCATTTACAATTTTGTTTGCTAGATATAGTGTGACTGATATGAGAATTACCATCTTCACAGAACTACCTTGCCAGGAATTTCTACAACCTCCGCTTTCTGGCACTGTTTGTTGCCTTTGCCATCAACTTTATTCTCCTCTTCTACAAAGTAAGCTTGCAGTTAGGGTGATCATATTATGTAGATGGACCAAACATATGACTTGGTCACTATATTGATATATTTTGTGTCCCTTAGGTAACTGGCGATGACTCCTATGAGGAAGACCCGTGGAATGGCCGGGGTAGAGTAGGGGAGGAGGAGGAAGGTGCCATAGAGTACTTTGTGCTGCAAGAGAGCACAGGTTACATGGCACCAACGCTGCGTTTCCTGGCCATACTACACACCATCATCTCCTTCTTGTGTGTAGTGGGGTACTACTACCTGAAGGTAGAATTACATTTTGCTACAAGCCTTTGGCTAGGGTAAACTCTATACACTGACATATCATTAGCTTCAGTGTGTCAAACGACTGATGTAGCCTGTTTCCCTGTGTACCCAAGGTGCCCCTGGTAGTGTTCAAGAGGGAGAAAGAGATCGCTAGGAAGCTGGAATTCGATGGGCTCTACATCACAGAGCAGCCCTCAGATGATGACATTAAGGGACAATGGGACAGACTGGTCATCAATACCCCGTAAGTCCTGCAGAGGGGGACAAAATATAACAATTAACAACCGTTTGCAAAACCGTCCAGTTAGAATTTCATACTGACCATGCTTTGGATGATTTTTTTGTCTTGTCTTTAAAAGTTCATTCCCCAACAACTACTGGGATAAATTTGTCAAACGTAAAGTAAGTGGCCGATATCATCCATTCAGTCTGATTTGATTGGCATGTAAAGCTGTCATCAAAATAAACCAAAGTTACCGATCATCATTATAGATCAACTCAAGTTTCTACAGCTTACTGTTGCATACCGTCCCTATTTGGCGGTTTTTGCAGGTGATCAACAAATATGGAGACCTGTATGGAGCAGAGAGAATAGCCGAGCTGCTTGGGTTGGATAAGAGTGCCCTGGACTTCAACCCAACGGAGGAGACTGTCGCAAAGGAGGCTTCACTGGTGTCCTGGTGAGATTGAATTGACCGTGATGACAGAAGACAGACTAGAATTGATTAAAGGGAATTGTGTCAGTAACATCAGTTCATCTGTTTTGACAGGTTGAGCTCAATCGATACAAAATACCACATTTGGAAAATGGGGGTGGTGTTCACAGACAATGTGAGTGGGAATGTGAATTGATGCTATAATTGGATATTGGTTATGATTTTATGGATGATTAAGTATATAAAGATGAACATATAGATGGATGGTTAAATGAAAGCATAGGTGGCTGGATGATGGACTGATTAGTTTTTGAGTAAATTGATTTTTGACATACGGTGTTACTCTCTTCATTTTGTTTCTTTATCAGTCCTTCCTGTATCTCGTATGGTACACCACCATGTCCATCCTGGGCCACTACAACAACTTCTTCTTTGCTGCCCACCTATTAGACATTGCCATGGGTTTCAAGACTCTCCGCACCATCCTCTCCTCTGTCACACATAATGGCAAACAGGTGAGGGTTAAATGGAGTTCTGCCACAAAGCAATAGGGGACACTGCAGAGTCTGGATTAAAGTCATGTTGTGTCCATCACCAGCCTTCGTGGCTGAATTAGCCTGTGCTGTTTGTACTGTCAGTGTTGGTCATTGCTTCTGTGTACTTTCATCCATTCTACATAATCTTGATTTTACCAAGTTACTGGTATTTTGAGTATACAAGTTAAAATCACTTTTTACCCTCGGTGGATCAGAATCAATATACAGAATTCACATGAGCGTAAGCCATTGCCTGGTCCAAAATCACAGGGCTCCAGCTGTGAAGGCTTTGATGGTCCTGTGTCTAATTTACAATTATTATGATCTCTTAACTGAGATTTCATATGGAAGTCGCTATGTTTTAGACTTTCATATTAGAGTAGAAAACTTTTTCATCCACTTCAGTTAATACTGAGAAAAGAGAAACCAAGAAGTTTATCAAACTCAGAAATTAAATCAATTCAGTTATCAAGTACAAGATGGTGATGATGATAATAATTATTAGGATTAATAATAAGTAATAGTCAGTTGGTGGCACAGTGGTTAGAGCTGTCACCTCACAGCAAGAAGGTCCTGGGTTCAAACCCCGGGGTTGTCCAAACCTTGGGGGTCATCCCAGGTCGTCCTCTGTTTGGAGTTTGCATGTTCTCCCCGTGTCTGCGGTGGGTTTTCTCCGGGTGCTCCGGTTTCCCCCACTATCAAAAAGACACGCGTGTTAGGGTTTATACTCCGGTCTGTGCCCCTGACTGAGGTAATGGAAAGAAGAACTGGAGTTGGTCTCTGGGTGCTGCACGGCAGCTGCCCACTGCTCCGAGCTACACAGCTAGGATGAGTTAAATGCAGAGAGTAATTTCCCCACGGGGATTAATATAGTATATCAAAATCAAAAATAATAATCTTCATCATAATCATCAGCATCTTTTGAGACAAAGACAGGAGAAATTACTGGTTTGTTGCCTGCAGCTGGTGCTGACGGTGGGTCTGCTGGCAGTAGTGGTCTATCTCTACACTGTGGTGGCCTTCAACTTCTTCAGGAAGTTCTACAATAAGAGCGAGGATGACGACGAGCCGGATATGAAGTGTGATGACATGATGACTGTAAGTGTCACTCATGGCCATGAGATAATGAGAAGATAATGCTGTTCAATCCAGTCTTATCTCGATCGTTTTTGTTTTCTGACCACATTTTCCCTTTTTTTCTCCTTTGTTTTCAACTATATTGCTGGACCTTATCTACAGATAAGACCTTATGGTATTAATTGAGAGAAGCTAACAATTTTTCAAATGTATGCTCCTCAGACAAACACTAAATAGACTCACATTAAAGCCTGTGAGTAAATTCATATACAGGCACACTCCGATTCACACAGATAACCTCAATGGTACACACACTCACGACTCAAGTTAATCCAACACAGGTCAACTCTGTGATTCAAACTCAGGTTGTTTCTCCATTTTGGCTTTTCAGACACTCAGATTCACGCTCACAACCTCTCTGTTTGTATCGACACAGTGCTACCTGTTTCACATGTACGTTGGCGTGAGAGCAGGAGGGGGCATTGGGGACGAAATTGAGGACCCTGCAGGGGACCCCTATGAGCTGTATCGTATCCTCTTTGACATCACCTTCTTCTTCTTTGTTATCGTCATCCTACTGGCCATCATCCAGGGTAAGCTCTGACAAAGCATGTACATGTGTTGTTATTCTATGTTAAGTACACAGAGCCATGAAACCGGAGTCAAATTCCATGTTTGTGCAAACCTACATGGCCAATAAACATGATTCTGATTTGCACATACATGTGCCATGCATGTGTTGTGGAGGGGGGGGTGTACAGGTTTACAATAGCAATATAGCAGCATCAAGTCAGCCAATTTTTCTGGTTTCAGAAACTCATTGTGTTCTCCGCAGGTCTATATAAGGTAGGACATTAGAGAGGATTAGTCACACAGAGAGAAACGAAACAGGTATTTTTGATGGTCTTCAACCACCAAACGAAAGCCTTTTGAAGCGTTCCCCTCCGAAACTCACTTAATGGCTGTAACACCAGCCACTTGTTGTTTCTGATTCCACTCACGTGTGCGCTTCACATGCATGCGCGCACACACACACACACAGCAGTGATCTGCCTACAAGGCATGTTTCTGCATAACACACTGTGTTTAGACTCACAGTCAATCCCCACTTGTTACTGATGTTCCTGACTGAAGTTAACCTACTTTCCACCAAGCAATACACTCACTGCCTATATTTAGGAAGTGAAGGATGTAAAAATGTGGTTGAATCAATTGCCCTACTGTATATGATATGCTCACTGGTACTCCTGTGTGGTCACAGGTTTGATCATTGATGCCTTTGGGGAGCTGAGAGACCAGCAGGAACAAGTCAAAGAGGACATGGAGGTGAGAATAAAGGCCTGTTTTACCAAATCGGCAGCATATGTCTTTCATCCAAACAGTAAGGAGACCGTGTATGAGTGTTGGTTCATTTTCTGTCTTCAGACCAAATGTTTTATTTGTGGCATTGGCAATGACTACTTTGACACGACGCCCCACGGCTTTGAGACTCACACCTTACAAGAGCACAACTTGGCCAACTACCTGTGAGTATCCCTTACTGAACAGTTGCCGTCATCCTCACCATCCTTGCTCCTCACCTGGAGGTTGACTTTTCATCAGGGCTGCTGTAATACAAACATGGTTATATCTTCTCACCTTCTCCATTGCCTCTTCTCTGTAATTTAACTACCTGATTGATGGCTGTGCCACATTACAACAGCATTAGTGACATCGTTGTTAATGGCCCCAATGATCCAGAAAACTAGTACCATCTCTCTCTCTCTCCCTCCCTCGCGCTCTTGCTCTCTCTCTTCTCAACACTCGTTCTACCTGTTTCTTTGAAATGCCCCGCACCCTAGTGTCTCAGTCCATTTGCTGCCGTAGTCGACTGGCCAGAGGATGTGAGACTGACCTCATTATCTCTCTTCATTAATATTTAATGCAGTGAACTTCATTGGAAAATAGGTTTGTGATAGCTTGCTCTCATACAAAATTCATCGTGATTTGGCAAGCTGAGCTGCCTACAGAGATACAAGGGCCTATTGCCATTTGCAGCAAATTTGGAGAATGCGAGGTGTCGCGGGAACCGAGACAGGAAGGTATTACTGTGTTCAGGACACTTTTATCAAAAGTCTTGCAGCCTCTTTAGTCACACAGAAATGTAGTGCACCACCAGTTAATGTGCTTTCACTATGTCAATATCCTGGGAGATTGACAGGCGGATTGGTGTAGCATCAGCAGTAATGCGGACATTGTACTGGACCGTTGTGGTGAAGAAGGAGCTGAGCCAGAAAGCAAAACTCTCAATTTGCCAGTCAATCTTCGTTCCAACCCTCACTTATGGTCATGAGCGTTGGGTAGTGACCGAAAGGGTGAGATCGTGGATACAAGCGACTGAAATGAGTTTCCTCCGTAGGGTGTCTGGGCTCAGCCTTAGAGATAGGGTGAGGAGCTCAGACATCTGGAGGGAGCTCGGAGTAGAGCTGCTGCTCCTTCGTGTCAAAAGGAGCCAGTTGAGGTGGTTCGGGCATCTGATAAGGATGCCCCCTGGGCTCCTTCCTTTGGAGGTTTACCGGGCATGGCTAACTGGGAGGAGACCCCGGGGTAGACCCAGAACTTGCTGGAGGGACTACATGTCCAGTCTGGCCTGGGAACACCTTGGGATCCCCGAGGGGGAGCTGGAGGGCGTTGCTGGGGAGAGGGACGTCTGAAGTGCCCTACTTAGCTTGCTGCTACTGCGACCCGACCCAAGAGAAGCGGCTGAAGATGAATGAATGAATGAAAGATCATTCTGCCTCTTTTTTGTGAATTTTAGCCTTACATCTCGATTAGGTCAGATGTTTTAGTTTGTGGGCCTGCCAGAGGATCCGTGCATTTAGAACAGGGTCGGTTTCTCATGGCGTGTTATGTTTCATTTGTCTGTCTTTTCAACAGGTTTTTCCTGATGTACCTCATCAACAAGGATGAGACAGAGCACACTGGCCAGGTATGACATCAGTAACACTGCTTTGAAGTATCTGACATACAGCTAACAATTATCCACTACCAGGGCGTCCGGGTGGTGTAGCGGTCTATTCCGTTGCCTACCAACACGGCGATCACTGATTCGAATCCCCACATTACCTCCGACTTGGTCGGGCGTCCCTACAGACACAATTGGCCGTGTTTGCGGGTGAGGAGCCGGATGTGTCCTGGTCGCTGCACTAGCGCCTCCTCTGGTCAGTCGGGGCACCTGTTCAGGAGGGAGGGGGAACTGGGGGGAATAGCGTGATCCTCCCACGCGCTATGCCCCCCTGGCGAAACTCCTCACTGTCAGGTGAAAAAAAGCGGCTGGTGACTCCACATGTATTGGAAGAGGCATGTGGTAGTCTGCAGCTGTCCCCAGATCGGCAGAGGGGGTGGAGCAGTGACCAGAATGGCTCGGAAGCGTGGGTTAATTGGACAGGTACAATTGGGGAGAAAAAATCCAAAAAAAAAAAAAAAAAACATTATTATCCACTAGCATCCAGTCATTGTTAGATATAACACTGCTTATAGCTGTGAGTATTCTGTGTTGTTGTGTGTGTGTGCACAGTTATATGTATGCTTGTTTGTACATGGATGTATAGTACATATATTATATATGCATCTCTGAGTGTGTATGTGTGTGTGTGAGTACCATTGTTGTTTGTGCATGCAAATGCATGTGCAGTCTTGCGATATTTTTCTGACGTGGGGGCGTGTGTGTGTCTGCTCTTAGGAGTCGTACGTGTGGAAGATGTATCAGGAGCGTTGTTGGGACTTCTTCCCAGCAGGAGATTGCTTTCGCAAGCAGTACGAGGATCAGCTTGGATAGAGCAGATACACTCCCTCCACTTCTCTCTGCAGCGGTCACAAGGATAAGTGGCTGCACACACAGCTGCTGACTGCAACACCAGGCGTTCATCCCACCGCCTAATCCTCCTCTAATTTTATGGAGTGGTGTCAGGAGAAATAAGGCAAAATGACATTTTTAAACAAACGAGAGTCGCATCTTCCTCCGGTGTCAAATGTACAGGCGTCACCTGTGGTACAGTGCCAATCTGTGAGAAAACGACTTTCCCAGACATTTCGGTTTTGAGTTTGGGGAATTTTTTTTTCCTCTTTCTTTTTGGACAACGTGTTGCCTTTTACTCCGCATAACCCTAAACCATTGCACAATTTTTTTGTCTTTTTTGAGAAACACTGGGTTGTGTGGGGTTATGGGACAATGTCTGAGTCATATTATGCACAAGAACCCGATTTCAGTGTTATGAGAATGTTTCACTTGAGAGACTTGATGCCAAAAGGAAGGCGGAGTAGAGTAGTGCGGAGCAAATTGTGACCCAAGAATGGGGTTTTTTTCTAATTTGTCGTGAACTTGCATATTGAGAAGTATAGATGTGAATGACATGGTAAAAAGATCTACTGTATAGGAGAAAAATGCCTAAAATAATTCATGAAGTGCCTTACAGTACTGTATCTACATTACAATAAAGCTATGCAAAACTTCTGTTTTTTCTTTATTGTATGTAAGTACAGTAGTTTTACTTGCAGCAGGAACAAGCAGCTCCTCGGTTGTAGTTTGTGGCTGATGTTTTTCATTTGAACACGGAAGAAACACGAGTTTTTATTTATTTATCTGTTTGTTGATTTATTTGCTGACTGCAGCGTCTTACCTGCAAACGTTCATGGTACAAAGAGTATAAATGACACCTGTGAAAGATATATCACACGTTAGAATTGACTGAACACATCGAACCGATAAACCGAAATGAAATTGCTATTGTATGGCCATTTGTATGTAGTAGCTTCGCTCAACTGTGCATTTCTTTTGATGGAAAAATAAAAGAAATTGATGCAAGATACTTGTACCAAGACATTTATTTTTGCAATTACCCAACTTTGGGAACGCTTTGTGCTACGTACAGACCATTTTTTATGTAGAAATAACCATGTGATATGCATATAATATGAGTGAAATAGGTGTAATTGTACTGTGAGGGGTGATTTGTGAATTTATCCTACACAGTGTTTGATGTAGATTATATTTAACAGTGCATTATAATGTGAAGGAAGTAAACTGGAGATTTAGAAAAGCCCTCATTTTTTAACCCCCCCTTTCTCCCCAATTGTACTTGGTTAATCACCCCACTGTTCCGAGCCGCCCCGGTCGCTGCTCCACCCCGTCAGCTGATCCGGGGAGGGCTGCAGACTACCACGCTTCCTCCGATACATGTGGAGTCACCAGCCGCTTTTTTTCACCTGACAGTGAGGAGTTTCGCCAGGGGGGCATAGCGCGTGGGAGGATCACGCTATTCCCCCCTGGTGCCCCGACCGACCAGAGGAGGCGCTAGTGCAGCGACCAGGACACATACCCACATCCGGCTTCTCACCCGCAAACATGGCCAATTGTGTCTGTAGGAACGCCCGACCAAGTCGGAGGTAATGTGGGGATTCGAATCAGCGATCCCCGTGTTGGTAGGCAACGGAACAGACCGCTACCTGGACGCCTTCGAAAAGCCCCTTTTTTCCTCATGTATTACTCAGCGATTACCACTCATCATAGTTCAGTTACATATAATTTACTCGTAAGTTACTCATTTATTTCTGTGTAATGAGTTACCCAAACGTTTATTTGGTGTTGGAAATGGTCGACTAGCGCCATCCTTCATTATCCCTCATGTCCTCGCCACCAACTCGGATGAGCTCAGCGAGCGTTTGAAGTCCTGTCAGTCCACCCTGTTGTCACTGGCAACATCGCGTCAAATCCTCCCAAGCTATTTCAGGTCAAAATCCTCTAAAGCAGTGAGTCATTTCAGTCCCAAACACAGCATGATGCAATACCGGACTGTTGTCCATCCAGATCTTTTGAAAATGGTATATCTGCTGTGGGATGCTGTGAGCTTTGGCTTTTTTCATATTTATTTATTTATTTATTTATTTATTTATTTTTAATGATTTCACACATCCAAAGCACCAAAGCTTATAAGATCAGCTCTATAGCTTTATATAACAGTGCTGCGATAAAGAGCGGATGAGTAAATGGCCAATCCCGGCCGGCCCCTCTGGCCAGCCGGGGCCCTGTTACCCATGGTGCCTCCTGTCAGCTCACATCCAGTCACGGCACCTCAGGCTCCATGTGGTGCTGAGGCCTGAGGCGGGTGCTGAGGCCTCAGCACCACATGGTGATAGTTGGACTCAACAGCAGCTTCAACCCGATGCAGCGAGGGACGGGTTCAAAGATTAAAAACAAAATCTTCGCCTCCACAAAGTTATTTACGAGCTTAAAAAACACAATTTTCAGCAATTTTTCTCACTCATTGTATTTTAATAGTGCCTAAACTGTGTTATTAACCTTTTTTTTATGTGTGGTGTAAAGCGGAGGTAATAATGAAGAAAACTCAGTTTGAAGTTGTGGATGTCGTCTTTCTAAACAAGGCAAATGGGTTCTGCAGTATTTATCATATTATGGGCCCATTACAGCAATTGAGATTAAAAACAATGTGAGGAATGGCTGACGTTATGATCATTCTCAGTAATTTGACATAGCCAACGCTGCGGGAACACGTTCTCGACACAATTTGGAGACAATTAAACAACCCTTTTAAACAACTGGAAAGAAATTATATCTATTAAAGTTTAGATTCCCATCGTTCAGCCTGGGGAGGCAGCGAAATGAGGGAAAAACTAAACACAAGGGTGGGTGGGTAATCTTCCTCATTTAAAAAGGCTGGAGATCTACGGAGCAAGAAAACCAGTCTAATTTCTGTGAAATAAAGTCTGTGTGTGTGTGTGTGTGTGTGTGTGTGTGTGTGTGTGTGTGTGTGTGTGTGTGTGTGTGTGTGTGTGTGTGTGTGTTTAAAACTCATGCAACCGTCAGGCTTTATATCAGCAGCTTGGTCAGTCAATTTGAAAAGTACAAAAAAGCCTTTTGTCTGATGAATCAAAACATGAATACACAAATAGTGTTGGTAATGAGTTCAGTGAGAGTGCAGCCCACTGTCGAGCTGCAGTAGACCTTTAATTTATTGTTTGGCACAATCTGAGCAAATTATATTTACCAAGTTTATCGAACCAGTATTGAGACTGATAAATCATTGTAGAAAATGTTTTTTTGGGTCCCCCTCCCTTTTTTTTCTCCCCAGTTGTGTCCGGCCAATTACCCCACTCTTTCGAGCCGTCCCGGTCGCTGCTCCACCCCCTCTGCCAATCCGGGGAGGGCTGCAGACTACCACACGCCTCCCCCGATACATGTGGAGTCACCAGCCGCTTCTTTTCACCTGACAGTGAGGAGTTTCGCCAGGGGGACATAGCGCGTAGAAGGATCACGTTCTTCCCCCCTGTTCCCCCTCCCCCCTGAACAGGTGCCCCAACCGACCAGAGGAGGCGCTAGTGCAGCAACCAGGACACGTGCCCACATCCGTTTTCCCACCCGCAGACACTGCCAATTGTGTCTGTGGGGACGCCCAACCAAGCCGGAGGTAACACGGGAATTCAAACCAGCGATCCCCGTGTTGGTAGGCAACGGAATAGACCGCTACACTAACCAGACGCCCTGAGTGAATCCATTCATCAGGACGCACTGTGTTAATTGTGACGTACGTCAAAGTTTAGTTGGATGTGAAGGTCATATGACTCGATGCATGCTCAATAATCCAGGTGTAGAAATCCCAGGAAAGTTGAGCCAGTTCATTTGGTCACCAAGTTTAGCGGGAAAAAGTTTCACCACCCATCTAAGGAGAATTAAGCTCATTCTCACAGCGAGCAGACAAAGGTGCATAGCTCTCGCAGACAGGGAGAGAGGGTGACCAGTGAGGATGATGTGCAGCCAGGGCTGTCGCAAAGAGTGAAGGAGCAGTCACGAACTGGAGACAAAACAAAAAGCAGACAATGCACTTCAGAGAGGCCAGGGCCCGGGTCAATGAGAACAGAAGATGAAAAGCAGAGTCTGGGCCCCATCCCCCCTTAAACACACCACTGGATAAAGATACGCGAGTCCTTGAATTTTACATAACCTGCTTCTATGAATGTTCTTTAAACAAGATGTTCATGGCCAGCAGCTGATTTAATATTTTTTAGAGGGGGGCAATGGACATATGCTAACATAACCCTGAGTTTTGTACTTTGCCTATGATTAAGAGGCATACAAAAGCTGCCAAAAATCCTCCTCCTCATCATCATCATCATCATCATCTCTTATCTGAATAATTCTAAACAGTATAAGCTATTTAATGATCTTACCCAATCTATCCATCTATGCCGTACACTTGGTTCCCTATTTTGACCAGAATTTCTGCACAATGACACCCATTTTCCTCACTGTAGCACAGGATACAGTCCATTTACCATCTACGCTGATGAGCCAAAACATTATGATCGCCTATCTGTTATTGGTCCTCCATATGCCGCCCCAACAGTGCCAACCCACTGATGCATGGACTCTACAAGACCCCTGAAGGTGTCCTGTGGTATCTAGCACCAAAACATTAGCAGAAGATCCTTCAAGTCCTGTAAGTTGCAAGGTGGAACCGCCGTGCATCGGACTTGTCAATCCAGCACATCCCACAGATGTTCAATCGGATTGAGATCTGGAGAATTTGGAGCCCAGGGCAACACCTTGAACACGTACTTCATCATGTTCCTCAAACCATTCCTGAACAATGTGTGCACTGTGGCAGGGCACATTATCCTGCTGAAAGAGGCCACTGCCATCAGGGAATACCATTGCTATGGAGGGAAATGCAACGATGTTAAGGTAGGTGTCATGTGTCAACATGAATGGCAGGACCCACGGTTTCCCAGCAGAACATTGCCACAGCATCACTCCCTCCACCAGCTTGTCTTCCCGGAGTGCATCCTGGTGCCATCACTTCCCAATGTAAATGGTGCACACATACATAGCCATTTACATAATCTAAAAGAAAACAGACTCATCAGTCCAGGTGACCTTCTTCTACTGCTCCAAGATCCAGTTCCGATGCTCGTGTGCCCATTGTAGGCGCTTTCAACAGTGGACAGGGGTCATCATGGGCACTCAAGACTATTCTGCAGCTATGCAGCCCCATATGCAGCCGGGTGCGATGCACTGTGCGTTGTGACACATTCCTCCCATAACCATCATTAAAATTTTCTGTGACTTGTGCCACAGCAGATTTGTAGGTTTGGACCAGATGGGATAAACTTTGTTGCCCTCGCGCATCAATGACCCTTGGGAGCCCAACACTCTGTCGCCTGTTTGTAGTTTGTCCCTCCTTTGACCACTGTTGGTAGGTACTCCCCACTGCTGCCCAGGAGCACCCCACAAGCCTTGCCATTTCAGAGATGCTCTGACCCAGTCGTCTGGCCATAAGAATTTGGCCCTTGTCAAAGTAACTCAGGTCTTTACTCCTGCCCATTTCTTCTGCATCCAACATGTTGACTACAAGAACTGATTGTTTGCTTACCATCTAATCAACCCAGCTACCCATGTTTGGAGATGGTCAACGTTATTCAGTTCACCTGTGAGTGGTCATATGTTTTGGCTCAGTGTATGTCCACATGCAATACACTGCCTCTTGATGCAGAGAACATGATGATGCACAGCACCTGTTTCGCACACCATTTCAGAAATTGTGAGGTCAAGAATCAGTCAAATGCCACTCTATATCCATCTGAGAAGACACTCCTGTCCTCTGTAAACATCTTCTCCCTTTGATCTGAAGTGCCCTTGAGCACTGGCATGTCTTAAAGTAACTTTAAAATGTAACTTGTTATGTAATCTGCAGAAGGAAAGAATGTGACAAGATAACGAGTTGAGTTGTCAGCAGGCAGCCTTTTTGCAGACCGCTGTTGACGCCATTCTAGGGGCTCGCCACACAGAATGGCAAAGACAGAGAGAGAAGTTAAGCTTAAATTAACCATTGTCCTCATCAAACTGTAACCTCCTCACAGACCATGCAGTTTTAAAACTTTACCACGCCTCTTTATGCTGCTACGATGACTTTTGGATCTTTGGTGACTTTGCACAACCCTGTCGACAAAAGCAGCAGTGTTTCATCGAAGAACGACTTTTTTGTCACAAAGAACGTTCACCCTCTCTGGTATCTCATGCATTTGTTTTGGCGAGAAGAGTAAGAGATGTAGTGGTGTTTTGGAAAAAAGCCATTTGTAAGCTATATAGCGACGAGGTACTGGATCTCTAATTGTGGCCATGTATCCCATCTATGTGTCGTAATTCCTTTTGTTTGCTTTTCATTATATTGCAATATCTAATCCTCTCACTGATGGTCTCATCTGCTTATGTCAGTCATACACTGGGATCAAAATTAAACAGCAACAGATAAATAATCAGTGACAAACTCCTTGTAGCAACTTTAAACTGATCCATTTTAAAGGAATTACCAAAGAAATTCCATCCATTTAATTTTTCTCTACCCACCCGCGTACTCCTTTTCAGGGTTACAGGGAGCAGAAACCCTTCCCTGCACGCTGTGGGTTAAAAGCAGGGGGACACGCTCGTTAGAGTGACTGGCCAAGTGAGGGGAGATAGCTCCCCTCACTTACTTTGCCATTCATGCCGTTGTGCAATGGACTAGCCTTCCATTCACCTGACATGCATGCCTTTGGGCTGTCAGAGGAAATCTGGACACCTGGAGGACAGTCAAGAAGGATGGAGAACATGTAAAATCTGCCCAGAAGCTCGGGGGTTGGGGTTGTCTTGCTGTGAGGCACTAGACTAGTGCTGCACGATTTGGTGAAAATGTCATATTGCGATTATTGTGGACAATATTGCGATTGCGACAACAAACAAGTTTATACATCATCTCATCTAATCTCATCATTAGCCGCTTCTCCAGGGTCACGTTGCAGTGGCAGCAAGCTGAGTAGGGCACTCTAGCCGTCCCTCTCCCCAGCAGCGCCCTCCAGCTCCTCCTGGGGGGATCTCGTGTTGAAAGGAGCCAGTTGAGATGGTTCGGGCATCTGATTAGGATGCCTCCTGGGCGCCTTCCTTTGGAGGTTTTCCAGGCACGTCCAACTGGGAGGAGAAGACCCCGGGGTAAACCCAGAACTCGCTGGAGGGACTGCATGTCCAATCTGGCCTGGGAACGCCTTGGGATCCCCCAGGAGGAGCAAATTTATACAAATAATACAAATTTGTCGTGTTGCCGCGACATGTAGAGACTTTCATTTTGCATGTTTTACACAGTACCTCTTTCTGCTCAGTGTCGCTGAGCTTGAATCCAAAACATCGCCTTAAAGCAGAGGTCGCGTTTTTTGTTTTTTTGCCACCAGTTCATCAGCGTTCACCTGCTCGTTGTCATCGGTATCCATTTTATCCTTCTTTCCGGTCCGCACACGTACGGCACACCGGGTAGTCATGTGACCGTAGACTGCACACGCTTCACTGCCTAAACAGAGACTGATTGGTCATCTCTTAATTACGGGCGTAGATATGCAGACTGCGCACAAACAGACGCACATTTTATTATTCAATTAAATCGCAGCCTTTTGCGGTTATGTAATTGCACAGGCTGACGTCGCAATTGTGATTAGGTTAATTGTGCAGCACCTGTGCTAACCACAAAGCCAGTGTCCCACCCATTTCATCAGTTGTCGGGAGGAAATTTGCACAGCTTCTTCACTGAATACAATTTAGGTAATATTTAGATAATATAGTTAGATAATATGTTGGGCAGTCTCAACACAAGTACAAAAGCACAAGAGAAGATCCATGAAATGAATAACCAGCAGCATTACAGTATACCTGGCTACGGTTAATCCCCCCCCCCCTCCATGAGACCCTCAAGTAATCTATTATTATGTGAGGTGGACGCATGCTGTTCCCCGCTCGTATCCGGCCAGGCTCCTCCTCGTGCGTGGGCTGTGGAGAGACAGGGACGCCGGAGGTCAAAACCGAGCGACTTGAGTAACTCTGCCACCCGCAGCATGGGACCTGCAACCTCCAGCTGGTGCAGCAGGATGTGTCACTGCATTTGTCACTCTTACAGCCTTTTATGAAACGTCACGCTGACAACAACACTGCAGCTGCTAATCAAGGTACACAATGGGAAATTATAGCGGTGCAGTCTGCCATGAGCCTAAGTGACTGTGATTGTCTTACCATGTCACTGTGATTTAGTTGTACTGTCAAGCAAAGGCTTATTGTTTTACAGCATGGTACTGTATGCCTTTGTCCTTTGGCCGGAAGGACAATTGTCTTCATAGTTGAAAACCTACATCTGTATGTAGCAAATATCACAAATTGTGTCATCATCTTATAACGCAAACTAATTGATCGATTTTATCCCATATTACAACTTCAATTACCATTTAATTATTTCCAGTCCGAGTGCAGAACTGATGGAGAGAAAAAAGAAACAATCAAGAATGGACGGTACATAATAAGATCTAATTGATGTGGAGCGCACAAGGCTGTCAGGAGGGGTCGTTAGTCCACTGCTGTCATTTATCTCTGCTGTGTGTGTGTGTGTGTGTGTGTGTGTGTGTGTGTGTGTGTGTGTGTGTGTGTGTGTGTGTGTACACACTTGTAATTCTATCATAGTGAGGACCAATTTGAGTTTTTAACCATAAGAGTGAGGACATTTTTGGCTGATACTCATTTCTTCTAAGGGTCTATTGTAGGGTTAGGGTTTAGGGTTAGGGTTAGAATTAGGATTAGATTAAGGTTAGGGCAAGGGTTAAGGTTAGGTATATGTATTTCTGATGGTTAAGGTTAGGGCTAAGGGGCTTTCTTCTCCTGGATCACCACCTTGCTGTGGTGGAGAAGCTTGCGTGTACCAATGATCCCAAGCGCTATGCCGTCTGGAGCTCGGCTCCTGGTAGGGTCACCCAAGGCGGATAGGTCAAGGGGGAGGTTTCAGACGAAGCGCGATCCAACAAAGACCTCAACGGCAGAACTGGCGAAAGGTATCTCCAGGTCACAACGGCAGTGAAGGCGGACGAAGGCTGCAACAGAGGGTGGTTCCCAATCGTCTCGATTCTCCGTGCCATTGGACTCTGGCCACCCCCTGCCAAGGACCATGTGGTGGTTGCAGGCGCATCAGCCTCTCCATGTAAAAAGCTGTCATGTGCAGGCGTCCTCCCATTATGCGGCTCCAGGAGTGGCCTCTACGCCCACCTGAGGACCCAGTGGGAGGATGGTCATACTCAACCCTGAGTGACCGCCGATGATGATGAAGGAGCTAGGGAACGAATGTGGTCAGTGAGAGGTCCTCACATAGACAGAAGTACAAGAATGTGTGCGTATGCTTGCGTGTGCATACATGCGTATGTGTATTGGTGTGTGTGCGTGCATGTGTGTCCTTGTGTGCATTTATTTGTGGGGTGTGTGTGTGTGTGCGCCAAGTACTCCATGCAAATGCAATATTCACTGGATCCTCTCTTCACACACTGCAGTGCTGGCATCTACTTCTTTAACAGATGTGTCCCTCCCTGAAGCACACTCTACATCAGTAAAGTTGGTAACTGATTGCACACACAGTGTGTGTGTGTGTGTGTGTGTGTGTGTGTGTGTGTGTGTGTGTGTGTACACATGTGTGTGCACACTTGTGTGTGTTTGGGAGAAAGAGTGAGAGAGAGAGAGAGAGAGAGAGAGAGAGAGAGAGAGAGAGAGAGAGAGAGAGAGAGAGAGACAGAGAGAGAGAGAGAGAGAGAGAGACAGAGAGAGAGAGAGAGAGAGATGGCAGAATCCAGAAGGAGAGTAGCAGGCAGGTGCCAGAGACTGCAGATCCAAGGATTAGTCTCTTTTTAAGTCTGTATTTTCCTGCCTCTGTTCTCATCCCCTCTGACTCCAAACTATGTGTGATTCACATGGTCAGTGAATTCTCAGACCTGATTGAACTGGATTGCAGCCTCACAGAAGCTTCGATCCCGGCATCGCCCAGGAAATTGGAGTAATTATGTAAGATGTTGGTAAGATTGGGGAAAATGCTCATATCCGCTGGGGTCAGTGACCCCCCCCCCCCCCCAGAGGCTTGGGCCCAGTTCCCACTACAGTATATTGGCTCCATATTTCTTTCCATAGCCCCAGTGAGTGATACATTATAGTAAAGTATCTGCATTATAATATGGTACCTGCATAATTTCAAGTTTAGTGAGATCCAGGGCTGGTAACCTCCAAGGAATTCAATTAGAAAATCTCTCTAGACGCTGTAAACAAAGCTACAGTAGGTCAACCCGCCGCTGTTGTCTTTCAAGGTCATCTACTCACTATTCTGAACAGGCATCAGACTGCAGAGAACACTAGTTTCTCTCGCCGTAATCCACGAGACCCACCTTCTTTGAGTTGAATTCAAAAAGAAGTCCCAAAATAACAGAGATGTTAACAAATAAAAGAGTTCTCATCCCATTAAATGTAAACAAGGATTAGCAAAAAAAGTGCAGTGTGGGTATATAGAAAAGGCTCGACTTGACTGACAAACTGAAAAATGCATGTGTAGGTGCCAATTTCTGAAAATTAATGTGGATGCCTGGAGTTTGCATGTTCTCCCCGTGTGTAGTTTGCAAGTTCTCTCCGTGTGGAGTTTGCATATTCCCCCCATGTGGAGTTTGCATGTTCTCTCCGTGTGGCGGTTGCATATTCCCCCCATGTGGAGTTTGCATGTTCCCCCATGTGGAGTTTGCATGTTCTCCCCATGTGGAGTTTGCATGTTCTCCCCATGTGGAGTTTGCATTTTCTCTCCATGTGTAGTTTCCATGTTATTTCCATGTGGAGTTTGCATGTTCCCCCCATGTGGAGTTTGCATGTTCTCCCCATGTCTGCGTTGGGTCTCCACTGGGAGCTCCAGTTTCCTCCCACAGTCCAAAGTCATATACGTCAGGTGGATCAGAGATAATAAATTACCCCTAGGTGTGAATGTGAGTGTGAATGTGTCTGTCTGTGTGTCTGGCGACCTGTCCAGGGTGTTTCCCCGCCTTCCGCCTAGCGAGCACTGGGAAAGGCTCCAGCACCTCGCCACCCTGATTAGGATAAGCGGCTTGGAAAAGGAATTTGTGGATGCTCATCTAAAAAGACAGATATTAAAGCACACACAGGTTGTATTTTTCCCATATCCCCCCCCCCCAAAAAAACATTTATCATGAAAATAAAATGGAGATTATTTTTCTATATAAATGAACCTCTTGCTGACCAAAACTGTAGAACACCTTATCTGATGGTTTTTTTTTTATTATACTGTCCTATAAAAAAACATAACGTAGTTTTGAACGTTATTGATATTCAGCACACACAAGTTGCACTTAATAGACTTAACAGTTCGGCAATGTCAAATTGATTTAAACATTTATTTTTTATTTTCATTTTATTTTCTATCTTGTATTTTTAACTTTTTTTTTTGGAGGTGGGAATGGGTGCAAAAGTATTGGGGGTGCTCAAGTTCCTCAGCACCCACAGAGTTGGTGCCTGTGTAGCCTATTACATGCCCCCTAAAACACTGATGGCTAAAATGAGTCTTTCACCTTTCACACGGTGCTGTTTTGGAAGAGACATCTACAGGATAACCCGCTGTGCCAGCACATGAAGACTCAGCTGAAAAGCCTCTCCGGGCTCACGGGCACTCCTGTCCTTGGGCTTGTCCAGTGAACTGGATCATAGGTTCCTGTCCGGAGGATTTGTTACATGTCTGAGGTCGGGCTGTGGCTGCAGGGTAACAGGATGCTGCGGGGCCAGCAGTACAGGCAGACAGAGGTGTTGCTGAGGCGAGGTGAGCCGTGCTGAGCTGGACTGAACTGAGCTGAGCAGGCCACTCCATACTCCAGGGGTGTTCGATTACGCTGATAGGGCAAGGGGTCGAGTCAAGTACAATTACAGCTCTGACACTGAGCCAAACACACAACGCATGTGTGGAAACAAAAAGAGAGAGGGGGGGATGTTGTTTATGCGCCTATGTCAACCTTATGTACATGTCTGCGCCCTGTGCTTATGGATGCCACATTGGCTTATTGGTTAGAGAGACCCTCGTTCGACTGAGACCTCATATTTTTATGCCGTTGTCCTGCACGTCGCTGCTGCCTACAATTTTGAGCCTGATCTGTTTGGAGCTGGATTTTCAGATTTGCTCACTCCTCGGACGAGGCACGCTTCCTCGGTCTGGGAAGTGTCAGTGTTTCTCAAGCAGAGGCATCAGGGACAGCATGGCTCAGGGGGTAGAGCTGGTCATCTAGTTATCAGATGGTCACTGGTTCGACTCCTCCACAGATGGTGTTGAAGTGTCCTTGAGCAAGACACTGAACCAGAGGTGTGGACTCGAGTCACATGACTTGGACTCGAGTCAGACTCGAGTCATGAATTTGATGACTTTAGACTCGACTTGACAAAATGTAAAGAGACTTGCAACTCGACTTGGACTTTAACATCAGTAACTCGTGACTTCACTTGGACTTGACCCTTTTGACTTGAAAAGACTTGCTACTTTCCCCAAACCCAAAGATTAAAAAGTATGTTGACATGGACCGCTCTATCTCTCTTTGTACATACACGTGTGCATCTGTGTGTGTGTGTGTGTGTGAGAGAGAGAGAGATGGCGCGCTGTCGGCACGACATCCAATCAAATTAGATCCACGTTGTTTTGATCCGACAGCATCCAACCAATCAAATTACAGGACAACCAATGAAGAATAACAGATAACAACGCGCCAGTTGGCAAAATGATACCAAAGATAGTTTCGTTTGGGTATAAAAATTACGAGGTGGTCAACAAAAAACGAATTGCAGTATGTAAAACATGCGGGTCGAAGATTACGGACGGAGACGCAACAACTTCGCACTTCGTTCGACATTTGAAGTTGCACAAAGAACGGTAAGTTTTGAATGAAAGCTAACACTAGCTTATCGGCTAAGTAACGTAATTGCTAGCTGCATAGTTAAATCAATGAGAGTGTAAACTCACCGTTAACGTAACCTTGCAAACACGGTAATCTGCATCCACTGCGGGTTCATTCCCTTACTCCTACTTATATTGTAAAAGGACAGTTTGGGATGTTTGAAGCGGGATTGTATAAGGTGCTTAGTCAGTGTATCACACACAGTAGACTGCTGTCAGCAGTAAAACATAAGCAAACCTAATCAAGTCAAGGTCAGTTTAAATGTACTCTATATTGAGAATATGTGTACGTTACCATTTTAGCTTGCCGCCAGACGAGTTTTTCCGACATGAGAGCGAAGTATATCTTACTCTCTCCAGCACACCAGATTCCATTAACAAAAATAGCAATTTTACTTTGCAGCACACGGGAGTTGCTTGTTTACTGCTGCCTCATTAAGGTGTGATGCCAGGTAAAATTGCTGTTTTTGTCAATGGAATCTGGTGTGCTGGAGAGAGTGAATTAACAAGCATGTAACTTCAGTTTCCTGATGGAAAGGGCTGTTTGATGGCAAGGTAAAGCAGTGAAAATATTATGAATATAGCGTACAATGACAATGAAATTGATTTTATTAATGTGATGTTACAACACACACACTAATACAGTATACAATTAATATTAACACAAAATCAATATTAACACAATGTTACGATTGATATATGAGTAAAGAGTAGTTTCAAATACAATTCATGTGTGGCTATAAGGGATTTTCTAACATCTGTTTCATATGCTTACCTGTTACAGATTTGAAGAATACCAGATGAACAAAAGCATCATAAATGAACCACAACAGCCTTCAATCTCACAATTCCTGGACAGTCGTGTAGGGCATTACAGCATGAGTCATCCACAGCATAAAGTTATCACCAATGCAATACTGTCCGACTTGATTATTGATTGCAACTTTCCCCTGTCTATTGTGGAAAACAAGAGTTTTCGGCACTTTCTGACGGTACTTGACAGTAAGTACAGCCCAGTGTGTCACAGAACGTTGACATCAAAAACAGAGAGCCTCGCTGAGGAGAGACGTTCAAAATTAAAAACTCAATTGAGCAACGCTGACCATGTTTCGGTCACTGTGGACATTTGGTCTGACCGAAAGATGAGGGGATTCCTTGGTGTCACTGTCCACTGGATAGAGAAAGAGGCAGAGAGGATACAGCTAAAGACTAATCTCTTGGCCTGCAACCGCTTCAAAGGCTCACACACAGCTGAACGAATCTGTGACCAATTTGAGTCAATATGTGATGAATACAACTTCAAAGATAAATTGGACTACATTATTAGTGACAATGCTGCTAACATGCGAAAGGCATTCACTGTGTGCTTCCCCAGTGAACAAGAGGATGATGATGACGGAGACCATCTTGATGACCCTGAACTCTGGTGTGACTTAACCCTGGAAGATCAGCAAACGGTAGATGCTGCTATGGCAAAGAAACAGTGCCTGCAGTGTTTTGCGCACACTCTTCAGCTGGTGGTGGGAGACGGTTTGAAAGAAACAAAAGTGGTATGTCCTTCTCTTTCGAAGTTATCTAAACTTAGCTCACTGCTGCACACAAGCACAACATTCAGAGATGTGTTTGATAGTGAATTTGGGGAACAGAAAGGCATCCCTGCTGCAGTCAACACAAGATGGAACTCAACACTGAGGCAAGTGAAGGCAGTTCTCCAGTGTGATCATCTAAAGCTCTGTGCTGTTCTAGAAAAGGCTGGGCATAAGGAGTTGTCATTCACACCACAAGAGTGGAATCTGTTGAAGGAGTTGGTGGACATCTTGAAGCCGTTTGGAGAAGCAACTGATTTGACACAGGGGGAGAAGGTCGTCACAATCGGTGCAGTTGTTCCATCCATCTTGTCCCTCAATCACCACCTTGAGAAGCTGAAGTCTCAAGTTCGTTTCCTGAGTGGCCTGGTCAGAAGTCTCCTGGTATCCCTGAAAAAAAGATTTATTGGGATCTTCATTAACGTGAAAATGGCCAGGACTCAAGATGGGATCACTGCCCCCTTTTCAGACCCAGTCTACCTCAAAGCAGCCGCCTTGGATCCAGCCTTTTCTCTGCTGTGGGTAGAGCCCCATGTGCTGGTCAATCGTGACATCAAGGCAGAGGTGGCACAACAAGTTAAAGGTAAATATTATTGACTTTAATGCAAATTTTTTCCTCATAATCTGATCTAATTGACTGCAACAATAATTACATTTTTCAGTCTAACACTATCACCAACATCAGTGGTAATAAGGGCTCTTTTGTTTCTGCTGTTGCTGTTACATGTTTTGCCAGAATTGATCCTGCAAGATGCTGCAGAGACTGAGCAACCTGTGCCTCTGGTTGATGAAGAAGAGCAAGAGGATCTTGGAGAAGGAAAAGGGCTGTTTGCTGCATACCATAAGAGGCAGAAGAAGGATGTTGGGACCACTCCAGCACTACAGCTAAGTCACTACCTTGACGTAGCCGAAGGACAGGCTGCCCTTTTGTTCTGGGCACTGAACATGAAGACTCTTCCTTCACTCTTCCGAGTGGCCATCAGAGTCTTGGCGGTGCCTGCCTCTAGCGCTCCAGTGGAGTGAGTTTTCAGCCATGGTGGCATCATACTACGTCCCCATCGTGCACAAATGACTGACAGACTTTTGGCCAATTTGATCTTTTGCAAATGCAATGCAGCATAGGGCCCTGACATAGAAAAGCACAACCCTGCCCATTGTTATGTTCATGTATTTGCCCTCCCGCCCCCCTCTTCCAATCTCTCTCTCTCTCTCTCTCTCTCGTTCTCTCTCTCACACACACTCACACTCACCAGTCTCAGTCTCTCTATGGATGCATACCAATTATTTTAGCGGTTTAGCCTCCATGTGTGTGTGTATATGTATATTTATATATAAAAATATTTTTATCAAGAGAGCAACAGGAACTGATAGAGGCGTGAATATATTACATGTAGATTTATATTTGTGCGTGTTTCTATATCTGTGAGGACCGTAACGGAGGATGTGAACACGCTGGAGTGGAAAGAGAGTTTTTGGAAAGTGTGGATATGTTGAAGATGTGAAGACATTTTTAGAGAAAATGTTTGAAAACTAAAAATATTAGGACTGTTTTGCAAAACTGAGGATATTTTGTGATGAAGACGAACACTTTTGAAGAGTCAGGAAACTTTAATAGAATGCAGATCATTTTTTGGGAGTGAGGATATCTTTTAAAGTGGTGACATGTTTGAAAAGGTTACGGTTACACTTAGGTTTTGAAAGGAGTTAAAAACACTGAAAAATATTTTTTAGAAAGTGGTGACACATTTGGAAAAGTAACATTTTTTGGAGGACGGTTTTTGTGATCCTCACTTCATCCAAATACCTGTTTGAGGGTGAAGACATGGTTTTTAGTTTATGGCTAGATTTAAGTTTTAAGGTGAAGACTGTTTTACAAAAATGAGGATATTTTGAGACAGAAACAAACACTTTTGGAAAGTCAGGACACTTGAATCTTAAGGAAATTTTTCAAAAGTGAAAACACTTCCAGGAAGTCGGTGCAGTTTTTCAGAAGTGATAATTCAGATAATTTTTTGGGAGTGAGGATTTTTTTTTTTTTTTTAAGTGTTGACATGTTTGGAAAAGGTTAAGGCTAGATTTAAGTTTTGAAAGGAGACAAAAGGACCTGTCTAGTTGAAGGTGAAAACGGTTTTGCAATATGATATGAGATCAATACAATACAGGACAGAAACTGCTGTGCAACTAGTTATAGTGCAATATGCTATGGAAATACAATGTCAGCACTTTTTGTGCAAATTACATTTGCATTTGTGTCTTTCAAATGTGTTTGAACAATGTTCTTACAAAAAAAGGTTTGATAAATAAATACAGATCTTAAAAGCATACATGATCTGTGTAAATATTATTTCTCTGTTGTTAAAAGGACTCGAAAGGACTCGAAACTCAAACGGTAGGACTTTGGACTTGACTTGAGACTTGTCGGTCTTGACTCGGGTCTTGCCTGTCTTGACTCGGGACTTGACTCAGGACTTGAGGGCAAAGACCTGAGACTTACTTGTGACTTGCAAAACAATGACTTGGTCCCACCTCGGCACTGAACCCCCAACTGCTCCTGATGAGCAGGTTGGCACCTTGCATGGCAGCCTCCACCATCAGTGTATGAGTGTGTGTGTGAACGGGTGAATGTGAGGCGTACACTGCTAAGTGCTCTGAGTGGTCGGCAGACTAGAAAAACGCTATATAAATGCAGTCCATGTATCATTTAGAGGTAGGTGGAGAGGACAGGTTGATTGACACTACAGAAACTTTACTGCAGCTTTACTGCAAATAAATACACACACGTACACTACACCAACAACACAAACACATCCCGCAACTTTTTCCAGGCCAAAGGATGTGATATCCAGGTGATACCCAATAGGTGGCTTTGGGTGCCTACTAAGATGAAATGAAGCACCAGGAGGTGTGTGTGTGTGGGGGATGGGGAGGGTGAGGGGGTGTGAGAGAGGGTAGTTGTCATTAAGAGAGAATGCGAGCGTTAGAAAGAACAAGAAGCAATGGCTGAGGTGAGAGCAGAATGTGTACATGAGACAGTTGTAGAAATATGCATGGAGGATCGACACCATCATTAACATCAATCTCCTCTCATATCGATTTTTCACTTGTAAAGCAAAGCCGAGGCCGATATGAAGTAGTCCCATCTACCATGAGAAGGTAATTTCTTCTCTGCATGGATTGGATATGATAAAAATCAAACAGTGGGCAGAGTGGCCCAGGGGTTAGCGCTATCGCCTCACAGCAAGAAGGTCCTGGGGTCGAACCCCGGGGTTGTCCAACCTTGAGGGTCATCCCAGGTCGTCCTTTGTGTGGAGTTTGCATGTTCTCCCTGTGTCTGCGGTGGGTTTTCTCCGGGTGCTCCGGTCCCCCCCCCCCCCACCATCAAAAAGACACGCATGCTAGGGTTAATACTCCTGTTTGTGCCCCTGAGCAAGGCAATGGAAAGAAGAACTGGAGTTGGACCCCGGGTGCTGCACGGCGGCTGCCCACTGCTCCTAGCTACATGGCTAGGATGGGTGAAATGCAGAGAGGAAGTTCCCCACGGGAGTCAATGTAGTAAAAAAAAAAAAATTCTAAACTTCAGATACAGCTACTATAGTATAACCATGTGGCCACAGAAGACTCGGTCGACGATGATCATCCTCTATATGGCATAGAAGTGAGAACAATACCAAATGACTTTAACCAACACAATATTTGGAGAGGCCATAAGAAACAAGCACAAACATAATTTGACAATTAGGTCTAATAACCATTTAAAATGTTGCAAGCGGAGTATAATTCACCAAAGCAGGAGACAACCTCCTTACGTGTACATGGAGCCCGTCATGGTACAGTCACACCATGCAATTCATAACGGCACTGACAACGTGTAGTCATAGAATTTGCATTCGCTCTCGAGATGAGCAGATAGATGTTTATTCACGTAACTAAATCTGGACAGTCTCCTACAAGCCTGCGTCAAAGGAGGATATGCACGGGGCTGACACTGAAGCAGATCGATGTGAGTCAAAGAAAGACAACTGGGTAAAATCTCTCGAGTGCTTTTCAAGAGCAGCTCTAAGAGCGAGTCCTCCTCCATTCTTCTCTGCAGGTTTGGATTTCCTCTTCATGGCCCATTTACTCTCCTCCTTGGACCCTCCCCAGCATCGGCTTGTGTCATCTTGAGGAATGGGAGCGCCGTGTATTGAACGGTGGGGGGGTGAGGGGTGAGGTGGTGGTGGTGGTGGGGGGGGGGGCTGTGGGTCCAATCGGACCATTCTGCCATATGGGATTTACACCGCAGGGGATAAAAGCATCTGCTTCTCAGACCATATGTTCTTACAATGGCAACAGAGGTCAAGCAGAGGGACATTCTGGTTGCATTGTGGAGTCAGTGTTGGAATGACACACACACACACACCGGCATCCAGTTTCACCCACGTCGCATCAACAAAAGCGCAGCGACGACCCCCGGGGGCATTTGAGCACTTTACCAATGAATACATCTAATTGCATCTTAATGAATTGCCTTTCACTTTTCAGCCCGAGTGCAAAATAAATACTCGAGGTTCTTGCGAGTTCAGATGTGGAGGTGAAAAGGTGTGCGTGTGGAAAAGGAGATGGGGCTTTTCCGCCACCGGGGGACGTGTGACGGAGGAACGGCTGTGAAGAGCTGCATCCGGCGATCCACCTGGGCAGGGGTTTGCTGCACCACACGGCACGAGGCCGCCAGGTCTCTAGATGACCCGGTGGTTGACAGAGAGGCTATTGACTACATAATTGTTGCTTAAGACGTCCCTGAGGAAGAAGAAAGCTGAAAATTCAATTTTATCCTGTGTGTGTGTCTGTGTGTGTCTGTGTTGAGAGGCACTTCAGCATGAGCTTATAAATGAAATGTACTGTTGTTTCCTGCCGTTCCCTGTTGGGTTTTTTGGCCTAGTGCTCGGTGCATTGTGTTTTGCCTCACACAAAGCCAGGTTATTATGCGCATAAACATCTTGCAGGCACCTGTCTGCACAAGCCAAAGCCAAAGGTGCTTTAATAAGTACTTTGAATCTTGAATGTTCTGAGTGTTTCTGCATCACCCTGAGACAAATTAAACCAATTATTTACAGAGGCATCTGGGTATCATAGCGGTCTATTCTGTTGCCTACCAACACGGGGATCAAACCGCCGATCCCCCTGTTACTTCCAGCTTGGCCGGGCATCCCTATAGACACAATTGGCCGTGTCTGCAGGTGGGAAGCCGGATGTGGGTATGTGTCCTGGTTGCTGCACTAGCACCTCCTCTGATTGGTCAGGGCACCTGTTCGGGAGAGAAGGGGGGCAGAGGGGAATAGCATGATCCTCCCACGCACTACGTCGCCCTGGCTAACTCCTCACTGTCAGGTGAAAAGAAGTGGCTGGCGACTCCACATGTATCAGAGGAAGCATGTGGTCGTCTGCAGCTCTCCCCGGATCGGTAGAGGAGGTGAAGCAGAGATCGAGGCAGCTTGGAAGAGTGGGGTAATTGGCCGGATACAATTGAGGAGAAAAGGGGGGGGGGGTTAATAAATTACTGATTTTAGAGTCCATACAGTGCTGTAGCCAGTGTACACCCCTCCCTCCTCTGAACTCCTCTATTCCAGTACGTTTCGTAACAGATGAAACAGGCAACTTTGAGATCCGAATAAAATTGCAAGCGCGAGGCTGCAATCAGCTTTAGAGAGGCAGCTTGCGGTGCCCACTCCGTCCTCACGGTATTGATTTTGATGGACGACATGCTGTGATGTGGCATGTCCGTGTGTATAATCACCGCTATTCTGGGTCTGGCTGTGTCCTCTGATTTCGTCCTCCACCTCTCCTCTACCGGGTCACGAGGGGTGACAGCGAGACAAGGCCGGCCATCAGTGCGTCTGTTCCTTTAATCCATAGTGGGTTTGGATACCGAGAGGAGAGAAGGGAACAGCGGTTCACCAGCAGGCCATTTTTCTCTGCTCCATCCCTGAGGTGAGGCGACCCATTTCTGACTCGTGAAAATCGGAGGTGTCGGCACAAAAGGGTTTCTAATGTACCACAGTGTGTTGGTTTGTTGTGTCTGTGCACCAACCACATGAGGAGTTCCAGGACAATAAAGCCAGCCCATAAAAACATATCTTGGTGCACACCCCATCAGATGCACCACCTATGTAATCTATCCAAAATGACTACTTTGTTTTTTTTTTCTCCCCAGTTGTACCTGGCCAATTACCCCACTCTTTGAGCCATCTCAGGTGCTGCTCCTCCCCCTCTGCCAATCCAGGGAGGGCTGCAGACTACCACATGCCTTCTCCGATACATGTGGCGTCACCAGCCGCTTCTTTTCACCTTTTCACCTTCTTTTCACCAAGAGGAGTTTTGCCAGGGGGACGCAGCATGTGGGAGGATCACACTATCCCCCCCAAACAGGCGCCCCAACCATCCAGAGGAGGCGCTAGTGCAGCGACCAGGACACGTACCCACATCCGGCTTCCCACCCACAGACACGGCCAATTGTGTCTGTAGGGACGCCCGACCAAGCCGGAGGTAACACGGGGATTTGAACCGTCGATCCCCGTGTTTAGTAGGCAACAGAATAGACCGCTATGCTACCCAGATGCCCGACTACTTTGGTTTTTATTCGCTGGTGAAGTGGTGAAGTTTCCGAGGCCCCCTTCGATGTCCCTCACCACGAATCCTGAATTCAGGATGAGTTCTGTGGTAGCAGCCTGTGAACAGCGGGCTGGCTCTGTGCAACCTCAGCCAATTAGTGCACACTACCCCAGGAAAGTGATTCTCATTAATAAATCATAGCAAATTATTTAGGATGGTAATTAAAGATTAATGCTCAAGACTCCTAGAAAAATAAGGATAGCACTTCGAACCACCAAAACGCATTGGTTCATCTTCCAGGAATACCACCAAACTTTTGAAGGGATGTCAGTTTCAATATTTACTAGACACGCCAGCTGTATGAGGCCTTACTTCTGACAGCCAGTGCATCAGGAGTTTCCAGCAGCCAGAGAAGCCATCTGTGTTTACTTTTCATTAATGCTGCATCTCTCTCTCTCTCTCTCTCTCTCTCTCTCTCTCTCTCTCTCTCTCTCTCTCTCTCTCTCTCTCTCTCTCTCTCTCTCTCTCTCTCTCTCTCTCTCTCTCTCTCTCTCTCTCTCTCTCTCTCTCTCTCTCTCTCAGAAATACTGTATATTCTGTTTCAGATCATAATCTAGTCAGAGTTTATAGATAGCTTGTTCTCAAAGCAGCCAGCCATCCAAACACCTCAGCTGTGCATGACGAGGCCTCCAAAGCAGCAATCGAAACAATATTCAGAGCCTATGACTCACACATGTTCAAACCATTTCTTCGCCTACACATTAGTGAAACCCAAGCAAAATGGCATGTCGGGTCTTTAAGCAAAACACAGCAGGGTTTTGCACAAATGGGGGGCAGAAGGGGCTCTTGTGAATAGATGCTGAATTACTGTGATAGGCTGTGATGCTAGTGGAAGGTAATTTTCCTGGTGGAGAGTTAGGTTGGCACAACACATACGAGAGACGACGTGATGGGTGGTACTTGCAAGCCCAAAAATAAGCACCCTATGAGAGAGTTGGGGTGATGCTGGATAAATAGCCCATAGGCATCAACCCACTGAGGACTCCTGACAGACATCTCATCCAATTAACATCCAGCAGCTTGCTTGCTGCTATGAGCAACCAACACTATTCTAATCTAGTACACTTAACATCAAGACCATTAGGAGTGACTATTGCTTGTGCCAACAATGAAGTGAAGTTAGGCATGTCCAGTCCTACCCCCCCCCCCCAAACACACACTCCCATGATGGTATGGAGATGTTTTAGTTAGCACACCTTGGCTATCTAACACTAGATTTTGCACTTCTGCCAGCAGCCATACAAACATGTATTCTGGCTGTGCCAAATGATGGAAGCGAAGCAGGTATGGGCTTGGCTAGTACTTGGATGGGAGACCTCCCGGGAAAAAACTGAGTTGCTACTGGAAATGGCGTTGGTGAGCCAGTAGGGAGCAGTCTTCCCTCTGGTCCTAATAAAAACAACAAAACATCAAATCTCAATGCCCCAGTGCAGTGACGGGGACACTGCTGTAGGACATGCCGTCTTTCAGATGAGACGTTAAACCGAGGTCCTGACTGAAAGATCCCATGGCACTTATCGCAAAGAGTAGAGGGGTGCCACGGTGTCCTGGCAAAATTCCCAACCTGGTTCTCTCCATTTGGCCACCTAATCACCCCCCATGTAGCTGGCTCAATGATTCCTCGAAGGTAAAATCAGAACAATGTTTAATATAATATTTAAAAGAAGTTTGGTGTTGACCCCATTGCTGATGACAATTTATAGGGTATAAGACCCTACTGATTAATTTGGACTCAGACATTTTCCCCCGGGAGCCATGGATGGGGCCTCTACTCTGGCGGCAGCGAGGGTGGTGGATGGGCAAGCAGCATAGACTGTACTGACAGCTAAGTGTTGAGTCAGTTGAGATATTCAAATACAATTAGCAAGCTGTCCATTGGCTGAACAGAGAACCCTGCGCACCTACTTGAAATGATTGCTGGATAATAATAGAGAGACGGAGAGCAGGTGAGTCAGAATAATTAGAACGAACATGTCTTCCTGCTTGAAGTTGTGATTACAACTCTGGAGGACACTGAAGCAAGACGACATAGTCAAGAATTTGTTACCGTTGACAGTAACTTGCCTTGTTCAGATTGGATGATGGAACTGAAAATTTAAAGGCATGACGTTATCTATTTATTTATTTATTTTTGGAATTCCCCCCCCCCCCAATTGTATCCGGCCAATTACCCCACTCTTCTGAGCAGTCCCTGTCGCTGCTCCACCCCCTCTCCTGATCCGGGGAGGGCTGCAGACTACCACATGCCTCCTCTGATACATGTGGCGTCACAAGCTGCTTCTTTTCAACTGACAGTGAGGAGTTTTGCCAGGGGGACGTAGCGCGTGGGAGGATCACGCTATTCCCCCCCAGTTCCCCCTCCCCCCTGAACAGGCGCCCTTACCAACCAGAGGCGGCGCTAGTGCAGTGACCAGGACACATATATCCGGCTTCCCACCTGCAGACACAGCCAGTTGTGCCTGTAGGGACGCCTGACCAAGTCGGAGGTAACACGGGGATTCAAACCGGCAATCCCCATGTTGGTAGGCAAAAGAATAGACCGCTACGCTACCCAGACACCCCGGTGTGAGGTAATTTATGACACTTCAAAAGGTGTTTTAAAAATTGTGGCAAGAGCATGTCAGTGCATTGGAGGGGGGGTGGGTCATACTGAGGGCCCCAATATCAAGATGATGTCCTTTGTCGCCGTTTTAATGGAATCGGACCTTCGGCGTCCTCTGCGACACTGCCAAGGACAGGTCTCACTAGGCATGCCTGGCACCAGTCCCTCTCACAGCTTCTCGTCCTATAATAACTGTGAAAAGATGCTCCCGTCACTCTCCCAAGTTGCACCGCTCGCCGAACGTCACCAGGATTAGTTTATCTCACTCACGCAGCGAAGAGAAGGGGCCCAAACCACTGGTAACACGTAAGGTCTGCATTTGCATGAACACCCATATGTGCTCAGTTTTTTTGCATTCAGCAGTTTTTCTCATCGTAGAAATGTTAAATTACATTTCACCGAGGAGAGGCGGTGAGGTAGTGGCAATGCTGAGGGGCACATAACAATTAAACAACAACACGGAGAGTTAATTTGGTTGGCAGGTTTCAACAGAAAGATGAGAAGACACCATTGGCCGCCTGACAGATAATGTGACGGGGAAGAGTAATTGCATCATGGAGAAAAGGTGATCGCTTGTGAAAGAGGAGAAAGGCAAGCGAGTAAAGGTCCTCCTGATCGGAATTGCACAGCAGGAGCTTAATTTATTAGCTTTTTTTGACCATTTATAGCACAATGGAGTCAATTTTCCAGGTTGAAGATGTTATCTAGTTCACTCTCATAACAAACAAGCTTACACATGATCTCATTTGCTGAAAATGCACCCACTTCAATTTCATGGCTGGCCTTTAAGAAACGTCATCGTCACAGATAAAGGAGCTCGGAAACCACAAACCTGTCATGATTTGGCCCTCACAAAAGGATTTACACATTGTTTTTGGTCAGATATCCATAACAACTGTGCAACCATTTAATTTGTAAATGTTTTCACTGTTATCTCACCAATGATCAAAAACGAGGGAGGGGAACTTGTAATTGCGTGAACACGGAAAGAGAGAGAGATATGATCGGGGGCAGGTATTAAACTGTCCTCCATACTGTGGATTAACGTTGGTCCTCCACTTTGACGCCAAGCCCTGATCTCTTCATTCACGCAAGCCTTCTTCTCTCCCCTCTTTTCTCTCTCCATAGACCATCCTTTTCCTCCTTATCCATTCTCATCCACCCATCTTTTGTTCTTTGCCAGTGAGAACGACAGAGAACAAAAGGTTGTCTGAGTTGGGGATGGAAGAACGACAGGAGAAAGAGAAGCAGCAGACAGAGTTTGTTTTGGTTTGGAAAAAAAAAAGTTTTTCACTCAGTTCATTCTCGGTGAAAGGGATCATCGGGAAATTAATTAAGGTGTCTCAGTGGTCGCCTTTTACATATTTACATATATATATTGTTCACTCAGAAAAGAAACCCTTCAGTCAGATAATGAAATACCTTTCATCTGAATTTATAAGGCTAATCACATATTTTGCTGATGATATTTCCAGCCATGCTATCCTGTTCTTTTTTGCAACCCTTCTCAGGTCAAACTGAAATATGGCGTTGGCATGCCTTTCCACTTTACTACACCTGTAAATTAGTGCCAAACAAATTGAGGCAAGCCACAACAGATGCTGCTCTGCAGGTATGGACCACCACCTTTGGTCTCCAAGTTACTGAATATTTACACCCAATCAATAAGAGCATCCCATATTCATGTCTCACGTTCCAAACTTTCGCTCCAATGGGAACAACAAAAGCATTGCCTGTTAGGCTAACTGAGGCCAGACGCTGGATACTTCCAATTCGGTATTTACAATTCTGAGGCCCCCTGGGTGCCATTAGGGAGGGCGACTACACTGGCCTCCAGTCCCAGTGAGGGGTTAAGCTGCTGTAATTTGTGGCTTCAGAGCAGTGAGGAGAAGCGGTCCCGCCATGTGGCCTTGTCAGGTCTTTCCAGAGCGCCGATAATGAGTCAGGTTGGCTCATTAAAAGCTATGAGGCTTTGCACACAAAAGAACCTGACATCAAAAGCCTCCATGGTGCTGTAGTGTGGCTCCGCACACATCCCTTAGACAGCAGTACTGCTGGCACAATACCAAAGCCATGCAAAAGACCTATGTAATGCCACAGCCATCTTCTCCAGCTGTTGTCCAGCATCAAAAGAAAACACAGCCATGTTTTCGCCTCTGGAAGTCACTAATCGTTGGATAAAAAAAGAGGAGCTGGACCCAGCTGTCTTCAGACACACTTACATTTCCTCTCCAGCCATGTTTTAAAGTTTAAAAATACTCAGATGATTAATATATTGTTTAATATGGTTTCCCACATAAAAAGTTAAAAAACTGAAAAGGGGCTGGGAGCACATTTACTCTCTTCTCCCTCATGAGAAATTCAGGATCTATGAATAAGCAAATATCACAGGCCTCGTGCCCCTTCCACCACTGGTGAAAGTGGTGCGCATCAAGATGGCTAGTGTTAAAGCAAACATGGGAGACATTCAGCCATACATGTTTGAGCCTCAGTTAGACCCAGACTCAGACTCTGTTGTGCCCCAAAACCGGCGACTAGCAGACATACCAGAATGGTAAGTGTGGTTAGCATCTTTTACTTGTTTATGTTGTTTGTTAGCTTGTAACAGGCAGTTTTTGTGAAACATACATTAATATCCGTTATAATGTTACAGTGTTCACATTGTCACATTGTTGTTACGTAATTCTATACCAGAGGTCTAATAAAAGTTTGCAGAAAGATATATTCCATCTGGCTGAGATTTTTCCATTGCGTGTGTGAATGTAAAAATATCTGTTTATCTTGACAGCCAACCAAGTTAGCCTGGGAACTGGCTCATTGGCAGTAGTTTACAGTAAACATTATCAAACGTCCCCCATCAACAATTGCAATTTCACAGTCATTTTTCACGTCCTCCCTGGTGAACTTGATGTGGTTGTCCATCCATCCATTATACAAACCACTTATCCTAATTACAGTCACAAGATGCTGGAGCCTATCCCAGCAGTCACTGGGCAGCAGGCGGGGAAACACCCTGGACAGGCCGCCAGTCCATCACAGGGCAATGATGTGGTTGTCCACAGAGTTAATGGGTCGGTGAAATGTGGTATGTCTGAGATTTAATTTTAACCCAGGTGTCGTCCACAAATCTGAACCAATGGCTAGGTGGTGTCCTTGGATAGGGCATCAGAGCCCTCTTTTCCACTCCCTCCATATACAAGTTGGCAACTATAGGTGAGACTGGGGAACCCGTAGTGCACCCATATTTCTGCCTATATGCCTGTGGTTAGCACTGTTGCCTCACAGCAAGATGGTCCCGGGTTCGAACCTCTGGGTTGTCCAACCTTGGGGGTCATCCCAGGTCGTCCTCTGTGTGGAGTTTGCATGTTCCCCCCGTGTCTGCGGTGGGTTTTCTCCGGGTGCTCCGGTTTCCCCCATCATCAAAAGAAACATGCATGTTAGGGTTTATACTCCTGTCTGTGTCGCTGACCAAGGCAATGGGATAAGAACTGGAGTTGGTCCCTGGGCACTGCATGAAGGCGGCAGCCCACTGCTCCTAGCTACACAAATCACAGCTAGGATGGGTTAATTTGCAGCAACTGAATTTCCCCAAGGGCATTAATAAAGCAAACTTCATTTTTAATAGTACTTCCCCTGTATGTGAAGTACATGGACTGAAGCAGACACACTTTGTCAGCGTTAAGGGTGGTCCTATTGCTAAGGGTGGGACACGTATTTTCTAAACACCACATCTAAGTTCCTTTCAAACCCCAAAATAAGCTGTGCCAGAAATTGGTCCACCGCAAGAATTGGGTCCCCTGGTTCAAACAGAGCAATATTGTGTATGCTGTTAAGGTTGGCTGTGACTTGTACATTAGGGAAACTAAACAGATGCTGGCCAAAAGGATGGCACATCACAGGAGAGCTAATGTGTCAGGCCAGGTCTCCACATTCTCTGCAGGCCAGTGGCCACTCTTTCAAGGATGAGGATGTGCACATCCTTGATAGGGAGGAACGCTGGTTTGAATGGGGAGTCAAAGAAGCCATCTACAGTGGCTTGCAAAAGTATTCATACCCCTTGAACTTTTCCACATTTTGTCATGTTACGACCACAAACATAAATATTTGTTATTGGAATTTTATGTGAAAGACCAACACAAAGTGGCACACAATTGTCTAGTACAAAGAAAATTATACATGATTTTAATTTTTTTTTACAAATAAAAAATTGAAAAGTGCGGTGTGCAAAAGTATTCAGCCCCCTTTTCTCTGAGTGCAACCAATTGCCTTCAGAAGTTGCCTGATGATTGCTGAATGATCGAATGTTGACCTAATGACTAAATAGTCAACCTGTGTGTAGTCTAATCTCAGTACAAATACAGCTGTTCTGTGATGGCCTCAGAGGTTTGTTAAGAGAATATTGGGGAGCAAACAGCATCATGAAGTCCAAGGAACACACCAGACATGTCAAGGATAAAGTTGTGGAGAAGTTTAAAGCAGGGTTAGGCTATAAAAAGATTTCCCACACTTTGAACATCTCACGGAGCACTGTTCAATCCATCATCCGGAAATGGAAGGAGTATGGCACAACTGCAAACCTACCAAGACACGGCCGTCCACCTAAACTTACAGGCCGAACAAGGAGAGCACTGATCAGAGATGCAGCCAAGAGGCCCGTGGTGACTCTGGACGAACTGCAGAGATCCACAGCTCAGGTGGGTGAATCTGTCCACAGGACAACTATTGGTAGTGCACTGCACAAATCTGGCTTTTATGGAAGAGTGGCAAGAAGAAAGCCATTGTTAAAAGAAAACCATAAGAAGTCCCGTTTGCAGTTTGCCAGAAGCCATGTGGGGGACACAGCAAACATGTGGAAGAAGGTGCTCTAGTCAGATGAGACCAAAATTCAACTTTTTGGCCTAAATGCAAAACGCTATGTATAGCGGAAAACTAACACTGCACATCACTCTAAAACACCATCCCCACTGTCAAACATGGTGGTGGCAGCATCATGCTCTGGGGGTGCTTCTCTTCAGCAGGGACAGGGAAGATGGTCAGAGTTGATGGGAAGATGGATGGAGCCAAATACAGGGCAATCTTGGAAGAAAACCTGTTGGAGTCTGCAAAAGACTTGAGACTGGGGCGGAGGTTTACCTTCCAGCAGGACCACGACCCTAAACATAAAGCCAGGGCTACAATGGAATGGTTTAAAACAAAACATATTCATGTGTTAGAATGGCCCAGTCAAAGTCCAGACCTAAATCCAATTGAAAATCTGTGGCAACATCTGAAAACTGCCATTCACAAACGCTCTCCATCTAATCTGACTGAGCTTGAGCTGTTTTGCGAAGAAGAATGGGCAAAAATTTCAGTATCTAGATGTGCAAAGCTGGTAGAGACATACCCCAAAAGACTTGCAGCTGTAATTGCAGCAAAAGGCGGTTCCACAGAGTATTGACTCAGGAGGGCTGAATACTTTTGCACACCACACTCTTCAGTTTTTTATTTGTAAAAAATTTTTTAAATCATGTATAATTTTCTTTGTACTTCACAATTGTGTGCCACTTTGTGTTGGTCTTTCACATAAAATTCCAATAAAATATAGTTATGTTTGTGGTCGAAACATGACAAAATGTGGAAAAGTTCAAGGGGTATGAATACTTTTGCAAGCCACTGTATGTGAAGAGGGAACGACTATCCCTGAACCGGGGGGGGGGGGGGGGCAAGAGTACATCTGTCTCCATCGTACAATGCTGTGGTTGCAAACATTCCTAAAGCCTCTGTGAATAGTACACATGGCCTTTGAAATGCTAGTTAAAGGTCACACCCATATTTGCATATGAAACTGATCATTGTTTTCAGTCGTTATGCCACCGTATAGTTTATAAGGGTGGGGATACCTGCAGTCAGCTGAGACTGAAGAGGTCACTTAGATGAGTGAAGACACATTTCTCTCTCAATAAGCATTGTATCCAGATGAACTGATTTAATGTTCTTTGATTTTATTACCTTGACTATTGAGCATGCATAAAGACATACATAATGACTCCCTCTCGCTGTCGCAGTCCCAGGATAAATAGTCAGCACAGCATCAGACTTCAAATCTAATTTCTTGTGACAACCCAGTGACTTTTGCAATAGGTTATGAACACATTCCTCACTGAAATGTGCATTGTGGATACGCAGTCCCTCAAGGTTTGTAGGCGTGTGAGCCTGATGTCTGTAAATAAAATTCCAACCATTTCAGCAGTATTGTGGGATTTGTTTGGTATGTAGTGGAAGGAAGCTCAGGGGTCCAGATTACATCTAAAAACTACACACCCTACCATGTTTGCTGTCAAAACTTTCAGCTATGCCCATTTAAACTCGCTCTCGAGGTTTCACGTTTCTTTGCCCGCCCTTCATTCGCATATTGGACACCGATTGGCTTTCAGATTTGTGATGTACCAAATCTAACTTGCCCGAGGTATGTTTGAATCTCAGATTTTAGGTAAGTGCACAGACAGCTCCTCCTCCAGTAGAGGAATGTGAAAACACTGCTCCAGCGACAACCTTTGCGCAGCTACAAGTCATTATATTCAAGGGGACACAAACATTAGAAAAATACATTTTTAATTGGAGGGGCACTTTAAATTTAGCAGATTAATCATAATAAACCTTTATTTGCTGGGCATATCAGAGATAAGTATAGACATGTAAATGTCCATATTATAAAATTTTCAACCTTGTTGTTTGTATAGATAAACATAAGTAACAATCAGCTGATTTCAATTAACAATCATACATTTTTGTGGTACAGTGTGCACAGAAATGAACGTTTACAATCAGGATTTGAATTTAAATTTACAATGGTTGAACCCACATAATGTAGGATACATAAAAATAAATAAATTTATTTATACAATTAAGGTGTACCCATTAATTTAAATTCATCATTTAGACTTGGAAATAGAACATCAAATTTAAAAACCCAATAAGTTTCCCTCTACCACTTCCATGTCTTCAAGGTCTTCGACCCGCCCCCCCCCTTTTCAACCCCAATTGTATCCGGCCAATTACCCCACTCTTCTGAGCCACGCCAGTCACTGCTCCACCCAGCTGCTGATCCGGGGAGGGCTGCAGACTACAACATGCTTCCTCCGATACATGTGGAGTCGCCAGCTGCTTCCTTTCACCTGACAGCGAGGAGTTTCACCAGGGGGACGTAGCGCGTGGGAGGATCACGCTATTCCCCCCAGTCCCCAGTCCCCCCTGAACAGGTGCCCTGACCGACCAGAGGAGGCGCTAGTGCAGCGACCAGGACACATACCCACAATACGGCTTCTCACCTGCAGACACGGCCAATTGTGTCTACAGAACGCCCGACCAAGCCGGAGGTAACACGGGGATTTGAACCGCCGATCTCCATGTTGGTAGGCCGCTATGCTACCCAGACACCTCTTGAGCTTGCACAACTTCCATGTCTCAAGGCCTTCCACTTTTGATAAATCTGTGTTACTACCATGTTTTTCAAAAAATGCCTTGCCATAGGGTAATCCAAATGTTGTGCCTTCATGGCATGTTTATGTCCTAAATTCCTGTCCTTAAGGCATCAGTACAGCCAACATAAAAACAACTGCATGGAGACTGACAACGCCACGTGAGCGGTGTTACAAGTAAAAAACAAGATAAAGTGTTTTTGTTTGCAGATTGCTTTTGTTTTCAGATGCTTTGGATTTGTCATTTTTCGGCAGTGATTGCATGCATTAACTAAGACATCGGAGAGTGCCTGGGGCTCTTTCAAGCCAGATATCTCTCTTGCTGGATGGCAGATCACTAATCATTCTCTGGCATTTTTTTTCTTTTAAGTAATCAGTAGAGATAAACAATTATATAAAAAAGATAGAAAGCAGAAAGAGATTTGGAGGTCTGTGCCGTGCAGATTGTACAGATGAGGTCATCAGTTAAATATTCTTGAGAGAACGCCTGTGGGGTGTAATGACGAGGGTGACAGTCGTGCACTGGATGGAGATGTTGGGCTGCAGAGCGTGGATCAGCTGTCGCGCTACATCACAGCTAATCGTTTGAAAAACTCAGAAGTGTGTCGATTCCTGCGGTCATGGTCTTTGTGATTCCCGTAAAACACAAATGGATTCTCAAGTCGATTAACATTGTCAGCCGTACTGTGTCGTGTGTTGGCGAATTTCCTCCCCGGTCATTTCAAACTTCGGTCAGAGACACAGGAAATAACGGCTCTCATTGCCATTGTTTTGGCCCTTGATGTGTTTTTCGCCCTAGGGTTCTTTTGCCTTCTCCTCTATCGTCCTGTAGCTCGCCACTGAGCTGGTGGGAGCCACGTGGGGATTGGTGCTGTATAAGAGGGACAAGCAGCAGATGAGATGGGCTCTGACAGCTATGCTCCACCACTGAGAGACAGCAAATGTCAGGAGCCAGACAGCATATGCAGAAAGGGGTGGGGAGTCTGGCCTTTGGTTTTTGTTTTTTTTGGGGGGGGGGGGGTGTTGAATGTGTGTGTGTGTGTGTGTCTCTCTCTCTCTCCCTCCCTCTCTCGCTCTCTGTCTGTCTGTCTGTCTGTCTGTATGTCCATCAGCCAATGGTCTGCCTATAATGAACTCGTCACACGAGTGAATTGTTCTGCTTCCATTTTTCTACGGCACCATTTTTCATGGCTCTGGATCTGGATGTGGGAGTGAGGGCCTCGTCAACATGTCCGAAATTCCCTCCTGAACTCCAAAATGTGATAGTCATGTCCGTAGACACCAGGTAAGTCCTAATGGATGAAGTCGAAGCTTCTGAGACCCTGACCATGGAGAAAGCTACGAGGTCAAGCTCTCGCCGGATGCGTTATGGCCAGGCATGAAAACGCTTTCCAAGAACTGGAACCAGCAGGGAGAGAAAGTGCTGGAGGAGAGAGAAGAGACACAGAAAGACAGAGTCAGAAGGTGAGGGAGGGGAAGGAGTGAGTGAGTCACCATGAAGAATACCAAACATGCTCTTCTGTTCTCTTGGAGACGAGACAGGTTGGATTAATAGCACGATGCTGTTCCCTGATTGTTGTCCTTTTGTCACACAGTGGTCATCATTAACACTTGCACCAGTACAGGTTAATTACAAGTCAGTCAAAGCCCCCTTTGGTGACAAAGGGACAAATATTACAAATTACAAACGTGTCATTCCAGACATATCCAGTGAGCCCTTTGGTTGAGGTTAGACTTGCTGATGGGAATCCCAAACACAGCAGAACAGTTTCGGGAATAGTGCCCCTTCCGTCCTGTGTACTGAGAGCTCAGCACACAGTAATGTGTATTCCACTGAATACAGATGTAGCCCAGTCACTTGCAATGTCCATATCTCAGCCAGAGCCCCTGCATCATCATGACTCCTGCGTTCTCAAGGCAGGGCTGGCTGACCCGTGTCAAGAGGAGCACTCAGGAACGGTGCTTGAGAGACAGGAGGCGTCATGAGTCAGTTATTAATGGCTTGAGATTTCACTTAAAAAAAAAAGGGGACTTGGGTTTTCATACTTTGGTTGTTTTTGCCTGTTTGCATATATATATATATATATATATATATATATATATATATATATATATATAAAAAAGACATCTTGCTCCGTATAGGAAAAAAAAAACCATGACAAAATTAGACTTGCCATCTGAAGGTGTATGCCAGTGTGTGTGTACCTGTCTGTGTTGAACTAATACCAAACATCGTAATTACAATATTCCCCATTTGTTAATCCACCAAAACAGGTTCACTACCTTATTCCTGTAGCTGTGGGGTTGATATATTGCATGAGTGATGTCATAACAGCGATGGTGGCCCAGTAGTTAGTACTGTTGCCTCACAGCAAGGAGGTCCTAGGTTCGAACCCCGGGC
Organism: Lampris incognitus; assembly: GCF_029633865.1. Lineage (NCBI taxonomy): Eukaryota > Metazoa > Chordata > Actinopteri > Lampriformes > Lampridae > Lampris > Lampris incognitus. The sequence goes on from NC_079226.1 coordinate 18,848,384, forward strand.
CATCCCAGGTCCTTTCTGTGTGGAGTTTGCATGTTCTCCCCATGCCTGTGTGGGTTTCCTCCGGGGGCTCCGGTTTCCCCCCACCATCAAAAAGACATGCATGTTAGGGTTAATACTCCTGTCTGTACCCCTGAGCAAGGCAATGGAAAGAAGAACTGGAGTTGCCAGAAGAACTGGAGCTGCCCATTGCTCCTATACAATAGGAGAATAGCATGCTATTCATGCTATTCTGGGATAACAGTAGCACTTTGGAATTAGCAACGAGATATGTTGCATTCAAATAGCATATGCAGTGAAATACATATAACCAGACTCTTGTCTGAGATATAGCTGTCATCCTCCATGATAAGAAGCTGTATTTTTGAGTTTGTCCAGGTGCTGGTGCATACGACTAAACTAATGATCAGGTGTGGAAACATTCTGATTGGCCTGTGCATTGGACAACAATGCCCTCGGTTATTTGGATTGGACAATTTCCTGCGATGCCTCACCACCACCAAAATTGTCTGGAATCCCCCCCCCCCCCATTTTAAACCGTTTGAAATCCAGAAACACTTTGAGCAAAAAGCAACATCGGTTGTTGGATATTGCACTCGCTTGAGATAATAAGCCATGCAGGTAATTTTGAATTTTTTCACATTTCTGAAGTGCTTGATTAGCCCATGTTTTATCTCCGTGGGTTTTTTTTTTTAGGCGCACCAGTGACTGGGCTGCAGAAGCACCAGTGTGCCAAATCATCCAAGCAGTTGCAGCAGGGCACCTGAAATAATCATTAAAATAAAGGGATAATAGTGTGATCCGGTTGTTTTCACACAGCTTGATCACCACGTCAAATTACCCCGGCTCGAGTCTGTTGCCGCATCGGGAGTGCGATTCTCCAGCTTTTAGAGGAGACAAAAGACACCTCGGCCAAACAACCTGCTTGACTTTGAAACTTCACAGCTTCCTCCCACGTCACCCTGAGAGTTCAATGGGACACCCGTCTGTGGCGCACTTCCTAATCTGCCCTATCCTTCATTTGACATATCAGCATGATTGGATCCGGCACAAAGAAACCTGTCTGCCAGTGCGGGAGAGCAGGAGAAATGAGGACCTCTGCCTTCCAACATGTCTCTGTTATGTCAGCTCGGTGGTGTCAAAACAGGACCAACTAAGCAGTGCCTGTCACCCGTCCGTCAATCTTCTACAAGAATATGCCAACCCTTACCTCATTTTGGGGGGGGGGGTAATAAGGGTCAATCAATACCAGGGTAATAGATAAATACACATCTCTTGGATCTGAGATTGTGGCTTGCTTTGTGAGGAAGTGTCAGAATTATTTTTAGCCCTTATATGTGGAAGTGCACTTACGGGTCAGCATGAATCCTCTGAGGGAGGAGACTGGGTGTCAGTTCTAACATGAATTATAAACTTGACAGTGTCCATTTTCGGCAGCAGTATCTGATGTCTGCTTTTGCTAAACATTCAAGTATTAGGAGTAAATATTGAAACTGCTTCTCTTTAAATGAGTACAGGGCTGTCATGCATCCATGAAAAATAGTGTGTGTGCATATATGTGTGTGTGTGTGGGGGGGGTGGGGTGGTTGGTGTGCCATTCAATTGGTAAAAACACTTTGAAAAGGATGGAGTACCCTCTCAAACAGGTTACTTAAGGTGTATATGGATTTGTACATTTGATATAAACTGATGTGAAGTTATTCAGTGCACCTGTGACCTGCGCACATCCCTTTTAAGAATGAAGTGGATACGCTACCCACAGATGTGGCTAAAAGCAGGAAGACTAAAAAAAGTCCTGTCATAACATGAATTAAATATTGTACAAATATCCTCACTGACCCATATTTTACAAAGACATTCTGTAGATCGGATCTGCCCTGACTGCTCTGCGCACAGCAGTCTTCCTAAAACCTGAATGCCCAAAAGTAAAAAGTCTCATGTTTTTATGGCTAATCAACAGGGCGAAATGGTCTACGTTATGCTAAGGTAACATACATCGGCATAGAGATAGATAGATAGATAGATAGATAGATAGATAGATAGATAGATAGATAGATAGATAGATAGATAGATAGATAGATAGATAGATAGATAGATAGATAGATAGAAGCATAGAAGCACTGAGAAAGATAGATAGATAGAAGCATAGAAGCACTGAGAAAGATAGATAGATAGAAGCATAGAAGCACTGAGATAGATAGATAGATAGATAGATAGATAGATAGATAGATAGATAGATAGATAGATAGATAGATAGATGCACTGAGATAGATAGATAGATAGATAGATAGATAGATAGATAGATAGATAGATAGATAGATAGAAGCACTGAGATAGATAGATAGATAGATAGATAGATAGATAGATAGATAGAAGCACTGAGATAGATAGATAGAGATAGATAGATAGATAGATAGATAGATAGATAGATAGATAGATAGATAGATAGATAGATAGATAGATAGATAGATAGCACTGAGATAGATAGATAGATAGATAGATGCACAGCGATAAATACATAGATAGATAGATTCATCACCATCATTATAAAGAGGAACAATTATTATTATTGGATGCGAATATACTTCAACGTGAAAGAGCAGCTGCTCCTTCGTGTCGAAAGGAGCCAGCTGAGATGGTTCGGGCACCTGATTAGGATGCCTCCTGGACGCCTTCCTTTGGAGGTTTTCTGGAACCTGCCAACTGGGAGGAGACCCCGGGGTAGATCCAGAACTCGCTGGAGGGGCTACATGTCCAATCTGGCATGGAAACGCCTTGGGATCCCCCAGGTTGAGCTGGAGGACGTTGCTGGGGAGAGGGACGTCTGGAGTGCACTATTTAGCTTGCTGTCACCACGACCCGACCCCAGAGAAGTGGCTGAAGATGAATGAATGAATGAATGAATGAATGAATGAATGAATGAATGAATGAATGATCATTATTATTACTGTCTTGATGCATGCTCAATAGTCCAGGTAAGAAAATCAAAGAACGTTAAATCAGTTCATCTGGATACAATGTTTATTGAGAGAGAAACATTTCATCACTCATCTAAGTGACCTCAGTCTCAACTGACTGCAGGTATCCCCACCCTTATAACCAATACAGTGGCATAACGACCGAAAACAACGACAAGTTTCATACGCAAATATGGGTGTGACCTTTAACTAGCATTTCAAAGGCCATGTGTACTATTCACAGAGGATTGGGGAATAGTTGCAATCACAGCATTGTAACATGGCGACAAATGTACTCTTAGCCCCCCCCCCCCCCCCCGGTTCAGGTATGGTCGTTCCCTCTTAACATCGATGGCTTATTTGACTCCCTTTTCAAGCCAGCGTTCCTCCTAATCAAGGATGTGCACATCCTCATCCCTGAAAGAGTGGCCACTGGCCTGTAGACTGTGGAGTCCTGGCCTGACGTGTTAGCTCTCCGGTGTTGCGCCATTCTTTTGGCCAGCATCGGTTTGGTTTCCCCAATGGCCAAGTCACAGCAATCCTCCTGGCACTTAACAGTGTACACTATATTGCTGTTTGTGCCGAGGGACCCGATCCTTGGGGTGGACCAATTTCTGGCGCAACGTGTTTTGGGGTTTGAAAGCAACTGAAAAGTGGTGTTTGGAAAATACACATCTCAGCTTTTCCGACATTCCCACCACATACAGAATCACCACTGGTTTACGCTTAGGCAGCTGTTGTCCTTCTCCTCTCTTCGATTGGCTGGTGCTCTGTATGGGCGTCTTCCTGGCTTTGACAAATGCCCAGTTAGGATAACCACACTTAACCAGGGCCTGTTTAATGTGGGATTTCTCCCCTTCCCCAGCCGTTGCGTTGGTGTGGACGTTGTCAGCTCGGTGGTACAGCGTCCTGATGACTCCTAGTTTGTGCTCCAGTGGATGATGAGAGTCAAACCTTAAGTACTGATCAGTATGTGTTGGCTTACGTTAAACATCTACAATCAAATGTCCCCCATCACCAATTGCAATGTCACAGTCGGAGAAGGCTAACCTGTCATTTTTCACATCCTCCCTGGTGAACTTGATGATGTGGTCGGTGAAATGTGGCACATCTTAAAATTTAATTTTAACCCAGGTGTCATCCACAAATCTGAACCAATGGCTAGGTGGCGTCCCTGGATAGGACATCAGAGCCCTCTTTTCCACTTCCTCCATATATACAAGTTGGCCATTACAGGTGAGACCGTATTATTATTATTATAATTTGTCACCATCATCCTCATCCACCATCCTTCGATAGCTGCATGAATCAAATATCTATTAGAATAGCCAAACCCATTATGGCTTGTCCTTCACTGAGAAAACCATTTTTAATCACCGCTGACAAACAGTAGCCCAGCAGACATTTGCAAGGCTTGCCCTCGCAGGGAGCAGCCATCATCTCCCATGAGCAGCGTGAGCAGAGGCCGTGGCTCCTGGCTTATAAAGTTTCACACTGAGACATGGTGGATTCATTCCCCTTGGCAGTATTCAGTGAAATGCACCATGCCTCAGGACTATGCATGAGAAAACGGCCCTCCCATTAGGATTTAACATAGCATGCAAATAAAGTAGATAAGAACAATGTCCTTGGGATGGAGACAAGAACTCATCTCACTGCGGGCGCAAGTGCTGTGTTGTGTTAAGAGTAACGCAAAGAGGAGGCATCAGGTTCAGTCGTGAGTACGTAAATACCATTTGCCTCTTTGGGAAACAACAGACTCCTGTTTTGTAGATTCTGAAAAATGGCAAACGTGATTTTCACAAACTCTCCAGAGAATGATCAACTCGCGCATTAGTCAGAGGATGTCTTTCAATGCCATTTCCAAAGGTTGGACAGCCTACCCTCTCTCCTTGAGGATTTCTCTCTCAGAGAAAGGCAGATGGAGGCATACAATGGGCGGTCCTAAATTAGAGTAATTAAATGGACACGGGCAACCTGGCAATAACAGACGAAGATGATAGCAGGATGTCACCCAAACAAACACAGAGAGAGAGAGAGAGAGAGAGAGAGAGGGGGGGGGGGGGCGGGAGGGAGTCAGATATCTCAGATATTGAACAGCCATTATCAGTTACTTGCAGTCTCCTTGCTCTCTTACTACTTGTCTCTGGGGTCGGGCTGAGGTACAGCTTGCTGAAAACATGTTTGATTTTTCTCCTTTCATATGGGGGAAATTTGGCTGCTGCTGATAAGACTCTCCACAGCACCAGCCAAGCTCATCAGAAGCCTTGACACCCTACTTTGTGGCCAATAATTCAAAAAGACAGCGACTGAATGAACCGATAAGGGGTCAGAGCACATTGTCCATGGCAACACCTTCTTCAGCATCCACGCCAACACATACGTATATCAACGCACCGGCATAAACCCCTGCATAATCATATAATTGGTCTCAACAGCCAATGGGCGGAATGAGAAACTGAACAGGGTAACTAACAGTGATCATTGTATTGCAACCACTGAAACCTTTCTTGCAAAAAAAGGAGATTTCTATGGTGTGTTCTGACTTGCACTGTAGTGGTGTCCGGGTGGCATAGCAGTTTATTCCGTTGCCTGCCATCACGGGGATCGGCGGTTCGAATCCCTGTGTTACCTCCACCTTGGTCGGGCATCTATAGACACAACTGGCCGTTTCGGCGGGTGGGAAGCCGGATGTGGGTATGTGTCCTGGTCGGTGTACTAGTGCCTCATCTGGTTGGTCGGGGCGCCTGCTCAAGGGGGAGGGGGAACAGCGTGATCCTCCCACGCGCTACGTCTCACTGGCGAAATTCCTCACTGTCAGGTGAAAAGAAGTGGCTGGCGACTCCACATGTATCGGAGGAGGCGTGTGGTAGTCTGCAGCCCTCCCCGGATCGGCAGAGGGGGTGGAGCAGTGGCCAGGACGGCTCGGAAGAGTGGGGTCATTGGACGGGTACAATTGGGGAGAAAAAGGGGGGGAAATCCAAAAAAAAAAAAGACTTGCACCATAAGACATCTGCCCTTGATTTAGCCTCCGCTGTCCTTCGCTTCTTCCGGCTTGTTCCCCGTTTCCCAGGGGTTGCCACAGCGGATTTGATAGTTTCCATCAGTACCCTGTGAGGGCACAGCAGCAATGGTGGTCTTGTCAATCCGCATAATGATTTGGCAAAATTTTACATCGGATGCCCTTCCTGACACAACCACTATGGACGGAGGGCAGAGGTAAAGCGCTGGATGCCATCCCAGTATTGATCGACTTGCGCCCATGCCTGTCGCCATATGTCTTTATGACATATGAAGTATGACATATAACTTATGAAGGACATATGATATGTCCTTCGCTTCATACTTGGATAAAAATGAGTGAATGCACTCCCTCACGTGCACTGGCACAGGTCTGTATACACAACATGCACACGGACACTCGAGATCGCAGACTCGCACACGCCAACGTGGCCGCAGTGCAGACAAGGTCACCGCGGTTGACGTAGGAGTGTCTGAGGAGTTGCGGTGTTGGATGTCCTTAAAGGACTTCCAGCCACAGGCCTACAAGAATAGCTCACTCAGAGGCGCTCACCACCTAATCTCTTCTGTCAGGGCAACATTAAAGTTGCATTGTGGAGCGGGAGGGCTCATGTGCCACACGCCCCTCCCTCCCCGATCGTCACACAGGTGTGTGTATAACTACTTAATAACACGCTTATAGCCCCGGCGTCTCAGTGACAGAGGTGAGGTTTCATCCCAGGGAAACCAATTATACATTCATAGTGTTCTTCGAAGGCCCTTGATCACACGTTGGCAGCTCTGCTTCAGGAAGTAAAGAAGATAAAAAAACAAAAACAAAAGCACACGGCCATCAAATGCTTTTTAAACCGTGTCTTCTCTGTGCAACAAATGGGGTGGAACGGGGAAAGCTAAGCGTGCCTCCAACTGGCGAGTCCACTTCAGCCCGGCGATGAAAGAGAGCCGCGCTGCGGGGGGATTTGTAAAGCCACTGAAACAGGTCGAGGTATCGGCAAATCAATATGTCAAAAAGGGGATGTTGCTCGGGGCCAGACGTAGATGGAAAACAGAGGAGGCAGAAGCAGCAGCAGACAGGCGTTTGTTTCACATCAAAGCCCGGGATGGATGTGCTCGCTGGAGGAAGCGGTGCCCATGTGGAGAAACATATCGGGGATCAATTAGATTAGAAAGAGCCCTAAAGTGGATTTAAGATTATTTCACTGACCCCATCAGTTCAGGGATGGCCTGATTCACCCGCTGGAGTACAAAAACCACACAATGTAATTGCACCACACAATCACACAATGCAATCGCACAGTACAATCACACCACTCAATCCCACCATATAATCGCACAGTACAATCACACCACCCAATCGCACAATACAGGTGCATAATATTTCCTGACATGAGAATAGCATGTGAAAAAAGAAAGCCACTGTAGTATTATAGGAATGGAGAGGAAATTATTCCTTTAAATGCTTTGCGGGGGGCATCCAGGTAGTGTAGCGGTCCATTCTGTTGCCTACCAACACCGGAATCGCCGGTTCGAATCCCCATGTTACCTCCAGCTTGGTCAGGCGTCCCTACAGCTGTGTCTGCGGGTGGGATGCCAGATGTGGGTATGAGTCCTAGTCGCTGCACTAGCGCCCCCTCTGGCCGGTCGGGGCGCCTGTTCGGCGGGGAATAGCATGATCCTCCCACGCGCTATGTCCCCCCTGGCGAAACTCCTCACTGTCAGGTGAAAAGAAGCGGCTGGCAACTCCACATCTATCGGAGGAGGCATGTGGTAGTCTGCAGCCCTCCCCCGGATCGGCAGAGAGAGTGGAGCAGCGACCGGAACGGTTCGGAAGAGTGGAGTAATTGGCCGGATACAATTGGGGAAAAAAAGCAATAAATAAATAAATAAATGCTTCACAGGGAGGGGAAAAAACAAGGCTGATCTCTCTGCCAGCGTATGGGTGCTCATTTAGGTCAGGAAATGCGCAAACCCACATGGACTGTGAACATATGTGATCCACCTCTGATGTTGATTTTTAATTTTCTTTCATTCTCTCTCTCGCTCTTTCCCTTTTGCACCCTCTCTCTCTCAACGGCATGTAGTGATCAGACAGATATCTGCCTGTAAGACAACAGTCATGCATAATGACGGATCCAGATTAGGGGAGGAGAGTAGCCATAATGAAAGTAGACTTTCGTACCCCTCCGACATCAGCCATCGTCAGATACTATCACATGGCCCATTGCTTTACGAAGACGGCGAGGCCATCATGGCTGGGACAGGGTTCAGAAACTTCAGGAGGAGGGACACACTCAAAACAATATTCAAGGCACACTTTTTTATTTAACACAATAACAGTGTTTCCTTTGAAGGCCGACACTCAACCAGCCGATTCCCTTTTCAGAGGCAAGCCATCGTCTCTGATAATCCCTCTGCAGAATCAGTGTTGTCAACAGTTCTCTCGAACACACACACACACACACACACACACACACACACACACACACACTCCCCCATGTTTATTTTTCTGCACTTGAGGGCCCACATTGACTTCATCCATTTCCTAGCCCCTAACCCTAAAAGTCAATTGGTACTCAAAAGTACAACTTAAAACACACACACACACACAGCTAGAGCGTCATCTGGAACACAAGATGCTCCTTGTGTTCCAGATGAGCCACTCCTTATTCAAAGTGCCTCCAAACTGAAGTCTGACCCATGCCACTGCCACAGTGATCTGACTACACAACACATCTAGATTTACAGCGGTGGAGGAAGTGTGTGGGACAGCATCGTTTTCTTTTCCAAAATTAATGTCAGCCAATGGTCATATTCCTGATTTGATTCAATCTTGCCACAGACATTACCCTTAAGAGTTACCAGTCTATATTCGGTATTTAGTTGAAAATTGCAGAAATGACGTTAATAATGTATCATGTCAATATTTCCTACTGACTTTTGCGACGTGATCAATAAGGAACACTCAGCAAAAAACGGTGTTGAAATAAGTCAATATGAAAGTGCTTGTAAGGCATTGGCAATGTGTTCATGCACACATCTTTGTGTGCATGTGTGATTCCCATGAAAATATAATTCATTCTCTAAACCTTGTGCAGGTCAGCAATATATTGATTCTAATGAGCCTAGGTAGTCGTGCTTTGGCTAGCTGCCTGAAAAAGGCATTTAGATCAGCCTGTCAGGCACAGAGGGGAGTGGGTGGGTAGGTGGGAGTTTGCAGGGCTCTGTTGGGACAGATGTGGTAGGATTTTCACAAAAAGCATTAATTATGTCATTGACATAAGAGTCTGACCTGGATGCGGGATAGCCTCAGTCAGAAGGCCTGTCATTTTTTCTCATATTCATCAGAGCCAACGGTGGGACCATCATCTGTCCCTGTCTTTCATTTGCCAAATTTTACTGCCAACATAGAGGGATCCTTTTTTCATATTTTAACCACTTCTATGGCATCCACCACCAGATGAAGACAAATTCCTGACTGTTTAAAATCCACATGATGCTCCGGGCACTTTTTACTCTGTACTTATAGGGCGGCATGGCTCAGGAAGTAGAGCGGGTTGTCTAGTAATGGGAGACCACTAGTTCGATCCTCGGCTCCTGCGGGGAATGTGTCAAAGTGTCCTTGAGCAAGACACTGAACCCTTAACTGCTCCGGATGAGCAGGTTGGCCCCTTGCATGGCAGCCTCCACCATCTGTGTGTGAATGGGTGAATCTGAGGCGTACACTGTAAAGCACTCTGAGTGGTCGGTAGACTAGAAAAGCACCATATAAAATGCAGCCCATTTACCATTTTACTTGTTCTCTTCATTTCCTTGTCGGGGACTGTACATTATTTCTATATCACAGCTTTGGTTACAGTACTAAGACACAGAGGAAAAGTTGACGCAGAGGGGTAATACTGCACAATGAACGAGCCCATTTCTATTACCTGGCTTTTCTTCCCAATACCCGGTGAGTCCTAAAACCTGGTCACAAGCCATCCATTTCTTAGAAAAGAGGAAATCATGACCTAACTATCACTGTTCAAAGTAATATGCAGGTGGAAACTGGACCTATCAGTGCCTCTCTTTGGTGATTTGATGGGTGTTCATGTTGGAGATCAGCAGCCATCATCTGGATTAAGACACAAACAGGCTTTATGCTGATAAAGCCTTTTCCTCGGTCCAGGCCAATCCCCTAATGCCAAACAAATAATTCCCCAATCAGTGTGCGCACGCACACATACACACACACACACACACACACACACACACACACACACACACACACACACACACACACACACACACACACACACACACATAATGGTCTCAGAGAAAATGTCGGTTGCTTCAGCACTCTGCTTATCTGGTTGGGTCAGGTCAGGTCCCTCATGTGGACACAGGGAACAGCCGCGGTGTTTTGTGCTCTGCAGATGGTTCCACTGATAGCCACACTGCCTTCTACCCAAAGCTGTTTAAATACTCAGAGAACCGTGACTGCTGATAATCCAAAGTCTCTTTCTGCGGCCCTTTGAGGGACACACAAAAGCTGGGACATCAGAGGTAATTAATAGCATTTATAGTGTGTGACTTCGCTTGTTACTATCACACTACAGACACAGGGATTCACTTACTTAGGCGCGCACGCACACACACACACACGTACGCACACACACAGACCTGAGATTCTTTCTGACTGGCTTGACTAACAATGATCCCCCTGCATTGCACACACCCCCTTTCCCTCCTGCCCCACCTTCCATCCCTCCACCTCCCGTGTTCTCTCCTCCTTTCAGCCTCCTCTCTCCTCCCTCTCTCACTCTGTGGTCTGAGCTGCATGCTCACTGTCCCGTAACATGATGAACCATCCAGCCCTATGGGAATTTCCCCTCCCAGCTAGCAAGCGTCAGCTACAACTGTGTCTGGCAGCCAGAGCAGATGCAACGGCAGCAGCAGCGGCAGTCACACAGCCACGGCTCAGGGATCAGGCGTCCTTTCACTGACAGTCTGCTCCAACTTGTCCGAGAGACCAAGAGGCAGCATAGTTCATCCAACTCGGCTCACATCAGGAGGGAGCGTCCGCCCACTAAGTCATCCTCATCTAGGCAACCTGCTACAGCACGTCTCCAGGACAGATTACGCTCCACTGCAACAAGTAATGATTCCCGGCAACTTGTGGATACTTTCCTGAGCCGGTGGAAAGGTGGCTGTTTTACATGTGTGAGGATGATGAAGACTGTGATGATGATGGTGTGCACCGTGCCTCTGAGCAGGGACGACTGAAGACTCCTGGCGCCTGACCCCCCCCCCCCACACACACACACACACACACACACTCCATTGCGTCCACCTGCCCCCCCCACCACCACCACCGCTTCCTCTGCACTTTGGAACCTTTTGGCACACCAGGGTCAAGTCCCTGGATTTCTCATCCACTTCAGTCCACGCTCCGTGTTATGATTCTGCTCCTCAGCTGCACACTTGACCCACAGCCTTTCAAGGCAAAACAAAGGGATTAACCATGAACTGTGCTCTCGCCAGGAGACACTGCCTGCCTTTACACAGAGGACCGTGGGCTTTGATGAAAGTCAACTGTGAGTATGAGTGTTTTTGTTCCTCTGTTGCTTATCTGACAGAACTGTAAGTGATTCAATAGGTGGGAGTTTTTTTTTTTTTTAAATACATACAGTAAAGTGTGACCTAAATAGGAGGGGGACGTTAACAGCAACATGCATGCATAAGTGCATGTCTGAAAGGTCTTAGCATGTATTTTTAATGTAGCCCTTTACCCTGTGATCCAGACACATGAGATGCATGCATGTCTATTTTTCTGGAAGACCTAGTAAATGAAAAAAAAAAGTGGAGTATATCATACAGCCTGCAAGATGGACACAGTCTCAAACAGCAGAGTTGATGTATTTTAAACAGAGTCACGGCTGAGTTATTAGCAGAGTCTGGCCGTGTCATGTACAAATTTAAAGCTCGATCCAAAAAGCATGTCCTAGTCCATTACAGCGACTTCCTGTATTTGATTCTTTTTGCTTTTTTTCCTGTCTCCCCCGTTCTTTATCTCAGATTCGGTCTATCATGTCACAATTTGATTAAAACTCTGCTAATCCTCTATGCAACCAATGCCCCCCCCAGCCGTGCTCTTTGCATCCTTCTCAATATCTATATCTTTATAATTCCTCCAGTGCCACTGCACAATCATTTGTCATTTGTTCCAACCCATTCTCTCCACCCTCTTGCCATTTTATTGCACTTTCCCCAAATATTCTTCAGTGATGAAATACTGAAAATACTGTTGAAAACATTCCTTTTCTGAGGTCTGTTTTTTTTTATCTGATCATCAAATGTATCCAATTTTTTGCTTGAAACATAAAGACCACCCCCCCCCAAAAAATATCGATATAGTTGTGAAAAGCACAAACAGTGTCTGAACCTTCCCTTCCACCTCGCCTTGATCCAATGAAAATGACAAAAAAAAGGGAGGGATTAGGCATTGGAGCGTGATTTTAACGAGTCCATTGCAGTCCCCTCAGACCTTGCATGATGTTAACAGGAATGTGGCAAGGCGGAGGGCTATCAAATATTCTGGGTTAGGTCGCCACAAAACAGCAGAGGTCTCCTACGCTAAGGAGCTGATAAATGTGCGAGTGGTGATGGTGAGGACATTCTTTACTAGTGGAGCCTAATTCATACGCTGCAGTAACACTAAATTTCATTGTTATTAGGTGACAGAATTGTAGAACTATCAAGGCTGGGATGTGCAATATTTCATTGGCACCTTCATGCACCTATTTTGAAAAATAATTTCTTACCAGCCTTTCTCAACCTTTCTCAACCCCTGAACTCATTTTTTCCCCCCAGACTTCCCACATCAAATTTCATACAGTGATACGATGAGATCAACAGTAGCAACCTGTAAGCATATATAGACGAAGCACTGTTGGTTTAAGATGAGAGACAAGGAGGATGTACCTCCCCAATTGTGTTTGTATGGGTGTATGCTTACATAGACACATGCATACATGTGTGACTTTTTGCATGCAAATAAGAAACCATGTCCAGTTATTTGCAAATTGTAACTTTAAAGTGGGCGGAGCATATTCTGATTGACATCTAGTCTGTGTTACTGGGACAAAGAAAACTGGGTGTATTGTTAGGGAACAAACAGTAGAAGACACGGAGACAGAGAGAGAGAGAGAGAGAGAGAGAGAGAGAGAGAGAGGCTTGAGTTTAGAACACTGTCAACACAAGAACACATGAATCAGGTCAAATCATTATCCTAATGATGGAGCTGTATTGCAATGTTCCAGTCAAAAAAGTAAGAGCGGAAAAATAGAGTCCGCACACTCTCATGAACATTTAATGGTATACCACCAAGTGACGTTTCCAACATTTAAGCTCCTCTTTGGGCTTCAGACGTCACTTGGTGGTGGTATACCATTAAATGTTCATGGGAACCTTATCTGGTGTGCAGACTCTATTTTCCATTCTACGTGTACATTCATCTGTCCACCACCTAGTATTTATCGTTTGGATGGGCGTGCTTTAGTAGACTTTTTACAAAAAAATGAAAGAGCCCCTAGACACGTTTAGGATTTTGTCATTATAGTCTCATCAGCAGATATCCGAACTACAGTTGTGTCCAACAGCACAAGACTGAAAACGGTTATCGTCTCTCATCTGGACAGAAATGCTACCAAAGAGTTTGATCGTACTTTTAAACAACATTCACAGCTATATTTTGGAAAATGTCAGGCTTTGAAATAACTAAAGAGCAATGGGATACATGCACATGCTTTCTCTTTGGAGTAATGTTTATCCAATAAATGTTTCATCATCCTCCAACCTGGCATACGTACACTCTCCTGATGCCCCCTCTCAACCGAGGAGGCATCACGAGGTATTTGAACCATAGTAGCCAACATGGATGCTAACAGATCATCAGGCAGAGAGAAAATTCTTGTAGGCCGAGAGCTATATCTAGGATTACAAGTTCTGGAGCTGCTATTTTACACTTGAAAATTCATAATCCTTTCCCTCTTCCACTGAAGGAGCCCCAGGAGGATTCAAATCTCTCAGAGGTCCTCCCCCAGAATGCCAGATATGTAGAAATCTTACCCATGGGTCACTGGACAGACTGCATGTATGCAGGACCCACTGTGCCAAGGCGCCTTGGGCTGATCAACACACAGCACCGATCCTCATTGAAAAGAAACACAGTGTTCTTTGCCTCTGTTCGTTTGGTTTCTCTCCTGCTTTCTTTCTCTCGGTTTATATCTCCTTCTCTTGATGTGTTTAAACTTAAGCATAACAGTCATCAGTAAGCCAGCAGCCAGACACAAAACTCTGCATCACTCCTAATTAATTAATTAATTACTTCTTTTCCTGGTACCCGCACTGGCTAACAGTTTAATCTTTCTCTGTTTTCCCCTAAAAAGGACAGATAATGTGGCAAGCCGGCGTGGGAGAATGAGAGAGATAGAGAGCTCTTTTTCACAACTCTTGTGTCCCATACACCACACGACCCGAGAGTGCAGTTTAATTTTAACACCTTGTCAGAACCGAATGGAACTGACGGGAAAGGAGAGTCAAGAGGCAAAGGATTCAGTTAATGGCAGCTCCTGTGTCCCATACAACGCATGACCCCAGGAGTGCTCCTTTATCCTGCCCCTCCCCATAGTTGCCGAACAATGGCTTCCCCCAACAAGGTCGTCATTGAACACAGGAGTCTCAGTCATGATCCTACAGGCAGTCAGTCAGTAACATGGTCATCTACCCAGTCCGAGTCAACCCCCAAACAATACATACCAACATGAACCAAACATTTGAACACACAAATTATAATAATTTCAACCCCAACATTAACAGTTTCATGGGCCCCAGCACTCCCCCAGCGCAAAGCTGTCGACAGTCAGAGCGCCCGCCTCCCCCGGTCGCTACAACAACTTTGCACCACCTATGTTAGCTGGCTTAAGCTTGGTCCTTCAGCCACTCATCTCTATAAAAACAAATAAATAAATAAATAAAACCCACACATTCTCACAGCATTGATAAAAATAAACATGGGTGAGTACAGCATACAATAGATGTGAATAATATTCTGGATAAAAAAGTAATGAAGGGCTGCACTTAGCAGCAATACTCTCCTCCCTCCGAAATCAGGTATTAAATCAGTCACCTACTGTAAATTAAGGTGAATGTGAGAATTACTTGAAGCGACTGTAGACAAACTTTTCAACTCCCCTCCCTAGCATTTCCAAGTGTTTTTATTGTTTGTGCCACTGTCGCAAAGACAACTAGATCGCTTTAACAACCCTAAGAATCCCAATTTGAACTAGAAACCCCATCTTTGTGCAAAACATCCGGTATTGTTAATAAGTAGGCAGGTTGTGTTTCTTACTGATTCAGTAGAAATTAGGTCAACTGAAATGTTGGTTTGGAACCCTCTCAAGTCCCGGGTGTTGTATCAAACTGTTTCCCCATCAAGATTTGTTTTCCCCTAGCCAGAGTTCAAAATACAACAACGGGACACTTGATTAAGCTTAACCTAAACTAACTTCAACTTAACCCTAAACTTAACCTAACGCTTACCTTAACCTAATCGCAATCTCAGAACTCAGTGGTGACGATTTAGATCTGGGGACAACTGCCAGTATTTTGGGGCTTCTGGTGTAGCTGCTGGCTGCTCACTTCCGTTTCCTATGAAGACTTCTTCTTCCATCTAACTATCATTGTTTGCAGTTGCGAGAATGGAGTTGAGAGACGACGTCTACAACCAGATTGTTTTACAAGTTGTTGATACAAATTAAACGTTTCTCCACACAATACACAAACATAGATACTTTACTTTATGTAGGTGTTTTAGGTCCAGACGGCATTTCGGCCAATGCGTTCTGCCTCTTCCGCTCATGGTCTGTTAGTAACATGCAATCAAAGCATGCTCCTGTAGAAATTGCCACCTACTCGAACTTGATTACCGATACCATTATGTTGTATTATATATATATATATATATATATATATATATATATATATATATATATATATGCCCTGTGATGGCCTGGCGGCCTGTCCAGGGTGTCTCCCGGCCTGCCGCCCAATGACTGTTGGGCCAGGCTCCAGCATCCCCGCGACCCTGAGTAGGATAAGCGGTTTGGATAATGGATGGATGGCTATTATATGTATACTAGCAGAGGTACCCGGTGTTGCCCGGGGAAAATGTTCTCACCAAAACAACCAACACGATCTGATCTTTATGACAGAATCGACGATGAAATATAGGATAATTTATGATATGATACGTGTCATAAACGAATGTCGAATAAACGAATCTTATTAATGAAAATTATCAAATGTCATAATTTTCAATCCACCCATCAAGCATCTTTGCCAATGTGTGTATTAATCGCTCAGTGCTCAAGCGCATCAGGGTAAAACACGTTGCGTGTCTTGTGGCAACAAAAAATTGTCACGTGCTTTGTGATAAGTAAGTTAAGAGTGTTCACCACTCTCACTCTTGCAACTTCGAAAGCAGGGCGATGATCTACACTAATAACCCTGGCATCAAGGCTGAAAAATTCCTTTGATTGATATGACGTAACAACGTATGGCATCAATATAAAAAAGACGCCACATTTTGCCACAAAATAAACGAAATTTTGCAAATAAACCAAAAGTTTTACTTGGTTTTTGAAATATCTTTTCGAACCGTGCACTCCTTGGAAATTGCTAATTCTAAAGATACCTTTATTTTTGTTCTGCAATGAGTATTTCTGGAATTTTAAGCGAACATACAAACATACACTCTTGCTTTATACATTAGTGATGGCTGGTGGTGGTACTGGGTGGGTGGGCGGGCTAACAAATATAGTATACCTATCTATAGTTCACACTGCAGCAACAGTAACATAACATCTGAGATACCAAGTTAGAGCAACGACACTATATATGTTGTTATAGCAAGTGCTCTACAACAGCACTATAGAGAAGTATAAGAATGGCCTAATGCCAAACACACACACACACACACACACACACACACCCCATTTGACTATTTTTCTCTGTACACATTAGCACGTGCCATTTTTAACAAGGACATGTGCAAGAATGATGAATGATATGCTACATGCGGGGAATGATATGCTACATGATAGAACAGAATGCAAAATCATGAAGCCTACAATGCCACAAAAGGGCTCACCTAAGGATGCACAACCAAAAGCGTCCCAACTGAAACGACTGCCAATAAATACTGCAACTGTTTTTATCACAACTGTTTTGCAACACATTGTGTCAAACATGTCCCGGACAAAACAATTTGGCAAACACAGCAAAAATAACGGTCATTATAGAAGCGAGACAAGCAATATGTAGACAGGAAAGCTAAACGTGTCTGATGGTCATTTAAAGAGGTCTATAGGCTTGGGCCTACCTTATTTGAAGAGAAGCTCACGCCGACGACCTTTCTGGGATACAAACCGGTTAATCACCACGTCACTGAAGTCGGGTGATTTTTGGATGAAGTCCCGCTCAATAGACAGCATAGCCAGGGTGTTCAGCCTATCCTGTCCCACAGTACTTCGGAGGAATGACTTGATCCTCTCCGTGATTCTGCAGATGTCATGGAGGTTGTGATGACTATTTGTGTTAATTTCAATGTTTCAGAAAAAGTGCGCTGAAGATTGTTCTCAGATTGTTCCTTGAGCACAATCATGCACTGGCTTACACATGCCACATCGGTTGTCACATCAGCTTGCACAGCCACAAATGGTGCCTGCGATATTTCATCAAGACAATTTTTGTCCATAAACAGCTAACATACAATCAAGCAACTCATTCTGGCTTGTCTTATACGCGCACTTGGCAACCGGTGTGTTTGACGGGTGATCGGCTAACCTACAAAGAGAACTGGTCAACGAGGTCCAGAAACACGCCCCGCTGGAGTTTAGTCCATGATAATGAATGCCTGTTTTTCTTTACCACCTCATTGTGTCTCTGTATAGAAATGCGGTGGCCCTCATCAAGTTGACAGACAACGTTAACTTTACCCAGTATTGATAGCTTTACGCCATTTCCAATGTGACTTGCGCTGCATTCATGTTTCCAAATTTTGTCGGATAAATGTTTCAAATCCACAATTCCTTGTTGGGTCCCAGCCGTGTCTCCCCCAAAAAGCAAGCACGGCAAACGGAAGAGTGAATTCTGAGCTACACTTGTCGTTAGCCGGTACATTCGTTGAAACCAAGTAACACAAACCTTTCGATTTTGTCGTTTGTCCTTTTGTGTTATCTGAACATCGTTTGGCCGAGGTGTCCCCAGTCTATTCGCTTCCCATTTTTCCTCCAAAGACACTGAAGAAAATTGACGAGAAAGTAAATAACCCACCTCGTTTCATGCTAACGCCGACGGCCGCAATTTCCACAGCTGCTCACGTTTCTCTCCGCCCATTCTCACACAAGTAGTACGTCACTGTATGTACTGTCTGTGCCGTCATTGGTCAAAAGTCAGTGGCCTATTGGCTGATTGAATTTAGCCCAAATGATCAGCAAATCAAGGGGGCGTGCACAGACACCTGTCACTCACGTAACACGAAGATCAATTAAAACATGCAATTGTGTTTGAGCTGTAAAAGATTAGCCCATTTAGATGTATTTTGTGTTTTTCGTGACTACTTAGTGCTGTTGCTGATCTTAGGCTTCACCAACATTTAAAATAATCTGTTCTAAGGTTTTTTAACAATAATTTTCTCATCTTTATTGTAAAAGATAGGAGGGCTTCGCCATGTTAGCCCATTTATACCTGCCGTCCCTGTGTGTGTGTGTGTGTGTGTGTGTGTGTGTGTGTGTGTGTGTGTGTGTGTGTGTGTGTGTGTATGTGCGTGTTATATTCTATATTCTATATATATAATGTAATATGGCTGTTTTTTTCCGGAAACCGTCAACGATGTTGATAAAAGTGCTCAACAAATGAGGAACATAATATTATATATATATGTATATATATATAAACTTTACCTAATTATATGTATAATATATAAATTATATATATATATATATGTTTGTGTGTATTATATAATATACAATATTATTATATAAAATATAAAATTATAATATATAACATATATAATATTATTATTCATTCATTCCATCATCACCCGCTTCTACGGGGTAGGGTCATGGTGGCAGCTAGCTAAGTAGGGCACTCCAGATGTCCCTCTCCCCAGCAACACCCTCCAGCTCCTTCTGGGGGATCCCAAGGCGTTCCCAGGCCAGATTGGGCATGTAGTCTCTCCAGCGAGTTCTGGGTTTACCCTGGGGTCTCCTCACAGTTGGCTGTGCCTGGTAAACCTTCAAAGGAAGGTGCCCAGGAGGCATCCTAATCAGATACCCGCACCACCTCAACTGGCTCTTTTCAACGCAAAGGAGCAGCGGCTCTACTCCGAGCTCCCTCCGGATGTCCGAGCTCCTCACCCAATCTCTAAGACTGAGCCCAGATACCCTATGGAGGAAACTCATTTCAGCCACTTGTATCCGTGATCTCACCCTTTTGGTCACTACCCAAAGCTGATGACCATAGGTGAGGGTTGGAACAAAGACTGACTGGTAAATTGAGAGCTTTGCCTTGCGGCTCAGCTCCCACTTCACCACAACGGTCCAGTACAACGTCCGCATTACTGCTGATGCTGCACCAGTCTGCCTGTCAATCTCCCGCTCCATCCTCCCCTCACTCGTGAACAAGACTCGAGATACTTGAACTCCTTCACTTGAGGCAACAACTCGCCCCCAACTCGGAGGGAGCAATCCACCATTTTCTGGTAGAGAACCATGGCCTCATACTTCGAGGTGCTGAGCCTCATCCCAGCCATTTCACACTCAGCTGCAAACCGCCCCAGTGCGCGCTGGAGGTCGCATTCTGATGAAGCCAACAAAACCACATCATCTGCAAAGAGCAGAAATGCAATTCTGAAGTTGCCAAAACGCACACACTCCTCACCTTGGCTGCACTTTGAGATCCTGTCCATGAATATCACAAACAGAATTGGAGACAAGGGACAACCTTGCCAGAGTACGACACCCAAACCTGTTTGACTTTGTACCGAGAATGCGAACACAGCTCTCACTTTGGTTATATGAGGACCGGATGGACCGGATGTAATTCTTTATGAGACAGTACAAGCCTGTTTCATGCCATAAGCAATCAACAGCTATATTAATCACATTGGCAGCTCATGAGTGTATGACACACGGAACAAGCTTGTACTGAAAAGCATTAAAGTTTTTTTCCTTTTAGCTTGTTCTGCTATGTATTGGGTTTTTCCCCCCTACATCTATATATACGTGTATATATATATATATATACAGAGAGATAGATAGATAGATAGATAGATAGATAGATAGATAGATAGATAGATAGATAGATAGATAGATAGATAGATAGATAGATAGATAGATAGATAGATAGATAGATAGATAGATAGATAGATAGCCAGGATAACCGGTTTTAAAGCTAAACATGGCACTGATTTATGTATATATGCCTTAAAGGAAATTATTAACAAATACAGAGGCCAAAACTCATCGGTTCTTATGTGTTTTATTGATGCTTCTAACGCTTTTGATCGTGTTAATCACAGAATGTTGTTTGTTAAATTGAATCAAAGAGGGGTCCCTAAATACATTGATAATTCTGGCTTATTGGTATGCCCACCAGACTATGCAAGTGAAATGGGGTAATAGTGTTTCAGCCCCATTTGGGGTTAGCAATGGTGTCAGACAAGGGGCGTTTCTGTCTCCAGTTCTCTACAATTTATATATTGATGATTTGTCCAAGCAGTTGAAAGCCTGTAACACTGGGTGCATGATTGGTAATGCCTTGGTGAACCATATTATGTATGCAGATAACCTTGTCATTCTTAGTCCCTGTAGAACTGGTCTCCTGCAGCTCCTTTATATAGTATGTTCTGTGTACAGTGTGGAGCATGATATCAAATACAATGCTAGTAAGAGTGTTGTCATGATCTGCAGAACCAAAGAGGTCAATCACCTAAAATTTCCTGATTTTAAATTGTCTGATAATAATCTTGGGGTATGTAATAAGGTGAAATATCTTGGGCACTATACTGCTGAACAAATGACAGATGACGATGATGATATTTATAGGCAATGCCACATGATGTATGCACAAGCAAACACTCTGTCACGCAAGTTTGGTATGTGTTCAGCTAGTGTGAAGATTTCTCTGTTCAGAGCATACTGTACATCACTTTATACTGCACACCTGTGGTCAAACTATAAAAAAGCAAGCTTACAGAGGCTTCAAGTAGCCTATAATGATGCTATGTGAACACTACTAAGTGCAAGTGAAATGTAGTGCAAGTGAAATGTTTGTAGCTGCAGGAGTCAATACCTTTCAGGCTCTTCTAAGAAATCACATGAAAATTTATTTGCCGGCTCAATGACTCTGATAATGTAATCATCATGGGTTTAACTAATATAAGATTCGGTGCCACACGCTACCAATCCCGGTAGTGGGACCACTGGTATAGCTGCCTTCTTATAAGACACTGATTTGTTCCATTTATATTATTTTATTGTGTTTACTGGGGTTTGTCTTTTACCCATTTGTCTTTGTCTGTTATGGACCCTGCGTCTGCAATAGAGTTTTGAATTGAATCGAACTGAACTGAATATACCGGGGGGGGGGGGGGTTCCGGAAACCGTCAATGGTGTTGATGAAAGTGCTCAGCTAATGAGGAGCGGAATATTAATACAGACGTAATAAAAAAAAACCTTTAAAATATAGCTGCTATGTATTTAAAGTTTTTTTTCCTACATACATCATATATATAAAACTTTGTTAAAAGAAACACTCAACGGTAGGGAAAGTGCTCAACAAATGAGCAAAATAATCCAGTGAGTCAAGTAAACTCTTTATGAGACAGTACAAGCCTGTTTCATGCCATAAACAATCATCAGCTGTCATGATTGCTTATAGCACGAAACAGGCTTGTGCTGTCTCATAAAGAATTTACTTGACTCACTGGATTATACATATATATATATATATACACTACCGTTCAAAAGTTTGGGATCACCCAAACAATTTTGTGTTTTCCATGAAAAGTCACACTTATTCACCACCATATGTTGTGAAATGAATAGAAAATAGAGTCAAGACATTGACAAGGTTAGAAATAATGATTTGTATTTGAAATAAGATTTTTTTTACATCAAACTTTGCTTTCGTCAAAGAATCCTCCATTTGCAGCAATTACAGCATTGCAGACCTTTGGCATTCTAGCTGTTAATTTGTTGAGGTAATCTGGAGAAATTGCACCCCACGCTTCCAGAAGCAGCTCCCACAAGTTGGATTGGTTGGATGGGCACTTCTTTGAGCAGATTGAGTTTCTGGAGCATCACATTTGTGGGGTCAATTAAACGCTCAAAATGGCCAGAAAAAGAGAACTTTCATCTGAAACTCGACAGTCTATTCTTGTTCTTAGAAATGAAGGCTATTCCATGCGAGAAATTGCTAAGAAATTGAAGATTTCCTACACCGGTGTGTACTACTCCCTTCAGAGGACAGCACAAACAGGCTCTAACCAGAGTAGAAAAAGAAGTGGGAGGCCGCGTTGCACAACTGAGCAAGAAGATAAGTACATTAGAGTCTCTAGTTTGAGAAACAGACGCCTCACAGGTCCCCAACTGGCATCTTCATTAAATAGTACCTGTTAGAGCCTGTTTGTGCTGTCCTCTGAAGGGAGTAGTACACACCGGTGTAGGAAATCTTCAATTTCTTAGCAATTTCTCGCATGGAATAGCCTTCATTTCTAAGAACAAGAATAGACTGTCGAGTTTCAGATGAAAGTTCTCTTTTTCTGGCCATTTTGAGCGTTTAATTGACCCCACAAATGTGATGCTCCAGAAACTCAATCTGCTCAAAGAAGTGCCCATCCAACCAATCCAACTTGTGGGAGCTGCTTCTGGAAGCGTGGGGTGCAATTTCTCCAGATTACCTCAACAAATTAACAGCTAGAATGCCAAAGGTCTGCAATGCTGTAATTGCTGCAAATGGAGGATTCTTTGACGAAAGCAAAGTTTGATGTAAAAAAAATCTTATTTCAAATACAAATCATTATTTCTAACCTTGTCAATGTCTTGACTCTATTTTCTATTCATTTCACAACATATGGTGGTGAATAAGTGTGACTTTTCATGGAAAACACAAAATTGTTTGGGTGATCCCAAACTTTTGAACGGTAGTGTATATATATACACACACTTACACAGTGCATCCGGACGGTATTCACACCCCTTCACTTTCCCCACATTTTGTTATGTTACAGCCTTATTCCAAAATGGATTAATTTCCTCTTTTTTTTCCTCATCAATCTACAGACAATACCCCATAATGACAAAGTGAAAAGGGTTTGTAGAAATTTTTGCAATTTATTAAAAATAAAAGACTGAAATATTGCATGTACGTAAGTATTCACACCCTTTACTCAGTACTTGGTTGAGGCACCCTTGGCAGCGATTACAGCCTCAAGTCTTCTTGGGTATGAAGCTACAAGCTTGGCACACCTATATTTGGGGGTATTTCTCCCATCCTTCTCTGCAGATCCTCTTGAACTCTGTAAGCTTAGATGGGGAGTGTCGCTGCACGGCTATTTTCAGGTCTTTCCAGAGATGTTCAATGGGGTTCAAGTCTGGGCCACTCAAGGACATTCACAGACTTGTCCAGAAGCCACTCCTTCGTTGTCTTGGCTGTGTGCTTAGGGTCGTTGTCGTGTTGAAAGGTAAACCTTCGCCCCAGTCTGAGGTCCTGCATGCTCTGGAGCAGGTTTTCATCAAGGATCTCTCTGTACTTTGCTCCATTCATCTTTCCCTCGATCCTGACTAGTCTCCCTGTTCCTGCTGCTGAAAAACATCCCCACATCATGATGCTGCCACCACCATGCTTCACTGTAGGGATGGTATAAGCAAGGTGATGAGAGGTGCCTGGTTTCCTCCAGACGTGATGTTTGGCATTCAGGCCAAAGAGTTCAACCTTGGTTTCATCAGACCAGAGAATCTTGTTTCTCATGGTCTGAGAGTCCTTTAGGTGCTTTCTGGCAAACTCCAAGCGGGCTGTCATGTGCCTTTTACTGAGCAGAGGCTTCCATCTGGCCACTCTACCATAAAGGCCTGATTGGTGGAGTGCTGCAGAGATGGTGTCCTTCTGGAAGGTTCTCCCATCTCCACAGAGGAACGCTGGAGCTCTGTCAGAGTGACCATCGGGTTCTTGGTCACCTCCCTGACCAAGGCCCTTCTCCCCCGATTGCTCAGTTTGGCTGGGCGGCCAGCTCTAGGAAGAGTCCTGGTGGATCCAAACTTCTTCCATTTACGAATGATGGAGACCACTGTGCTCTTCAAAGCTGTAGAAATTTTTTTGTACCCTTCCCCAGATTTTTGCCTCAATACAATCCTGTCTCGGAGGTCCACAGACAATTCCCGATTGCCTTCCTCGAATTTGCTGCATTGGTGTCAGAAGTGGGATCCCCGGCTGTGATGGTCCGGCCGGGTACACCCTATCCCGAAGGGAGGGGGGAGTACACGAATAAGTAGACACGTTAGCCCTTGGCTAATGGGTCGGACCCTTTAGTCGAGTGGTTAACGTTGTCGCCTGCGGTGCGGGAGCGCCAAGTTCGCATCCTGGCTGTGGCGATTCCCGAAGGAAGTGGGCAATGTAACGATCACGGATGAATAGGCTCGGTAGCCCTTGACTAAAGGGTCTAGTCGACTGGTTAACGTTGTCGCTTGCGGTGTGGGAGACTCGAGTTCGCTTCCCGGCTGTGGTGGTGCTCCCGAGTACCCCCCCCCCCCCCCCGCCGAATTCGCTGCAGTAATGAGGTTCTGTGAAACAAAGCAATCTGTGTACAGGGAGGTGAAAGACATCTCATATTCATATATCCATGTGGTGGTACTACTGGAAATTTTCTAACAGATTTTGAGTGGGAATTTATTCAAATACTTGTGCGGAACAAATCTATATCAGGATGGGATAATGCTCCAGTGACATGGCAGTGATCTGAGGAAGCAGGTAGACCAGATTGGTATGTGTGTGTGTGTGTGTGTGTGTGTGTGTGTGTGTGTGTGTGTGTGTGTGTGTGTGTGTGTGTGTGTGTGTGTGTGTGTGTGTGTGTGTGTGTGTGTGTGTGTGTATATGTATGCTGAGATACAGACCTGGACGGGGAGGCAGACAGAGGGAGAGATTGAGAAAGGTTATATTTGTGTACAGTGACAGCAAAAAGGACAGACAGATGTATGGTGCTGCCTTGATTTACCAGTATAGTGATGCACATTTTTGAGTGATGTGATATGAAATGTCACTCGGTAATAAGCTGAGGGGCAATCCAACGGTTGGAAGAGGACTCCTGTAGTGAATGGAATGTTATTTGTGTGAGCCTCAGGCCGTGTTGGCACTCCTGCTAACCTGGCACTGCCAAAAGAATACCAATGAGCAGAGAAGTTATTTGCAAACTATATGGGATGGGGTCGAAAAGCAACTAAGAATTAGAAGTTAGAGGTAGCAAACGTGCCATAGATGCACAGAAATTCCCAGCCGAGTTAGCATTTTTGGTGCAGGATGTGGAATGTGTTCACTCTGGCTTACATCGTGTGAAATAGAGGGACCAAATCTTTTTATTTATCTCAGGAGGGCAAGAATGATAAAGCAAAGTTAGATCACACACGCACAGCATGAATAATGAAGGGGAAAAAAAGCCAACATAAAAAATAATGCCATATGCAAAGCATGGACAGGTAATGTAGTACAACACATTTTCGGACTGGGTAAAACGTCATACTGCTAGATGTGTAGGCAGCATAGTGAAATATAGTGTTATTTAGTTCACACTACCCCTACGAGCCCTCTCTGGACGCATCTTCCTCTATGAACAGATTTTTGGAGGAGAGAAATGACCACACAGATGTCTCTGCTTAATTATAACTCTTCGTTTTCCATAAATGACCCTGTTAACTGAAATTACTGGGAATAGGGGATATTACTGCTGCAGTAAGACTGGCATTTATTAAGACACTCCAATCAACAAATCCGATCATTTCTACGTTATAGTACCCTCCCATTACAAAACTACCTCTCCATTACAAAACTAGGGGAATTCAATTCAATTCAATGTATTGTCATTCAAAACAATGTGCAGGCACATGTTAAAAATGAACCTAATGGCCTGCACAGAGTGCAGCTCTCATTTGACGCTCCTAGAAATTTCACAACTGAGTGTACTATCTCCCTCAGATTGTACTCGCCTATATAGTCAGAACATCATAGCCTTCTGCTAAGATAGTACTTTTATATTACTGTCATTATTACATCTTTAGCTCTCTGGATACAAACTGAGAGAAGGAGATTTGGTGATGTCCAACTGAGAGGGTACATCACAATGACTTGGTAGCAATCCCTCCATCGGAGATGTCTTATCCCCCTAGCCTCTTTACATTACTGTTAAATGACATGCTGCTTACTGTCTGTGATCATGACTGCAAAATGTTCAATGTGTTCAGTCTCTTATGCTTGGCTATGGATAACGACGTTTCCGTCCTTGTCTGATGGGTCATGATGCACAGCAGTTCATGCTGATATAGAGATTACAATAACAGGCCCCAGTTATTGTCTGAATGTAGTGACATCAACTGTAGCCGAATTTTCCACTATATTAAACTTAGCCTTGCTCTAAACTTATCTGACCACTTGAATCAGCAAAACTGTAGCCGAATTTTCCACTTCATTAAACTTAGCCTTGCTCTAAACTTATCTGACCACTTGAATCAGAGAAAGCTGGAAATCAAATGTATCAAAGCGGATATGGGATTCGTGACGTATTTCAACAAAATGTCCAAATATTTACTGGTTTCACTGTGAACAAAATGTCTGTGATGGAAAAAAACAGCACTTCTTTTGTTTTTAACTACAGTCTTATCACAGAAGGTGAATCAGTTCTTCTGGACACAACGTTTATTGAGAGAGAAACGTTTCATCGCTCATCTAAGTGACCTCTCCTCTTCAGTCTCAACTGACTGCAGATATCGCCACCCTTATAAACAATACAGTGGCATAACTAGAGTTACAATGGCCATGTGTACTATTCACAGAGGATTGGGGAATGGTTGCAAAGCATTGTAAGATGGTGACAGATGTACCCCCCCCCCGGTTCAGGGATGGTCGTTCCCTCTTCACATAGCCTCCCCGTTCAAACTAGCGTTCCTCCCTATCAAGGATGTGCACATCCTCATCCTTGAAAGAGTGGCCACTGTATTGTTTATAAGGGTGGGGATACCTGCAGTCCATTGAGACTGAAGCGATCATTTAGATGAGACTTAGTTTAGGGATGAAACATTTCCCCCACTAAACGTTGTGTCCAGATGAACTGATTCACCTTCTGTGATTTCCTTACTGGGATTAGTTTGACTCACAGAGTGGTATTTCAAGTGACCCAAGAGCCATGGCACTAAAGAGGAAACTCATCCCATTGGTGTCAGGTAATTCAGCCCCAAGACCAAGTAAAGCCCTTTTTTGTCTGTTTGTGGCTTGTATCCTTTGTAAAAAAAAACCATTACGCTCTATGTTTATATACCATTAACATTAAAATATGGATATGGAGCAGGGAATTAGATTAACAAATGATCTAGATTCTCAAAACTATGTCCCAGATGTTTTCAAAGTCAGCCTAAAAGACTCCACATGGGTACAATTGCATGAACTGGAAAATGTTCTTTTGTTGTGAACTGTTAGAAGACCACAGTTCAGTCTTTCATGTATTAGATGCTTCTGGCCCCTCAAATATCGGACCAAAAATATGCTCATCAAAAACTCAATTTGTGTAATTCATTGCATTTTTAAAATATAAAATGAATGCTATCTACTTTTATGTCAGTGTGAAATGTACATTAGCTGTTTTAATGTTTTAACAGATGGGTGTAAAGGGCAAGTAATATGGAGATTTTAGGCTCAATACATAAAATTAAGCTTCGAGCATGTTAGCCCAGATACACAAGATCTCATCACTTACATATTTTTACTGAAAGGATGTCATCTAGTGGGCAATCAGGAGAACTTCTCTTTGCTCACATAGGCTATGCAAGTTTGAAGCTACTTGTCAAGATGTAAAACATAACTTTTAATTTCTTTTCTTTTTCAGGAAATGTTATTCAAAATGACAAATCCAGAAACCCTCCCCTTGGTTACACGACAATAAAGACATCAAGACCATGGAGGCAGTGAATGCTACTGTAAATGCCAGTGCAGCAGATGTCCAGCTGGTCACACACAGTCTATGGGAGGTGATCACCATCGCCACTGTGTCAGCCATTGTCAGCCTCATAACTATTGTGGGGAACGTTCTGGTAATGCTCTCTTTCAAAGTCAACAGCCAGCTGAAGACAGTGAACAATTACTACTTGCTGAGTCTGGCAGTAGCAGACCTCATCATTGGCGTCTTCTCCATGAATCTGTATACCTCTTATATACTGATGGGCTACTGGGCTTTGGGAAACCTTGCCTGTGACCTGTGGCTGGCCCTGGATTATGTTGCCAGCAATGCGTCAGTAATGAACCTATTGGTGATCAGCTTTGACAGGTACTTCTCCATCACCAGGCCCCTGACCTACAGAGCGAAACGGACACCCAAACGGGCAGGGGTCATGATAGGTTTGGCTTGGCTGGTGTCACTTGTCCTGTGGGCCCCACCTATTCTCTGTTGGCAATACTTTGTTGGGAAGAGAACCGTCCCTGAAAGGCAATGCCAAATCCAGTTTTTTTCTGAGCCCGTAATAACCTTTGGGACAGCAATTGCTGCATTTTACATCCCTGTGTCTGTTATGACAATCCTATACCGCCGCATCTACAAGGAGACAGAGAAGAGGACCAAAGATCTGGCAGAGCTGCAGGGGATTCACTTTCCTACAGACACTCCAACCTCCCAACCGCAGAAGACCATTATCAGGTCCTGTTTCAGCTGTAAACTAAAGTCAGCCTCGCACGATCCAAATCAAGCATCCTGGTCCTCCTCAAACAGGAGCAACGCTACCAAATCAGCAGCAACAACGAGTGACGAGTGGTCCAAAGCTGATCAGCTGACCACCTTCAACAGTTACGCCTCCTCAGAGGATGAGGAGCGGTCTGTATCTCCAGGGGTATTCCAGTCCTCCTACCAAAACCAGGCCTGCGAGGCCAGCAAATGTGCCGTAAGCAGCGAGAACGAGCAGCTCAGCAGCTATGAAGACGACAGCTTCTTCCATACTTCACCCAAAAGCAGCTCACAGAAGAGCAAGAAGTGTGTTTCCTACAAGTTTAAACCTGTGGCTAAAGACACCGATGCCCAGCAGCAGGATAAAAATGGGGACACCAAAATGGCACCGTCGACATTCTCCTCTGCCGAGTCCATGAGCATTCCATGCACCTCCTCAACATCTAAGCCTATGGATGCCACACTGAAAAACCAGATCACCAAAAGGAAGAGGATGGTGCTGATTAAGGAGAGGAAGGCAGCCCAAACGCTTAGCGCGATCTTGCTAGCTTTCATCCTGACATGGACTCCTTATAACATTATGGTGCTCATTTCCACCTTCTGCTCGGACTGCATCCCCCTCTCCCTCTGGCATCTGGGCTACTGGCTGTGCTATGTCAACAGCACAGTTAACCCCATGTGCTATGCCCTCTGTAACAAGACCTTTCAGAAGACCTTCCGTATGCTCCTGTTGTGCCAATGGAAGAAGAAACGGGTTGAGGAGAAACTCTACTGGTACGGGCAAAACCCTGTTGTCAGCACAAAAATGACATGAACCTTTTATTTTCACATAGTGCAAAAGTGTACGATAATAGCCAACAATCTGATATGGGTATTGGAGATAATATCCTTACTTGAATTTACCTATTAGGGTTACACCAGAAGTCCAAACAAAAAGAAGGCTGTAAAGTATTATTAGTATGGTTTAATCCATAGAAATCGAAATTCTGTACACTTATTACACTTAAATGGAAAAAAATGGGAAATCATTCTGAACTTTTATGAATATAAACATTGTCAGTGTACATTGGTTCAACATTATAACATCAACGTTTCTTCCCCAAAACCTGATGCTCTTACACACGAGATGTAATACAGTAACAGATTATCTCAAACTGTAGGTATCGTGTTTGTATTGAAGATGCACATTTTGGTATTGCTATTTTTTGTTAAAAGGGCTATATAAATGTTGTCTCGTTGTCAGAGTCTGCTTGCTATGTAAAGATTGTAACTCTGATAATAATCCAAGCCTTTTCACATGTGCCATTCACATTTATTAGATACAAAAAAAAAAGATCAGACACCATGCTCAGCCTCATTCACATCAAGTTTTCACCAAATGGGGCGTCCAGGTGCCCTGTGATTGCCTGGCGGCCTGTCCAGAGTGTCTCCCCGCCTGCCGCCCAATGACTGCTGGGATAGGCTCCAGTATCCCCGCAACCCTGAGAACAAGATAAGTGGTTTGGATAATGGATGGATGGATGGGCGTCCGGGTGGCCAGGCGGTCTATTCCATTGCTTACTAACACAGGGATTGCCGGTTCAAATCGCCATGTTACCTCTGGCTTGGTCAGGCGTCCCTACAGACACAATTGGCCGTGTCTGTGGGTGGGAAGCCTGATGTGGGTATGTGTCCTGGTTGCTGCACTACCGCCTCCTCTGGTCACTCAGGGTGCCTGTTCAGAGGAGAGGGGGAACTGGGGGGAATAGTGTGATCCTCCCACGCACTACGTCCCCCTGGTGAAACTCCTCACTGTCAGGTGAAAAGAAGTGGCTGGCGACTCCACGTGTATTGGAGGAAGCATGTGGTAGTCTGCAGCCCCCCCCCCCCCGAATCAGCAGAGAGGGTGGAGCAGCGACCGGGAAGGCTGAGAAGAGTGGGGTAATTGGCCAAATACAGCTGGGGAGAAAAGTGGGGGGGAACCCCCCCCCCCAAAAAAAATCACCAAATACTTTGCCGTTGCTGAGCCAAACACAGCCGGAAACCAAAAATAATTCAAGCAAGGGATTGATTCCATACGTAATATTCTGGACAATAATAAATCCCTCTGCCTTCAGATCGATCTGGTTCAAATACAATCTTAAATTGTCCTATCATAATCTCAGTAATTTCACCATAAATTTAGGAATGTTTACATTCATGGTGAATGAAAGAGAATGGTATATGGGCACTCGTTCTACTGTATCAGTTTAGTTCTCTTCATCCTCAGGATATATATTTTTTTTTCTGTAAGCATTGCAATGCAATATTTATGTTCCCTGGTTTGGCTGAATCAATATCTCATCATATTCATGTGTATTTCTTACTAATCTGTAACCTACTGTAGCAAAGATGCTGTTTGTTAGATGCTGTTTGTTGTTTCTGTCATCTTTGTTTACTTCAAACTTTGATGAGAATTGAATGGGAGTGAATCTGCAAAAGACATCTTACATGTGTAATAAGCTATGATGTTGTGAAACCCTTTTTTTGTAACTGTGATAACAGATATCTGCACTTGTTGGGGAATGAGAGAGGTGATTCACTGTATATGTAGTGATATGATCTAAGGTGAAAAAAGAACCAGAAAAGACGTTACAGTACTGCATTTTTATATTTTGAAAAAGTTTGTGATGAGTCAGATGATTCTTGTTTTCTTTATTGTATTTTGTGATCATGACCATGCATTTCTGAATAAAATGTGCTGAGGTGAATGTTGAGCATGAACGCTGTAAACCCGACATCAGTCCTTTGTGCAGCGTTGCAAATTCCTCCTCATACACTGTCCTCATAGCTCATCCTTCTTGCACTCACCGGTGTGGATCAGTTTAACTGTCTCGGAGGGCCTCACCATCATCCAGGCATACTTGCACAGGTGCTCCTTGTTACAGTCTTTTTGCCAGTAGATGACATTCCTGCGGTTGAGGTTGGCACCGGCACAGGCATCATACCACCAGCCACCTCCTGCCACCCCCTGGAACTCCAGTTTGGCACAGTTTTGGAAGTAGTTGTCATTGTCGCGGTCCTTGGTGGTAAATTTTTGGTTGTCATGCAGATAATTCTCCGTGTCCTGAGTGAGGGCATCTACGGCTGTACCTTGGAAGAGTCCAAGTCTCAGTCTGTAGGCTGATCCCTCATCCTCCACCAAGAATGGGTCATATTCGCCCATCTTGGTGACGGCGTCTTTGTCCACCAGTTTCACACCTAGCTTATAGTGTCCGGGGCCCATGGTAAGCTGGTGGAGGTATTCATTCCCCAGCCAGTGATCTCCAGTGAGGGACCCAAATCCTTGCTTAAACTCATTCCAGGTTCGATCAAAATCCACACTACTATTGACAGTGATGTGTTGCACCACGGTCCAGCCACCCTCCTGCATGGCACAGTAGGCCAAGATTGGGGAATCACCTGGCCGGATCTGGTACACCCCGTCTCTGGCCTTACCAGCAGAAGTCATCAGCATTTCATGGCAGTCTCTGGGCAGCACTGTTTAGCAAAAGAAAAAAAATGGTAGCAGTATTGTTTTTTTAATATCAATGTAATAATTATGGACAAATGTTAATTGACTGATTAAACTGAATTTGTAGTCTCTTTTCATAGACCATCAATGGATATCATGGAGATGCAGACAGATGATTGTCCTGGCATTCTTTTACTTGTCAGCAGTGAGTCGCAACACTACTGGCAGCAGCAATGCTAGTGTAGCGTTGAAATGTCCCCCAGATAAGACTGGTAAAACATTGACATCAACATAGTATTACAACTGCCTGACAAATCATGTCACTGTGATTATGCAAATCCCACTATGAGACCAGAGACTTATCATCAGTGAGTCAGTAAGCAATTTGGTTCTACAATGTGGAATCTGACCGGACCCTGAAGGAGAATCCAGACTTCTAGGCCACTTGCTAGTATAAAGACTTTCACAGCAGTTTGAAGCATTTGCATATTGCAGGGTCTCTCTCTCTCTCCCTCCCTCCCTCTCTCTCTCTCTCTCTCTCTCTCTCTCTCTCTCTCTCTCTCTCTCTCTCTCTCTCTCTCTCTCTCTCTCTCTCTCTCTCTCTCTCTCTCTCTCTCTCTCTCTCTCTCTCTCTCTCTCTCTCAATGTGTTCTGTGTATCCTAATGTCATTAGCTAGAGATAAAGAATAACACACTGTTCATTTTCTCCATGGCATGACAAGAAAAATAACTTCTTCATATAGTAAAGAAAAAAAGAAGAAGCATACCTTCCATTCCAAGGTTGAGGACTAACTTGTGCTCCTCTGGTAGCAGAAGATGGAGGTTCTCAGCTTGGAGATGCTCAGTGTGCGCTTTAGTCAGACTTAGCAGCAATGAGATCATTGCTAGTTGCAAACATCTCAGATTCCTCATTGTTTACCCTCCTTTGTCATCAAACCAGCATAGTTTAGTCAGAAATACAGGCTGCCTACCATACAGTTCACGTCATTGTATTGATTAAACCTGATGAGCGACAAAATGCGAAATGGTTGGATTCGCATTTTGTTGCTCATCAGGTTCAATACATGTAAATTATTAACTTTAAAATGCATGTTTACATGCTCACCTTCACCCAAGCCAACTGTATGACGTAACACAAGATGATGAACAAATGCTGCGGTCTGCTCGAGTCCACAAAGGCATGTAGAAAAACTGCATAGAATGAAAAGAACTAGACAGCAAACCTACTGCCAAGTCCAGATTCAGAGTCAACTGAGGCGTAGTCGCTGACATTTAGACCCCTACAGCCAACTCACAGCTGGACTTCAGCCTCGAGTTCACGTCATAACTGGAGACACCAAACCTCCACTTATCTCTATCAGACAAGATTGTAAACCCATATCTCTATTTTCTCTATTGAAAGATCTTCAAGAGGGCTTGAGTCCACTGGTGACAGAGACATGTAGGCCTGTGTGAAGGGAAAGGCCCCTCACCTTATACCTCTTATTGCTTAATGTAAGTGAAATGTTTAATGCAAGTGTGTATGACTCCTGAGAGATTCAAACACAGACCATAGGACTTTTTTGACCATTTTTTCCATTTTGGGGAGGTGAGCATATGCATTTTACATTACAATAACACAAGAGCAAGAAGATTTCCCATTTATTAGCCAAGCTCAGAGACCTTCATCAGACCATCTAAATGATGTATACAATGCTCTGGCAAAGGTCTAGGATGGAAAGCTCAGCTAATAAATGTGAAATCTGCTTGGAGTAAGTGTACAGAAGCTTTCAGTTTTTTTTGCTCTTGTACTAATGTTGTATCAGCACTATTTTTGAGACAATTAGTGTGTTATAGCCGTCCCGGTCTTCCACATTACAGTCACACAAAAGCAAATCGCAATAGCCTCTCTCATTATATGAGATTACAGCCTTTGTTTTCCTTGTGCTCATCGCCTTGGTTGGTTTGTTCAAGAGGGAGAACAAATATTTGGGAATGTAATAAACAATTCTGTTTTTACCACAACAAATTCTGTAGACTTTCTTAGGAAACCCATAAAACTATTTAAAAGGTTATTAAATAACGGGTGGGAACTACACAGCCTAAAGTTTACTGGGATTAGGGTTGCATTTTTCTCTTCTATTTGGATTTTTCTCCTCCTTCGAAGCTATTTGGCACATCCAACTCCCTGTTCCCATCACTGCACATCTCCTAGGGTGGTTGGAGAGGGCAAAGAGTCAGCTGACTGCTTCTCTTCACCTACACGTTTCTCTTGGAAAAGGTGCCTTGAATGGAGGGTTATGTCATTCTCCATAGATCTGCCTGCAGCGGTATAGGCACACCACCACCTGTAGAAGGCGCTAGCTGCAATGGTGGAGCATATTACCTCTACCAACTCCCCACCCAGGAGCATTGCCAATTATCATCCTGATGGCCGACTGAGCTGAAGGTAACATCAGCATTCAAACTGTGAACCTCAGTGTTGGGACACTAGCATTAACTGTCCACTGTTCTGAAGTAGACCATTCCAGCTTACTTCAGAAGAGATTTCCTACACAAAGATATTGCATATTTTCAGAACTTGAGGATTTTTATGTTATTTCTATGTTACTTGAGCAACTACAAACATCAAAGGATTATACTGTGCTGGCTCACAGTACAATAAATACAGTTAATATCATTTTTGCCAGGTAGAAGGCACATTTTTTATAATTTCTATGCAAACAACAGCATCCTCTAGAGTCTGTCATTTGCAAGTGTCTAAGATGACTTCTAAATGTTTCAGGATGCTGCAGAATGAAATAACCTATCTTCTCATTCTTCATAACCATCAGGTAAGTTGGAACAGGTAACATTCAATGTCCTGGGAAAAGGGACAATTAGCAGAAGAATGAGACATTTTGTACACTAAAAGCCAAAGTAAACAATGGCCCAATCAAAGCACTGTTCAGAAATTTAGCATTCACCTTTGCCAAGTCCCCTGCGATTCCTGGAACTGACTTCAAATAAGGTTCCTGGCGCCACAACTCCAATAATAGCTGATTGAAGACTTGGAAATTTCTGTAAGAGCGAAGACCAAAACAGTAACTCAAGGAGCGCATTCTAAAAAATGCATATCTCTTCAGCTTGTACTGGGCACAAGTGCTGTACACATCATTGTTATTACTATCTATGGGTACACTTACTTATCCAGTGGATGATCAGTTAATCCACTATGGCCACTTGCTCTAAACTCCTTCCACCAGTTTTTCAAAACTGAATTAATCCATTTTAAACCAACTATAAGATACCTGTAGGAACAACAAGAACAATAACTTACACATACAGTTCTATTTTCGATGCATGCATTCTCATGCTGCTCTAATTCTTTTGCATACTGTCGATACAATTATTTATTAAAGATCATACTCACTCTTCATATGGGTTGTTGAGGACTTTCTTAACCATTGGGAAAAGGTCAACACAACAGCCAATGGATAAGCTGGGAGAATCTTCATTAATACTGTAGTTAAAATGACACTGAGCTAATATTTACTCCACTTTCCCTCTGTGTGACTCCAATTTATCAAATTCACAGTTGACTTACCTTTTGGTTATTACCGGAAGAAAGTCAACAAACACACCAGTGTCCTGGATTCTGAACAGGAAAAGTGATATCATGAACATCCTAAAATTCCACTGCACGGACTAAATGTCAAATGAACAAAGTCAACATAAAAGCATTAGCCATTTACCTCAGGAAATATGTCAACAATTCTCCAACATTTCTTTCCCACAGAGACAAGGCCACTTTCAATCTCAGGTTTCTTCCAAAGAGCACATTCATCACTGTGCGATGATCCATTGAGAGCTGAAAGTCAGCGTTAGGTCAAGATATATTTACACACACATTAGTGCCACAAAAAAATCGTAACACACCGCCCCCCCCAAGAAAAGAATAGAGACATGGTCTGTCGTGCGATGACATTTCCTACCTCGGTGAGTGTGAAGTAGTCAGTGTGTTTAGAACTGGTTCCACCTGTCTTTTGGTTATTGACATCTGATGGGAACTCCCAAGGGTCCATAGAAAATATCTCCTGCTGCATGTCCTGTGCACAGTTCATCTCATTCTCCTTGTTGGCCATATCATAAGTCTTCCCACATACAGACTGCTTCTTCCAAGCCACTGTCAGATGGTGGGTCTTCCTCTTACACGATACTACCCGCTTTACTCTGCCAGGATTGGAGCCAGATCGACCTCCTGGACATCTGGGTGAAGAGAGAGGAGTAGGAAAGGTTCAAACACTGTATCACACTACCAAGACTGCTTTTTGAAGTAATGATTTTCATGATGCCACACAAACTACCTCTTTTTGAGTTCCTCTTTATTGTAATCCACCTACAAAAGAAATAAATTGAAATTATAGAAATGTAGCAACTGTGATGACAAGACATTTAATTGTTCATAACGTAGGGGTTACAAGCATAATACGGCAGTATATTTGTTTGAGACAAGCTGTAACATTACCTAACCCAACTTACCACTTTTGTGATTTTCCCAACAGAATAGTTTTCTTTGTACCGGTAGGCATGCATGGGATTATGATAATCATCTTCTTCACTGTTGGAGTCCATTGCAGACCTAGAAAAAAAAGAGCCTTTGCAATTAACTTAAAATAAGTTTTATAGAATATACTTGGCCCATATCATAGATATGTTTTATAATTATGAATATGAAGGTGTCAAAACAGTGCTCCAGGTCCACTTCAATAGAAACTTTTAAGCGCTCACTCAAAATATATTTTCGATCATGCTTTCACCTGGACTAACCCCTTCCATTTACATCTATGAGCTCTACATCTGCTGCTGATCTGTTGTGAGTTCTGGTTTTATTTTGATTCAGTCATTCAATCTTATCCTTCTTTGATAAACATTACTCCATTTTATTAAGATACATTTCTTTCATTAGTTTTTTTCTTTCCGGTTTCTTCTTTAAACTTCCTTTTCTTTTTATCTGCTGTAGAGTCAACACGGGAAGCAGAGACAGGTAAAGGGGGGGGGTTATAATTGGGGACTTTTTTAATCCCCATACAATTTAATCCGCATGTCAGTAAAAAGTGCACGCGAATCGCAGAACAGCACGTCATCAACTAACGATACAACGCAACTGTGCTGGTAAAGGCTGGCTGGGAATTACAGGTAGTTCCCGGTTTACGAACGCCCGACATATGAACGCCCGTATTTACGAAACGACCTGCGTAATGCCTATTATTTAAAAAATAAAAAATCGAGTTACACACAATGGTTCGTACTAATGAACGGACGGACTACTTTGCGTGACGCTCACAACACTGTTGTAGGCAGTTCGTCGGCCCGAGGGAGAACAACGCCACGCCGTCTTCGCCATTTTAAGTCGGATCGTGTAAACATTGTGTGCCCTGTGTTTTCGCTTAAATTTGTCGTGTTTACGCTCGTAGTCGTGGCTTCAAAGCGTAAATCTGATGCAAGGGGTGGTGACGCACCGAAGAAAAGGAAAACGATCACGACTGAAACGAAAACGGAAGTAATAAAGCGTTCAGAGAGGTAAAACGCTGGTTTTGCGTGCCTTTTTTCCAGGCTGGCTCAAGTAATCATCCATCCGTCCATCCGTTAGCTCAACCGCTTATCCTGCTCGCAGGGTCGCGGGCATGCTGGAGTCTATCCCAGCAGTCATTGGGCGGCAGGGAGGGAGAAACATTGGAAAGGCCACCAGGCCGCCACATTTTATTTGCATCGTTTGACAATTCATCTTCCACTAATACATCAAAAACAGCCCTGGAAGTTGTCAACCATTTTGGAGTTTACAGATTTGTGAAGTGCAATTACTCAAAAATAATATTTACTGTTCACGTTCGCTATACAATTTTTGTAATGACGTTGATTCACTTTTTAAAATGTTTATAAGTTGTTACATTATGTAGTTGAACTGGTGCAGTATGAGCACGACAGGATGACTTTCCATTGTGGATTGGCCTTTGTGAATGAGGACTCTGGGATGGCAGGGCTGTCTGAAGTTTGTTCAGCCCCATGGAGGACTGTGGTTGGCCTACCAGCCTTTTAGTCCTTCCATCTCTCCTTCACCTCTGTGCTCTCTTCACCCCCTCTGTGTTAAGCCTCATAACCACATTCTTGAATTTTCAGTTCAAGCTTCAGACAGTCGGCAAAGTCTAGCAGTGTAGGGATACGGATGCGGAGGGGGTACAAATACCTCATAAACTCAGCCCACATGTATTGTGGGAGCTTGGACATCAGCCTAGTGACATGGTAACCATACTGAAGATCAATATGGCCTTTCTTGTCAAGCATGCCCACCAGGGCTCTCATTCCGAGTGCAAATATTTTAAAGGCAGCTGTGTCATGGCTAAGGATGCTGGGTGCCTCCATTAGGTCTGTGATGCGCCTTAACGCCAGCTGGTGGGGTTGCCCATAATGCTCTGCTAAAGAGGCCATGGTCTGCATAGGGCTTGATGGAGTTTGTAGATGAATCTGCAATGAGCAGTGCGTCTCCAAATTTCAGGTGGTCTACCAGGATCTGATATTTAAACCTCCCCGTCTCATCCCTAGGGGGAAGGTTCTCCAGGGAGATCTTTAACCTGGCAAACTCACGCGGGTCCCCCCTACTGAAGTCTGGGATGGTGGGTTGAGGGCCCCGATATACACTCTCTGTCGGCTGGAGTGGAAGTCCTCATGTCTCTGGTCATCAAGGGGGCCTAGCAGTGGGGTTAATGGAGAAGGTGATTTATGTGTGCGGTCTGGTGGCTCTGTCAGATGGTATGACCTCTTCACAAGACCTGATACAACTGACTCGGCATAAGGCTCGCAGTATTCAGACGACGGGTGGCTGAGCAGCTGTTCTGGAGTCATCCCCATCCTCTTGAGGCATGCAGTCAGCTCTGCCACTAGATCTGTGGGTAGTATGATAGTGGAGGGCTGAGGTTCTTCTTTGCTGACAGCATGCACAGGCACTGATGAAGAGTGGGCGATGGCCTGTGGTGCTGGGCCTGGCGGACTAAGAGCAGCGGCATGCCCTGCCGGCTGAGCGAGTGGGCTGTGCACCATGGAGTGGGGTGGAGGAAGAAGTGATAGATCTGGCCCTCGACTTGCATTAAGCTGCCTTTGCATCTCAATCACGGTGAATTGGAACCTCTGGCTGTCCTCCCTGATCTGTCGCAGTGCTTCCAGTATTGCAGGTGAAGCCTCTGGCACCTGTCGGGGAGACAGTGGGTCTGGGGTGCTTTTTTGCTGGGGTCCCGAGTACACTGGCTCCCTGGGATACTTCGGACAGTTACCACCCACTGGACTCCACTGATCAAAGGGCAGGGGGGTGAGAGGTAGCATCTCGATGGTCCTCTCCCTACTGTGGTAGGATTCTTGCCTCTGTTGGGGGTGCTGGACTGAGAGCGCTGCAGCAGCAGCAAGGGGAGGTCTCTTGGCAGGCAGGGAGACGTCATAGTCATTGACCCAGGCTGATGGATGTATCTGACCTCTGGGTTGCGTATCAGCCGGCTGTGTTGCTTCAGACCAAATGTAATGAAGGATTGATAGCTCGGACTGCAACTTTGTATCTGATTGGGAGTATATGGCCACTGTGGTGCATCGGTAAGAATACAAGGATGTTATATTGTTTAATTTTCAAAACCACACACACGTGTGTGGTTTTATGTGTGTGTGTGAACCTCAGAATTGCATCTCTGCTCATCGCAGATGATGTGATTTTGTTAGCTTCATCAGAACGCGACCTCCAGCGTGCACTGGGGAGGTTTGCAGCTGAGT
The DNA here is from genome assembly GCF_029633865.1 of Lampris incognitus. Lineage (NCBI taxonomy): Eukaryota > Metazoa > Chordata > Actinopteri > Lampriformes > Lampridae > Lampris > Lampris incognitus. The sequence continues at coordinate 18,888,615 of NC_079226.1, forward strand.
GTGAAATGGCTGGGATGAGAGTCAGCACCTCCAAGTCTGAGGCCATGGTTCTCTACTGGAAAATGGTGGATTGTTCCCACTGGGTTGGGGATGAGTTGTTGCCTCAAGTGAAGGAGTTCAAGTATCTCGGGGTCTTGTTCACGAGTGAGGGTAGGATGGAGCGGGAGATTGACAGGCGGATTGGTGCAGCATCAGCAGTGATGTGGACATTGTACCAGACCATTGTGGTGAAGAACCCAGATTCCGCCAGCTCTCAATCTATCAGTCAATCTTCGTTCCAACCCTCACCTATGGTCATGAGCTTTGGGTAGTGACCGAAAGGGTGAGATCGCGGATACAGGTGGCTGAATTGAGTTTCCTCCGTAGGGTGTCTGGACTCAGCCTTAGAGATAGGGTGAGGAGCTCAGACATCAAAAGGGAGCTTAGAGTAGAGCCGCTGCTCCTTCGCATCGAAAGGAGCCAGCTGAGGTGGTTCAGGCATCTAATTAGGATGCCTCCTGGGCGCCTTCCTTTGGAGGTTTACTGGGCATGGCCAACTGGGAGGAGACCCTGGGGTAGACCCAGAACTCGCTGGAGGGACTCCACGCCCAATCTGGCCTGGGAATGCCTTGGAATCCCCCAGGAGGAGCTGGAGGGCATTGCTGGGGAGAGGGACGTCTGGAGTGCCCTACTTAGCTTGCTGCCACCGTGACCCGACCCCGCAGAAGCGGCTGATGATGAATGAATGAACAATACAAAGTAATCATTGGCAACATTATAGAGAAATTACAACTGGTAAGAACTGTCAGAAGCATAAGCACAAACGTGAAAGCTGTTAGCTGCTAACCGTTAGCTTGGTGCCTTTCTGCTACTCACTCACACTGTAATTACAGAAACCTAACAACGCAGCGAAGTTATATCCAGTAAGTAAACAGTACAACTTACATTTCTCTGGACGCACACGAACACAACAGGTCTTTCGGGGCACAGGAGAAACATATAATCAAACTCTCCCTTAACTCCTATGGTAATCTCACTATAATCTCACGGTGGTTTTCGGTCCGTCACTTAAAGAGGTCCGACGCTCTCCTGGAGAACGAGGAAAGTTCCGTCCCACAACGGGAGGCTGTACCAAAGGTGATCTACACACCCATTTGGAACCTTTCTAATGCCCTGCTTCACCAAACAAAAAAAAGGGGGGGGGGTACGACAAAATCATATGCGGGTAGCACCAGTGCTACCAGTGGAAAAGTTAGTCTGGACCCCTGCCTAAACCGTTCGAACAGGACCCTGAGGTGCGACAAATGTTTGTCACTGGACGTGCTGGCGACCAAGATGTCTTCCAGGTAAAAAAGGAACAAGTCACGAACACCGTCCATTGTAAAGTTTACGCTGCATTTTTCACGCAAAAGGCGTACGAAGGAACTCAAACAACCCAAACGGGGTGATGACAGCAGTCTTAGAATATCCTGTAGATGCATTGGGACCTAGCTGCGGACAAGGTCCACCTTTGAAAAGAGAACTTTCCTAGCCAACCGGGCAGAAAAATCCTGGATGTAGGGGAACTGGGTAGCGGTCCAGCGTTGTAGCCTCGTTCAAGTGACGATAGTCACTCCACGGGCGCCAACAGCCACCGGGCTTCTGAACAATGTGCAGTGGGGAAGCCCAAGAACTGTTAGAGCATCGCACGATGCCAATACGCTCGAGGGTGTCGAACTTTACCGTGGCAATGGCAAGCTTCCTTGTCTGGCTGGTAGACGGATGGGGTGTGGGCTGTTGTTGTTATGTGACGCTCGACATAATAGTTGACAACAGCGGAAGGGAAAGTGGGTTGGGTGAGGGCGGGGAACTCTGCAAGGAGGCGTGAAAGCTGGCGGAGAAAGCGATTGTAACGGATGTGGGTAGGGCATGACAAGTGACTACGCAAGGGGTTGTTTTCCAGCATTTATTTGCTCCTGCAGAGGACAAACACAACACACTTGAGTTGTCTTCTGATCCCCTCTGCACATCGACTCCCTCAGCAATGCAAAACGACGCTATCAGATTTCATTCTCACATTATCACAACTCGTTCCTCTTCAAAATTTAAATTGAACCATGATGAAAAATATGGGGGAAAACAGTGCCACCCGGTGGGCAAAGAAAAAGGTGCATGAAGGTTGGGTATTGAGCTACAGACAAATAGAACAGACTTGACTTGAGTTACTCAACACAGAGACAACGAAAATTATAACATTTAACAAGGAAAACACAGAAGACAAATACAACCAGAGTTGTTTTCTGGTCCCCTCTGCACATCAACTCCTAAATATGCAAAATAACAGCATTTACACTAAGAAATGGGCGCTAAAATTTGCGGCGCTACGTTGATGACGTGGTACACGGCTACCTGCCGTAACATCAAAATGGCGCCAGAAAGTTAAATGAAAAATAGCTACAAAACTTATACTAACGGTCAAAACAACACAAAACAGCTTGGTAACGTAATAGTATTAACAGTAAACAATTGCATTAGATGTCACGACGTAAGCAGCTCAGTTTCCAAGGAAAACAATAAAATAGCGCGGCCGCATTTTTCCACACAACTTGTGCAAAACGGCACTGTGAGGACAGGGGATACGGAAACTCAGGAGGTACAAACAGGCGATGTGCGGTATAGTCCATGGGCCAGAGCCCAAAATTTCCTATTTCGGTACACTCAAGGTGGCAAAACTTACTTATAATTTTTGAAAGGATCCATATCTGTAGATGATATTTTGGTATGATAACCATTCCTGAGTGGCAGCTGTATCACAGTTATCAGCTCATGAAGTTAACCACCCCCTAAAGTAAATTGCATTTTAGACGCTGGTGCATATCCTGGTTTAGCCTCATGGTCAGGACATTTTTCAATGTTCTATAATATTGTCTTTGGTATCATTTTAAAGGGGACCTTCTTAGCTTTCATTCAAGCCCTGTTGTGGATATTTCTCACAAATATAGAGGTCACTTGAGCTCTTCAACCCGTCAATAACACACATCTTTCTGCAATGTTCGCCTAAACTATATACTTTCTTTTAGCCCTGTGGCATCTAGGAATATCAGGGACACAAAACACAAAAACTGGAATACTCACGGGACTGTAAAGATTCAGGAAATGTATAATATACCCATACTATTTCATTGTGTGAGGTGATTGTGAACCTTAAATTAGAAGGGCATTATTACTAAGAAACTAACTAGACCAAAGCCAGTTAGTCCATGGGTCAGACCAGATATCGATATCACCCAAGGTGACACAACTTCACTGGTGCCATTTTATTTGGTACACTAACAGAAGTAAAATAATACATGATAACCTTTCCAAATGAGCAGCTATTTCATTTTTCTTTCAGGAAACCTGTTTCTGTGCCTCTCACGATTGTGTATTTGCCCAGATTTTTACAAATATAGCATGTCAACACCCCTGGTACTGATTAGCCTAGCTTAAACTCTGGGACAGTTCTTAGTTGGTCAACAACCAAGGATAACCAGTACTGTGTACTTCCATTCATTGTGCTAAGCTAGGCTAACGTGCAGCCAGATAGCTTTCTACTAAACACATATAGAGGAAACTGGTATCTATCTTCTTGTCTCACTCTGGAGAAGATTGTAAGCTAATTTCCCATAATGTTAGCATGTTCTTTTAATGTATATGTTAATATGATTAGTTAAAGTGGCTACGAGGAACTTTCATCTTGTGTTGATTTTAGCGGCCTCATGTGGACAAAATACAGCTGTTGCATAGCAACTAGGTAATGTATCTATTTGTGGCTATGTAAGATAAATAATGGTAATATGACGCTGGTGAAGCAAAGTAAACTTTGTTTTAGTAGTGTTCATACACCTAAGTTACATGTATTTGTTTGTATGTGGCAGGTGAAAACTGACTGAATATGGCCACTGGTGAACAAGCAAGTTTTTACCCAATACCAAAGCGCCCATGGGTGGAGTGCATTATCCACTGTTCTGATGATACAGATAAGCTGGTTTCACTACAAAGTGTCGACTCATGGAGAACTCTGCTCAGGGCAGCTCAGATACGAAATCATGCACCAGTTTTGAAACTGGCAAAAGACATTCCTGAGGGATAGATTCCAGCAATCTACTACCACAGAAAGTGTCGCAGTATCTTCACTATGAAGCAAATTCTTGATGGCCTCCTTGCAAAAGAAAAGAAAAGTTGTGTCTCTGCTGAAGAGAAACAATCTAAGAGAGTAGCTCGACATGCTCCAAGTACATCTAGGACTTATGATGCAGAGTGCATATTTTGTCAGAAAAACAGCAAATATTCCAAGAGACAGAATACGAGAGAAGTACTGGTGCAGTGTCGAGAACTGCGAGCTGATGCAAAGATCAGGAGTGCAGCCACAAAGAAAAGGGACAGCAGAATCCTTGCCATTGTGAGTAGAGACCTTGTAGCAGCTGAAGGGCACTACCACAGGTCATGCTATAGACTTTACACCAAAGAAGAGGTTTCCAAAGGAGAGGTTGCCAGCAATGAAGATGATGATGCTGCAGCCCAGTATGAAGCTGCTGTGAATAAGGCATACAATGAGCTGTTCCTCTTCATCAGGATGGAGCTTTTTGGCAATCCTCAAGTGATGACAATGACTGATCTCTCTTCTAGACTGGTAGCTTCAATGAACTCCCAAGGCATTGCCCAAGTCAAGGAATCAACCAAGAAGCACATAAGGCGAAACCTGGAGAGTGAGTTTGCTGGAGCCTTGCAGATATTCCCTGATGAGAAAGGAAAATTCCTCCTCTATCCCGATAACTTGTCCATGAGGGAACTTGCCAAAGAAAATCAGTCTCTCAAAAGGGAGCTGCAGACCCTGAAAAGTGTCAGTGCACAAGATGTTATAGCCAAAGCAGCCATCAAATTGAGAGCAGACATTAAAAGTCAAGATGTTCCTCAAACCTGGCCGCCTGAAGTCAAACCAGAAGCAGAATGTCCTACCATTCCAGAGTCGCTCATTATCTTCCTGTACTCTCTACTCACAGGCTCAAATGATCCTGATCATGCATCCCAGAGAGTGCAGTGCCTTCTGCAGTCATTTGGCCATGACATAGTATATGCAGTGACATGTGGAAATACCAAGCCTTCCAAGCACATTGTTCTGCCATTCAGTGTCAAATCGTTGACAGGAAATGTAGAGTTGATAAACATCCTCAACCGACTTGGTCACAGTGTGTCCTATTCACAGATGGAAGAGATCAACACTGCCCTGTGTCTCCAGAAACTCTCATCATCAGGGAGTGGCCTTGCCCTTCCAGCTAACATCCATCCTGGCATATTCACAACTTTAGCCTGGGACAATATCGACCGTCTTGAAGAAACTGTCAGTGGTGAGGGAACATCTCACAGAGTCAATGGGATTGCTGTGCAAGCAAAGCCAGTCAACCCACTTCCTGTCCAACCCATGCCCACTGTTCCCAAAACAAAGAAGAGAAGCATTGATGGACCCCCACCAATGTTACCAACTTACAATGCTGGACAACGGGTAGGGCCACCACAAAGCAAAAAGTCAGATGCCGATACTGCAGCCAATACTAAGCTTGCCAGAGAGAAAAACCTTCTTTGGGTCCTAGCACGCATGTCACAACAAGAAGAACAGTCAGTCAGCAGCTGGACAGGCTTCAACATCCTGACTCGAGGAGAGATGACGGTCATCCCCGACAATATAGGCTATCTGCCTACCATCAATGCTCCAGCGACACAAATGTCTACCGTCAACGAGGTGCTTAACCAGTCACTGAGCATCATGCAGTGCTTAGGTCTGAGGAAGATTGTCTGTGTCTTTGACCAAGCCCTGTATGCGAAGGCTGTCGAGATCACATGGAAACACCATGACAAGTTCCATGATATCATCGTTAGGCTTGGGGTATTCCACACCATCTGCACACTGCTGGCAATAATAGGAAAGCGTTTCCAAGATGCTGGACTCAAAGACCTCTGCATTGAGTCTGGCATGATTGCAGAAGGCTCAACTGCTGGTGTTATGGATGGCTGCAAGTACAACAGGGCAGTGCGACTACACAAGCTCCTGTATGAGGCTCTCATGCGACTGACCTTGAATGGTTTCCTGTCCTGGTTGGAAGAAACTCACAGGAATGACATGGTTCACCTGAATGAGACACTGAAGACCATTGACAGCCTTGGGAAAGAAGTCTCACAACATGCTTTGAAGGAGGTCCTCGAGAACAGCTCTTGTACACGCATCATGGATCTATTTGAAGTCTACCGTGAGTTCCTTAGAGGTGGAAACGGCAGCCTCTCGAACTTCTGGATGTCCTATTTGGACATGGTTGAAATATTGTTGGGGCTCATCCGAGCATCCAGAGAGGGAGACTGGATGCTACACTTGGCTAGCATTCGAGCAATGATCCCATGGTGCTTTGCTTATGACAGGATGAATTATGCACGCTACCTCCCCTACTACTACTACTGGTCGAGGGAAGCTGAATGCCCTGAAGATAGTGAGAAAGCACACTTCCTGCCAAGAGACTTTTAGTCAACAGGGACAGACATGGAATGTGAGTGATGAGCTGTTCCAGCAAATTGAGCAGTTCACCTGTCGGATGTATGTTGCTAATAGCAGCACTGCTGAGGTGAACAAACTGCGTTACCAGCTCTTCTGCACCAAAAGGGGAGAGGTTGAGTCGAGCCAGCTTCCACCATGTAGAGACTGTCTCTTTATGCATGTTCAACGAGCCAACTATCAGGCAGCAATATGGAAGTGCTGTCTGCAGGCTAACCCTGTGGTGCCAAGCCCTACTGAGTATGGATGGACAGACGATGAAGGCAAGCTGGCCATTTACTGGATGCGCTCCCCACCTGCACCAGATGTGGTCTTGGAAATGCTAACATGCAAGTGTGTGCATTCATGCAAAATGCCAAGCTGCATATGCCTGTCAAATGGACTTCCATGCACAGACATGTGCAGGTTACAGACCTGCAGTAACCACAAACAGCAGGATGGTCCAGAACTGGACTTTGAACTTGGGGAGTCAGATGATGAGAGAAACGAGCAGTTTGATGAATGACAGTGTGATGAGTCTGATGGTATTACTGTGGTAGTAGTCTATTGATGCACAGGATGTTGATTCTGGACTTGGTTACCCAGAGCTTGATAACAATAATGTAACCATATTCACATATACCCATTACCCTACCCATTACCATTACATATACCCACTAATGATATGGGATTACATGTATCATTGACTAAGTATATGTAAATGTCAATGTTGTTTAAAATATTAAAATAGTTCATTAACTCACTATGGTATTCCTTTTTATCATGTATTTTGATTGTGCATTTAAACAAATGTATAGAGACCAGTTTGTGACCTAACTGGCTTTGGTCTAGTTCTCATTTAAGGCTCACAATCACCTCACACAATGAAATAGTATGGGTATATTATACATTTCCTGAATCTTTACAGTCCCGTGAGTATTCCAGTTTTTGTGTTTTGTGTCCCTGATAATCCTAGATGCCACAGGGCTAAAAGAAAGTATATAGTTTAGGCGAACATTGCAGAAAGATGTGTGTTATTGACGGGTTGAAGAGCTCAAGTGACCTCTATATTTGTGAGAAATATCCACAACAGGGCTTGAATGAAAGCTAAGAAGGTCCCCTTTAAAATGATACCAAAGACAATATTATAGAACATTGAAAAATGTCCTGACCATGAGGCTAAACCAGGATATGCACCAGTGTCTCAAATGCAATTTAGTTTAGCGGGTGGTTAACTTCATGAGCTGATAACTGTGATACAGCTGCCACTCAGGAATGGTTATCATACCAAAATATCATCTACAGATATGGATCCTTTCAAAAATTATAAGTAAGTTTTGCCACCTTGAGTGTACCGAAATATCGTCTGGCCCATGGACTAGTATGGTAATTCCCACAGGAATCGTTAAAAATAACGGTAAATAAAATTACTCAATAAGACAAATTCACAAATACTATTTGGAAATAAGAACCTCTAAAGTACATGTTTAACTCTGTCACACGATGGACAGACAGCCTTGATGAGCTAGAGCTGCTGAGCAAGCACGGCAGTGAACTGAAAGCCTCGGCGTTCAAGCTGCGTCGATTTTTAACACCCACCAAAAGGCTATTGGCGCACGGGAAGTCAGCGCCCAGCAGGGGCCTGGACATCCTCGCTACCACAAAGTTCCAGTTGAATAGCTGTCCACCGAAGCCCAACACTGCACTGCGCTCCCCAAAAGTCTGGTTGGAGCTACCATGGGCAGTCTCCAGTGCAGGGCGGCTTCCCCTATTGAATGTCCAAGTCCGTCGCAGGTAAAACGCTCACCTGTGCCCCTGTGTCACAGAGGAAACGGCGTCCAGAGGCTGTATTGGTGACAGACAGCAAGCTGCCCGCACAGCCACTGCCCATAGCAGCTACGAGCGCCGGCCTCTCAATTTCCTTGAAGCGGCAGGGTGGCTGGCACTTTGTAGCCTTAGCCTCAAAACAAGCACGGTAGAAACAGAGGCCATACTTCTTCTGCTGCGCCGCGGGGTCGACAGCGCTCTCTGGTGGTGATGAGTCAGCGGCGCATCGGGGCAGCGCTGCCCTGCACTGCTACGTGACAGAACATTTTATCCGCCTCCCTAACCAACTCACGCAGTCCCTGATGCATGAACCAGTGTAATCTACAAAAAGACCCACTGACTGATCGCCAGGGGGTAGGTTTGCCTTTAGTCGCTAGCGATGTCGCCCCGTGGTGCAGTACAACTGTGGATCGAATCCCGCAGCGGGCGCAAATATGCTCGGTTACACCAGCTAGAGCAGACCTGCTGCAGGAACAATATTTCTCTGGGAACGGGTGGTGGTCGCCCAGGAGAGTAAGCATGTGGTCCATCAAATCCGACGGCTTCGCGTCCCCCATGTACTCAGTGAGAACAAATGGCGGGCACTTCAGGAAGCGATACATTAAAAAATGTCCAGCAAAAGTTCTTTAAGACTGTCATACTTGTTCTCTGCCGGAGGATTCTGCAGGAGACTCGCCACCCTGACTGGTGGAGCTCGCCAGGGCCGCGACGACATTCGTGTCATCCTCGGTGATCTTCCTAATCGCAAACCGAGCCTCCACTTGGCCAAATCAAGGGCGACGCCATCTGCCTTCTTTTCTGGGTTGTTCAAATGGAAACACCCACACAGCCGTTAGCAAAAAGCAGTGACACGGGTTAGCGCTGGTCTGACCCTGCGCCGTGTATAGAGCCCGACCCTCGCCTCCCTCACCCCCCCCCCCCCGACACACAAACACACACACACACAAACATACACACACACACGCACACACCGCTGAAAATGTAAGGATGGGGAGTTACGAAAGTCTTAAAAGAAAGTGCAGAAACCTACATCAGGTCACATGGGAAACATTTTTAGAAAGGCTTGGGAAAATAGCATTTTGATGCAAAAAAATAAAACATACCTTCTTCGACCAAATTTTGAATTTTCAGATTTGAATACACAGGGAACACTACCGTAAAGCCACAGAATGGTACTATATAAGAACATCAAAAACACAAAAAGACCCCCTCCCCCCGTAAAGTTATTAAATCTAATTCCAAGGCAGCAATGTAATGTTTAAATTCCTTTATTAACTTATTCAGCTTCCATGCTTGGCAATCATAAACTATCTAAAACGATGCTAAATTTCCGGGGTTTTCAGCCCCTTTCTTTCCACCCACAGCCACTTACAACAAAATGAACCAAGAGCGCCCCTCGACGAATAGAATAAAACCATCAAATTACAACACAAGAAGCATCACATGCATAATAAACCATAAACATGACACCCCCTCCCCCCTTTAAAGAGCGTTGGTTGCCACTCTCACAAATGCAATAATTAACCCCGGAATCGTCCAAAGAGTCGTCGGGGTCACCAGTGTGAAGGGTCGACACGGGAAGCGGAGAGGGGTGATTTATAATCCACGCGTCAGGAAAAACAGCACACACACGTCGCGGAACAACACTTCGTTAGCAAAAGACAACACAACTGTCCTGGCTGTGAATTATGTTATGTTATGGTATGAATTATGGTACAGTGCGCAAAATGTGTTCCTAGGGTGGCGAATTGTATTGTTTCTAATTTTGGGTGGTTATTGGTTAGTTTAGGGTTAGGCATAACTTGGCTAAGATTAGGGAAAGGCTGTAGAGAATGTCTAATGTGAGTCAATTAGTTCAGTCCTTCGCCATCCTAGTAAAATAATATTGCGTTAGCAGTACGATGCCCTTACACTGTGCACTTTCATCTAATGTAAAGCATATTGCACTGTATTTTGATGTACGAAAAATAAAGTCTAAATAGACTTTATCTATGTATTTACTCTATATGACGTGTGATTGGTTTGAGTGAGGCGAGGTAAAAAAAACTCAACTACCCACAATCCCGTTGCACGTCGTTGGCCTGTGCAATGACGTAATCGGGAACTATTTTCGATACGGGCGGCTTTGTTTTGTAGTGAGTAATTTAATTAATTAGCTTTACTCGACATTGGTCTTCGTTAAAGGGTTTACTTGATTTAGGAAGATCCTCACGCTTTTTTCTATCGCGTCGACACGGATATTCAGCGGTAATAAAAAGAGCGTTGTAACGTCTTACATTAGCATAACAGCAGCTAACAGGCGATAAGAGAAAATCTTCTGTCACAAAATAAATGCAGTCGGAACCCGCCTGTTCTCAAAGGCCTGATCGCGTCAGCGAGACGTTACAGACAGCACGGAGGAATTCACCATGTTGTCTGATTAGGTTGTGTGCTCCCACCTCATTTCTCAGTCGTGTCCTGTTCGGAATTGAAAGGTTCGTTTTTCTCCCTTTCGGTTGCTTGGGACGGTTACAAACTGACTCAAAAGCCCATTTCGGTTTATAATCAGGCCAGACTATTCATGCATGAAGAGTAGGTGGGGTGTGCACCCTCTAGCGACTATTCAAATTCTGTTGCTGCACAATTTTAAATCCAAACAGCTCCCCTAAACAGTGGCCTGAACAGTGGCCGCATTGTCCAGATCAATGCAGCTTATCTGTCAGCTGTTTCTCTAAATGCTAGGAGGCAAGTTGTGGCCTGTGGATTCATGTTGTACATGATGACACTTGCTTAATTCGTAGAGCTCAATCATAAAGCAATAACGAGCAGCATCAACTGCTTTTGTTGACACATCATCAGTTTCCTGTCAACTGACTGCCCCGTTTTTTCTCTCTCTCCGCCGTTCAACTGATTAAGAGTTCCTCATTAGGGGTTAACAGCATACACAGACGTGCTGTGTGCCAAGGTGAGTGCTAACTTGCCACTTTAATTAGACAGCTTGTTGGAAGAACTTAGTATAAGTTGCAGAGTCAATTAGTCCATTTTATTGGGGGGCCTGTGTGTTATGTGGTATTTCATGGAAGTGCCTTTTAAAGCATGTGACAGAAATTGGAAGTATTTTCGTCTGTGATATTTCTTCTGTGTGTGTGTGTGTGTGTGTGTGTGTGTGTGTGTGTGTGTGTGTGTGTGTGTGTGTGTGTGGATACTTTAACCAACTACAGCTGTGTTCCCAGGGACCAGTGTGAAGATGCCACCACTTTATGCTGCCTATGCCATGGTCACTCTAACACCTATGTTAGTGCTGGGTGTTCCTCCAGTTTGGACCCAACCGGAACAGGTGCACCTGTCCTATACAGGTAGATTTCTTTTTCTTTCTTTTTTTTTATCTGTTTTCATTAGACATTGGTTTTTTCATTCAAGCAAACTCTTTCAACATGACCATAGGAACTGGGTCATATGGAATGCAGTTTTGCAAATATTTATAAGAAATTGACTAGTATTTGTCAGAAAATCTATTGAGTTTTATTTGCTTGTTTATTTTGCTAGTTGAAACTGATAGCATCATGTATATTGCAGCTCATTATCAAGTGTAAACTAAAGTATTGTAACTAACACAATACAAACAGATCTTCATCGGAAAATGAACTGGAATTCCCAACATGTTTGCGGGTTTGAATCAATGCACTGTGACATTCATTTAGACTGATCCTGACTACTGTTTACACAAGGGAAGTGATTCACATAACGAAAATAATAATTGTCTAAATTGTCTGTTGAAAAAATTACAGTCCTTTAACAACTGACACAAACATCATATTGGCAACATAAAATAAAGCATGTTATAACAGGAAGAAAACAAAAACTAACAAGTTAAGAATAGAGGGTAAGACATTGTAATAGCTAAATGCTTTTATGTCAGTCAACATTTCTCAGGGAGGCCTGAAAGTCTGTGACATCGCTTAAGGCCATACTCATAAGTAGACTAAATGGATTCTCATTCCTTCCTCATAAATGTGACACATGGGGAAATTACACAAGGACATCTGTCTGGAGAAAATAGGCACCTGGCCAATAGTCAACTTAACTCATCTCTCAGATGGTCATATATTATATAGCATAAAGTATGTGGACACCCCTTCTAATGTGTGGATTTGTCTATTTCAGTCACATCCATTGCTGGTAGGTGCATAAAATCAAGCATACAGCCATGCAGTTTCTATAGACTAACATTGGCAGGAGGATGGGTCATACGGAACAGCTCAGTGACTTTCAACGTGTCACTGTTGTACAGTGTCACCTTTCTAAGTCAGTTGGTCAAATTTCTGCCCTGCTACATCTGCCCCGGTCAACTGTAAGTCTGTTATTGTGAAGTGGAAATGTCTCACAGACAACAGCTCAGCAGATCACAGAATTGGACCGCAAAGTGCTGAAACGCGTAGCACGTGAAAATCATCTGTTCTCGGTTCAACACTCGCTACCGAGTTCCAAACTGCCTCTGGAAGCAACATCAGCACAAGAACTGTTCGTTGGGAGCTTCATGAAATGGGTTTCCATGGCCGAGCAGCCGCACACAAACCTAACCTCACCATGCGCAATGCCAAGCGTCGGCTGGAGTGGTGTAAAGCACACCGCCATTCGACTCTATAGCGGTGGAACTGCGTTCTCTGGAGTGATAAATCACACTTCACTGTCTGGCAGTCTAACGGATGAATCTGGGTTTGGCGGATGCCAGAAGAACGCTACCTGCCTGAATACATCATGCCAACTGTAATGTTTGGTGGAGGATAAATAATGGTGTGGGGCTGTTTTTCATGGTTTGGGCTCGACCTCTTAGTTCCAGTGAAGGGAAATCTTAATGCTACGGCATACAATGACATTCTTCAGAATTGTGTGCTTCCAACTTTGTAGCAACAGTTTGGGGAAGACCCTTTCTCTTTCCTGTTTCAGCATGACAATTCCCCCATACACAAAGCGAGATCCATGAAGACATGGTTTGCCGAGTTTGGTGTGGAAGAACTTGACTGGCCTGCACAGAGCCCTGACCTCTACCCCATCTAACACCTTTGGGATTAATTGGAACACTGACTGTGAGCCAGGCCTTCTCCCCAACATCAGTGCCCGACCTCGCCAATGCTCTTGTGGCTGAATGGGAGTGAATCCCTGCAGCCATGTTCCAAAATCTAGTGGAAACCCTTCCCAGAAGCGTGGAGGCTGTTTTGGCAGCAAAGGGGGAACCAACTCTATATTGATGCCCTTGGTTTTGGAATGAGATGTTCATCCATCCATCCATTATCCAAACCGCTTGTCCTACTCAGGGTCACAGGGATGCTGGAGCTTATCCCAGCAGTCATTGTGCAGCAGGCGGTGAGACACCCTGGACAGGCCACCAGTCCAGGAATGAGATGTTCAACAAGAACATATGGATGTGACTTTCCGGTGTCCACATATTTTTGGCCATGTAGTGTAACTTGCTGCAATTAAGGAACATCAGCTTTTCTACAGATGTCTTTTGGCTAATGTATTCACCAGTTTGTAAATCCGATAGTTATGTCTATTTTTATCATCCAAAGTTCTGTCCATTACTCACAGTGTGGTCTGCACTGAACTCTGTATAATTGTCCATTTTCTTCCCAGGAGTTTCAGGCTCAATGGAGGTCACCTGGACCACTTTTAATAAAACAGAGAGTACAGTAGAGTACAGCTTGTGGGGAGGCCGGCTCTTTGATATGACTGCTAAAGGCAATGGTACTCTGTTTGTGGATTCGGGAGAAGAGAAGAGGAAGATGTTCATTCACAGAGTCATACTCACAGGCCTCAAACCTGCCTCTGCTTATGGTGGGTTGGACATGAATACTTTGACTCTTTCTTTGGGGTTGTTTTGAATGGTCGCCAAATGAACCGGAACAATGTATTTCTTTGCCTATGTGAATTTTAGTGTACCATTGTGGCAGTGATGCTGGCTGGAGTGACATGTTCTCCTTCACTGCTCTGAATGATAGCACTACTTTCAGTCCCAGGTTTGCTCTCTATGGGGACTTGGGCAATGAGAACCCTCAATCACTTGCTCGACTGCAAAAAGAGACTCAGCTTGGCATGTATGATGTCATCCTACACATAGGTAAGTGGCCACACTGAAAGAAATACTCCACCATCCATTGTACTGTATAGACATTTAACAAATAATGAGAAAAGTAAATCTCCAGGAGAGATGAATGCATGGACTAGCTGATGGCAGCAGGGGAAGTTTCTTGCTCTACAGGGATATAATGATAATGAATTTGTGATATTTATACATACAAAAATTGCACACTAATATTCCAATCAATATGGTTTTGTGTTTTGCAGGGGACTTCGCCTATGATATGCATGAGGTATTTTTTTTCTTTCATTTATGTAACAATTTTATGAACTTTAATAATAATAATAAATCAATTTTATATAACACTTTTCTAACACTCAAAGTCACTTTACAATAAAGGGGGTGAAACAAGACAACAGATAAACATAACACAGACATATAGGTGTGGATGGGAAGGGGGGGCTATGAGAGGAAGAAGCGGCAACCACACACGACGCCAGCAGTACTCTCTCACTTAGATCGATACAAAAGGGCAAGAAACACAAAAATCAACAGCACTGTAGACAGTTTTCTGTAGGGGTTTACTCCCGTAGCCTATTCCTCACCCGAGGTATCCACTAGGCAGTGGCACTATTTAACCCATAACTGGGGGCTGGTTCGTGGGCATCAGGGAATATCCACATACATACCACATGTCTAGGGGCCAGACCTCCTCTGAGTCCCTTGTAGTTCAGCCAGGGTCCGAGGTGTACCCAGTTACCATGTGTCGCCACGAGGAGGCACTACATACAGCTTGCTGTTGGAGAGGCTATGTACTGGCAGGGGGAGACTTATGTGCTCAGCTCTCTTGTTCGCATTTCTGCTAGCCAGCAGTGAAGGTTGAGAGTGAGACGTGACAGGCACAGAACACTACATCAACACACTAGACTTTAGTCAAATGATTGCCCGGTTAAGACAGCCAAGACTGACTACTGAATGCTAGAGGGTATTAAAGGCAAATTCTTTCATCAAGTACTTTACCTCAAAAGCCATTGACGTATTTCCCTGATTCGACAATGACAGACAAGAATCAAGATTCGATACTTTATTGCCATATCAACAGAATTAATTGGAATTTGTCTTAGTGAGCTCACTTAAACACAGACAAACTCATAGAGCCACTCACTTGTAAAGCATATAATACATTAATCCAAGATGGAAAATAAAATCATCATGAAAGCATAAAACAAATGGGTTGACTAAAATAGACTCCAACACATAAGAACATCATGGATACTAGCACCTGTAGGGGAATTGGCAGCAACATCTAACGACCCACTAGATAAAGTGCTTCAAGTGCATAAGAGCATAATAAAAACTTCTGCCTTATTGCACATTTATTTA
This sequence comes from Lampris incognitus, assembly GCF_029633865.1. NCBI lineage: Eukaryota > Metazoa > Chordata > Actinopteri > Lampriformes > Lampridae > Lampris > Lampris incognitus. Next base: position 18,904,400 of record NC_079226.1, read on the forward strand.
AACCTACCGAGTGGCCTGCAGTGCTAAGGAGGCGGACAGCTTAAGGATACGTGCTATTCTGGAATCTGGATGTTCTGATCTTAATACTTGCAAGTCTTTTGTGAGAGGGCAGGAAATGAAAAGGGTTGTTAGCTAGGTGGACAGGTCCTTTAGAGCTTTTAAGGCTCTTTTTTGAGATTACCACACTACCTCACTGCAGTCCTCTTCCCAAGATCCTGTATTATTTACAATCAGCACATATAAAGACCTTCAGCTGTGGTTAAGACTTGGATTTTAAGATTAGCCTCGCTGTGAAATGTCCTAAGCCTGCGGTGAAAGACTAGAATTAAGGTTATGTCACCCAAGTATAAAAACAGGGATATGGAGCCCAATAATACATCTTCTCCTTTAAAAACATAATTGCTGACATCTTTGATATTGTAAGGACACTCTGTAGCCTGTTCTCTCGGATGATAAATTAGCCGGTGTCGTTTTCCCTGAAATGTGATTTGAAATGACAGTGTTCTTTAACCATTCACTCTTTATTTCAAATATAGTGAAAAATGTGTACTGGGCAGGCGATTGAAAAAAATTAATCACTACTGTTCTTGCTGTGTTTTCAGCTGGAATGTCTCAGTCTACCCTGTGGTTTCACTGATATTATAAATAGAAAAACAGAAACATGAATTTTGTCTGAAAGGTCATTAATGGCAGTGGTAGCTGATGCCAATGAGAGAGCCATGGACCGCAGTGTTTTCAAAAGCTCTGTAGTCACCATTAAGATATCTGAGAAAAAGTCACTTCAGTTTCATTGCTGTATTTTCCTTTTTTTGGTATGCATACAAGACATTCCTGAAGCCATCTGGAAAAGTGAATCACTGGATTTTTAAAACAAATTTGGCTGAACGTCAGTAACTGGAGAGGAGTGACACATTCATTCCCATCAGCATTAAATTCATGGCTTGCGTTACAGTGGTGGGCTTTCAGTGAGTGTGTTGTGTCTGCAGCGTGGAGCGGAGGCGATTACTTTAAGTCTGCACAGGAAGCATGGCTTCCCCTAAAATTTGACTAAAAAATGCACCGGTGACATGTTGAACATTCTGTCTGTGTTACTCATCGCCCAAGGTACAATTCGATATATTGGCCGATTAAAAAGTGCACAAATATTTGCACTATCTCACTGCACTATCATGCTGATGCAATCTGTTTTCAGTAGACAGTTTAGTCTGCATGAATTTGAGCATGGAAGCGCAGCCCATAGAACTCTATTGAAGTCGAGCTTCAATGAGCTCCTATGGCAGATTGAAGTCCATTGGATCAGTGTTTATTGGACAACATTCATCCATCCATCCATCCATCATCCAAGCCGCTTATCCTAATTAGGGTCACGGGATGCTGGAACCTATCCCAGCAGTCATTGGGTGGCAGGCGGGGAGACACCCTGGATAGGCCGCCAGTCCATCGCAGGGCCAACAAATTCACACCTAGGGACAATTTAGTACGGCCGATTCACCTGACCTACATACAGTGCATCCGGAAAGTATTCACACCCCTTCACTTTCCCCACATTTTGTTATGTTACAGCCTTATTCCAAAATGGATTAAATTCCTTTTTTTATCATCAATCTACACACAATACCCCATAATGACAAAGTGAAAAAGGTTTTGTAGAAATTTTTGCAAATTTATTAAAAATGAAAAACTGAAATATTGCATGTATTTACACCCTTTGCTATGACACTCAAAATTGAGCTCAGGTTCATCCTGTTTCCACTGATCATCCTTGAGATATTTCTACATCTTGATTGGAGTTCACCTGTAGTAAATTCAATTGATCGGACATGATTTGGAAAGGCACACCTGTCTATATAAGGTCCGACTGTTGACAGTGCATGTCAGAGCAGAAACCAAGCCATGAAGTCAAAGGAATCGTCTGTGGACCTCCGAGACAGGATCGTATCGAGGCACAGATCTAGGGAAGGGTACAAAAAAAATGTCTCCAGCTTTGAAGGTCCCGAAGAGCACAGCGGTCTCTATCATTCGTAAATGGAAGAAGTTTGGATCCACCAGGACTCTTCCTAGAGCTGGCCGCCCAGCCAAACTGAGCAATTGGGGGAGAAGGGCCTTGGTCAGGGAGGTGACCAAGAACCCGATGGTCACTCTGACAGAACTCCAGCGTTCCTCTGTGGAGATGGGAGAACCTTCCAGAAGGACAACCATCTCTGTAGCACTCCACCAATCAGGCCTTTATGGTAGAGTGGCCAGACGGAAGTCTCTGCTCAGTAAAAGGCACATGACAGCCCGCTTGGAGTTTGCCAGAAAGCACCTAAAGGACTCTCAGACCATGAGAAACAAGATTCTCTGGTCTGATGAAACCAAGCTTGAACTCTTTGGCCTGAATGCCAAACGTCACGTCTGGAGGAGGAAACCAGGCACCTCTCATCACCTTGCTAATACCATCCCTACAGTGAAGCATGGTGGTGGCAGCATCATGCTGTGGGGATGTTTTTCAGCGGCAGGAACTGGGAGACTAGTCAGGATCGAGGGAAAGATGAATGGAGCAAAGTACAGAGAGATCCTTGATGAAAACCTGCTCCAGAGCGCTCAGGACCTCAGACTGGGGCGAGGGTTTACCTTTCAACACGACAACGACCCTAAGCACACAGCCAAGACAATGAAGGAGTGGCTTCAGGACAAATCTGTGAATGTCCTTGAGTGGCCCAGCCAGAGCCCAGACTTGAACCCCATTGAACATCTCTGGAAAGACCTGAAAATAGCTGTGCAGCGACGCTTCCTATCTAACCTTACAGAGCTCGAGAGGATCTGCAGAGAAGAATGGGAGAAATACCCCAAATATAGGTGTGCCAAGCTTGTAGCTTCATACCCAAGAAGACTTGAGGCTGTAATCGCTGCCAATGGTGCCTCAACCAAGTACTGAGTAAAGGGTGTGAATACTTATGTACATGCAATATTTCAGTTTTTTATTTTTAATAAATTTGCAAAAATTTCTACGAAACCTTTTTCACTTTGTCATTATGGGGTATTGTATTTAGATTGATGAGAAAAAAAAGGAATTTAATCCATTTTGGAATAAGGCTGTAACATAACAAAATGTGGGGAAAGTGAAGGGGTGTGAATACTTTCCGGATGCACTGTATCTTTGGGAGAAAACCGGAGCACCCGGAGGAAACCCACACAGACATGCGGGTAACATGCAGGCCCCACACAGAGGATGACCTGGGATGACCCCCAAGGTTGGACAACCCTGGGGTTCGAACCCAAGACCTTCTTGCTGTGAGGCGACCGCACTAACCACTGCGCCACCGTGCTACCCTTATTGGACAACAGCCATTTAAACATGTCATATGGGGTCTCGCTCGGACGCCCAGCTTCCACGGGAGTCAATGAGAGTATCATAAATGCTTTTGCATGGAAAAACAATATTTCGCAATTTTTTTGGACAGTCAGCTGTCATAAGTGTATTTTTGTCTTGCCTGCATTACACCATATACATCCTTTTTGGACACATGAGGTAGATGTAATAATCTATTTTGCTCATTTATATGTAGGGTTTTCCAAGACAGGAAATAAAGCGCAGATTTGTTTGTCAGGTGTTTTGTTTTTCTTTGTCCTTTATTTCCAATTGATGAGGCTACGTCAGTACCCTACCAGTTAAATATCTAACTGTAGTTTGTTGAACAGGTCAACATTTATTTAAATTCGTGGTGACATTCTATAAGAAAGTTTAACCATTTCCCCCCCCCCAAACTGAAAATACCTCGGATTTTCTTGAAGTCCTCTTTCACCACCATTTATTAAATCGAAAGTGTTTATTATTAGGTTTTGTAAAGGCCCTGGGGCGGCATGGTGGTGAAGTGGTTAGCGCGGTCGCCTCACAGCAAGAAGGTCATGGGTTTAAACCCCAGAGTTGTCCAACCTTGGGGGTCATCCTGGGTCGTCCTCTGTGTGGAGTTTGCATGTTGTCCGCATGAGTTTCCTCCTGGTGCACCGGTTTCCTCCCACAGTCCAAAGATATGTAGGTCAGGTGAATCGGCCGTACTAAATTGTCCCTAGGTGTGAATGTGTCGGCTGTGTGATGGACTGGCGGCCTGTCCAGGGTGTCTCCCTGCCTGCTGCCCAGTGACTGCTGGGATAGGCTCCAGCATCCTGCGACCCAAATTGGGATAAGTGGCTTGGATAATGGATGGATGGATAACGGCCCTGTGCTGGCTAACTTGCTGTAAAACAAAAGGGCACAATTTACATAAGGATGAGCTAGATTCAGAATGGAGCAAGAATAGCATTTTTTTTTTTTTACCATTAGATAACTGACAATTGTGCTTCTCCTATGTCAGAAAGCACCAGTCGCCACTCGCATGGAGTGATGCCTGATGATTAAATGATGCTTTTCCAGGACAATGCCAGGATCGGAGATGAGTTCATGAGGCAGATTCAGTCCATAGCAGCCTACGTGCCTTATATGACTTGTCCAGGGAACCACGAATCTGCATAGTAGGTGCAACTAAATTGAATCTCTCTGTCTATGTACCATTCTGATTCTCCCTCCGTCGCTCTCTTTTCTCTCTCTCCGGCTCTTTTTCCTCTTGTACATTTCAGTTAAGTACTAAGCTGGAGTTCATAGACGTGTTCAGACAATCGCGTGTTTGTCTCGATGCGTTTCATTGGGTGCCACGTTGTTTGTTAACAGTCACAGTGTTATGAGCAGTCACAGGCACTGACTCAACATGGAGGCTATCTGGCTGTCCTCCGCACCCCGTTAGCTCATGTTTTCCTTTTCGTTTACATTTTTTGTCACATTCCGTACAGGTCATGAATGCTCAGTGGCAAAACTACTATTAAAGGGTTTTGGGCAAAGACGCCAGTATAAGCTATATTTCATATCGGTGGCAGAGATGTGCCAGAACACCCCCCCTCCCCCCAACTGGATATATCCACACTCAGCTGCTGTAACTGTGAAAAGGGGGGGGGGGTTAAAGCTCTGAAAAACAACCTTCCTGGTCAACCACAGTCTTTCCACTGTAGGGAACACTTTGGTCTGTCTAAAAGCAATCACTGTAGCATTGGTACAGATGGGAGCTATTTCAGTCTCTTAAGGGCTGGAGCAGCGTCAGGAACCACCAACATCAAAACAGGTCAACACTCTCCAAAACAAACAGTTAACCGACAGGGGATTATCTGCTCCCAGTCTGTTATGTGTCTCCCTATCTGTCTTGTTGTCACTTTTGGTGGGCTGTCTGTCTGAAACACAGACGGAGTAATCAGTGCAAAAAATCTCTCTAAACTTGCAGGCGTCTGAAGTGTCCTCTCTGAGTGAGTAATTTTGTCATTATTGTTTGTGAGTTTGCAGGGATGAGAAACAGGAAAGCGAGGAGGTATGCAAGTGTGGGACCACTGTGGGACGGGATCCAATGCCACACACTCAGAGCTACGTTTTATTTGCATCAGCTAACTAGTATAGCCTTTAGGGCTCCCTTCCGCACAGTGTGTATCAATCGCATAGCACGCTTAAAATACATACTCTAAAGTGTGTAATGATATCCTGACACTGCTTAAAAACTTCTTTTTTTTTTGTCATTCTGGCCATCATATTCAAACAATATACCCATTTGCTGGTCAGATATTGTCAGATATTTATCATCTGCAGTTAGTTCGCAGCGTCGGTCCTTGGTATCAAGAGCAACATTTTTGACCTATTCAAATATTTACACAGAGAAATTCAAGTTTTAATGCATTCACAGGCTTCTAAAGTGTTATATCTTCAGGATCGGTTAGCCTCTGATCCTAAATGATTTGCCCACTAGAGTTGGATAATTGGTGTGTGTGTGCGTGTGTGCTTGAACGTGGGCTTTATGCAAGCTATCCTGTAAAACTGCCCGATCCCACACAGATATATTTGCATGCCTTTAGTATCCTCAGACAGCCCTTACCTAGTGTCATGTAACTACCGCCTGGCCCTAATTAAGGAGCTGCAAACAGTAGTCTGTTTTTCTTGGCCGTGCCACCTGACATAAGAACCTGATATCAAAATCCCAGCTCGCTGTATTACATAAGCAGAGGTCTAGCCCCTCTTCTCCTTCCCCTATACCTCTATATTTGTGTTTTGCTCTGTGGTACTCGTAAGAATTCAGATCTCCCAGCAGCTGGGTTCTGCTTCTTTTTTTTTTCCTTCTTTTTTTTTCTTGCTCTCTCTCTTTCCAACCTCAAAACCTAATGGGTAAAAGGCAATTGAAATCGGCCTTACCACAAAAGTCAGCATTCCAGCAGAATGAGAACAGCTGGTCCACATAAGATGCTCAGGCCCCAATCAAAACCGTCTTTGTTCCACAAGCACAATGTATGGCTCATTGGCTCCTCAGAGGGAATGGGAATTGACCATTCCTATTTGCAACGGTGGCCTGAGATGAGAGTTAGTGATATGCTTCCTGCAGGCTACACTAGTTCCCCAAATGTCTCTTAACTGCCTGGATTAAGTGGGGTATTTTGTGGACCCAAGTCTCATCAGTTGATGAAAGGGCAGATTTAGCAAGGGGGGGAAGAGTCTTGTTGGGTCGGTTTAGCGGTCAGCTCATCCGCATTGCATTTGACGTTCCCAAACATTGGAACATCCACCAGATCTGTATCTCAGTGTTTTTGTTCATGGAAAAGGGAACACAAATGGAAATGAGCATGTTTGGGGTTACAGAGAATGACTCACATGTTATGTTACGCTCGGATAATAGAAATCAATGAAACAAAATAATCATATTTGGAGTTAATCAGATTTTCCACTGTCGAGCTTAGTGCAAACGAGTGTTTTATAGACTACTATTGACTTTACTGCTGTACTCTAATCATCACCCCAAGGGCATACCTGATAACATTACTCTATTTGAATTCCTAGACAGTCTGGTTTATTTTAATGTGTTAGTTTGATAGCTTCTCCTCCGTTCCCTCTAATAGGTGTGCTGTTAGGAAAGAGGAGGCCCTTGGGTCTCGTGTCTCTGAGGGCCATCAGGTAATCCAACGTCTGCTGGTTCCTTGCCTAACCACAAGATGGGAGTATTAATCCAGGAACATGTGACAGTGTCCCTGGTTGAGTGCCATGGTCAAAGCTCTGTGCAGCTGACATCCAGAGGTCTATACTTCCCCCTTTCAGGAGCCGATCTAATTTGACGGTCCAACTCTGTTTTGACTCTGCATAGAATTGAGTCGATCTCAGTCTGCAATTCAGATCATCCAAACAGGTGTGATTTTGTCAATGTTGGGAAGGAATTATGTTCAGTTTATGATAATTGAAGTTAAGGATACATAAGTTAAGAATTAGCATGATTTATAATTATAGCTGAAGAATTTGATAGCAGACACTGAGATTTTCTCTTTTTCTTTTTTTTTTTAGAAATGCATTTCTGTTTTAGGTCTCTTTCAAGAGAAGATGCTGTGCTCAATACGATTCCTCTTTGTATTATTACAAAGGCTGAGTTGAATGATCCCTGATCACAAACTGACCTGTGACAAATTGCTATGCTGGTCTTGGCTGTTTAATGATGACCTTGACATCCACAGAGTCCACTGATCTCATTAGCTTTGGTCTTATTCAGCATGAGTAAAGGTCTGCCTGTGAGCAGCCTCCACTGACCCTGTTACTGACCTCTGACCTGTGACCGAATGATTTTCGAGTTACCGCTAACCCTACGTTAACCCTGTCACATGAGCTTTAGAGCCAGCATCCATCCAGGGATCTGGATTGTCCAGCCCTGCCCGGCTGCCTTCCAGCATTCACGCTCCATCGCTCTCTTACATAAGATGTAAAGTAATCATTTACATCACCTAGCCATGTTAATGATCTGTAGAGAAAATCAGCTTAATGGCGAAATTTAAACCGTAAAAGGCTCCTGGACTGGCATCAGGAAGCAATTTCTTAGAGACTTTTCCTTGGTTGTCATTGGACGTTTTGTTAATTCCATTACATTATTTGAAAATGGCCACATAATTAAGGGGATGTGGAAAGTGGTTCTCCCTCAGACAGGTCTGAGATTTGGGGTTCAGAGCTCTTGTGTCTCGAGCTTGTGAGTCTTGTACAGTGTGTGGGAGTTGATACATTTGTAGTAGAAGTGGTTGATTGACATATTAGAGGTATTAGAGGTCAATACATTAGAGGGACAGCTTAGATTGGACGGTTTGGAGACAAAGCAAGAGTTGCGAGATTGAGATGGTTTGGACATGTGTGGAGGAGAGATGCTGGGTATATTGGGAGAAGGATGCTGAAGATGGCGCTGCCAGGGAAGAGGAAAAGAGGAAGGCCAAAGAGGAGGTTTATGGATGTGGTGAGGGAGGACATGCAGGTGGCTGGTGTGACAGAGGAAGATGCAGAGGACAGGAAGAAATGGAAACGGATAATCTGCTGTGGCGACCCCCAATGGGAGCAGCCAAAAGTAGTACTAGTAGTAGTAGTGGTGGTAGTAGTAGTGATTGGATGGATTGCTGCAACCATCCTGTTAGATTGCTGGTATATGATTTTGTTTGACTGGATACATTTGATGCAAATGTAAAAGCATAATGTGTAATATATTGGTGTATGATGATTAGCAAATAGCTGGAGTTGCTCAGTGGTACTGATTGTAACAAAGTAGACACCTAATGCCCAACCCCTACACACACACACACACACACACACACGCGCACACACACACACATACATACATATATTTCAGCATCCAAACACAGAAGCCAGATTGGCTGAGTTGCGTATGTTGCAGCAAAAACAGCTGTACAGAAAACACTAGTGGCATTCAGAAATGGCACATGTCAGCAAACGTGCTGTGCATCCGCTTACCTTACTATCAAAATGTGTCGTCTCGCTTGCTTTGACTTGTTGTTATCCACATCGCTGAAGGAAACAAGTCAGTATTCAAGTGAAATTACTCAGCACTTATAAAGTAGATTGTCATCATGATGGTATGAAAGCCTTCTCTCCCCAGTGACCTATTGCCCTGAGTCTCCCTGGACACACAACAACTTCAGATAAAAACTGAAGAGGGAGAAAACAAAAGACACCAAAACTAGACAGTGGTTGTAGGGATGGCAGGTCTATCACATTTATAACAATCTTGGGGATTCTCATCATCTGATTCTGATTGTGTTGCATTGTATATTTGACAATGAGCTCTGGCATAAGCACCACAAAATCCTGGAGCGCAGAGGCCTGTGGTGTCAGGGAACATATAGATCTGATCAGCCAGGGAACATATAGATGTGATCAGTCAGGGAACATATATCTGGTCAACCAGGGAACATATAGATCTGATCAACCAGGGAACATATAGATCTGATCAGCCAGGGAACATAGATCTGATCAGCCAGGGAACATAGATCTGATCAGCCAGGGAACATAGATCTGATCAGCCAGATAACATATAGATCTGATCAGCCAGGGAACGTAGATCTGATCAGCTTTCTCTTTATCTTGTTTGTTTACAGTAACTTCTCTAACTACAGAAACCGCTTCAGCATGCCGGGCCAGACCGAGAGTCTATGGTACAGGTAAGCTAAAGGAAACATCACATTGGCCCTGTTGAATTAAATGATATTTCAGCTATGCAGCAGTTGCTCGGACGCAGACGTCACGAGAGGGCTGTGCAGGAGAAGATGAAAGAAGGAATAGTTTTGGTCAATACAAGAAGACTCCACTTTAGCAGTGGTTGTTGGAGTCAAGGACAGTGCCTGGAAAGAGAGAGCTTTTTTTCTTTCTTCCTTTTTTTTTTTTGTCAACAGGGGGGCCCTGTTAAAGTATTATGTGAAAGTTTACCATATCTTCCGCTTGCTGTATTTAAGTAGCCATTAACGTGCTGAAAGAGGCTGCCCAGAAGAGCTGGCAGCAGAGGAGAGTAGAGATCCCCTCTGTTAGTTTAGTTTGTACCTTGTTCTATCTCAGCGACACAGGGATTACACAAAGGAGCTATACATCCAAAGGTTGACTCATAGCCCACTACAGGCCCCCTTTCTCTCAGCCAGTAAGATAATACCCCAGTAGATCAGAAGCCAGCTGCCCACTCTCCAGTCCCTGGGCCCGAACCCAGACAGGCCTGTTGGCTGAGGGCTCCTCCATCACGTGTACAGACGGTAGGAACAGGAGGAGGCTTAGGACGCTTGGATACTGGAGAGGGAGTTTGAAATCCCTTGACTACTGCAGAAAAACCAAACAGTTAATAACACATGTACATGCACTTAAGGCTGACCACAAATCTTTCAGTGTCACATGTCCAGCAGGCTCCCTGAATTCAGAAGTACACCTCCACATTAATTATCTGACTGAAATGACTGACAGATGCATATGAGCTCATGCAGAAGAGTGTATCTTTAATCCTGCACTGTATCAAAAGCAGATTAACGTGCCGATAAATGTTGCATGGATTTCACACAGCAGTGTTTTAGGGGCACATTTCTTTTGCTCTCCAGCAGGACAAGGGAGGCTTGTGCTTTCTTATTGTTCAATTTGGCGTTTGCCTCCTCTAATGGGTCAAGGCTGTGTGTCATTTTAATTATGTGTGTCCACAGCTGGAACTTAGGACCAGCCCACATCATCTCCCTCTCCACCGAGGTCTACTTCTATCTTATTTTTGGCCAGGAGCTCCTTTTCAAGCAGTATGAATGGCTGAAGAAAGACCTGGAGGTTAGTGACCATACCAACGAAATCTGTTGATGTTCGCTAAGTGCTCTTTCTCATGCATGCACTCTCACGTGGGGAAAACAAATATACACACATGCATGCACACACACATCGTTCTCTTTTTCTTTCCCTGTTTTTCCATCCTCTCTCCTCCTACTCTCCATGTTTAGAAATATCCACGTGCCTTCGCTTTTCGAGAACGTCATCCTCTCTTTTCCCATCATAAATTCACAAGTGTTGTTGCTTTTACCCCAAAATAATTCTAAGAGCACTTCTTTCAGTCAGCCTTGCGCGTACTCCTTGTCTGACATTCTCCATTGTCCTCACGTCCTAGGAGGCCAACATGCCAGAGAACCGAGCAGCGCGTCCATGGATCATCACCATGGGACATAGGCCCATGTACTGCTCCGATGATGACCAGGATGACTGCACCAAGTTTGATTCCTTTGTATGTCCAACCCAGAGGAGAGCTATTAGGAGACAGTCATGATTTTCAATTGTAACTGCATTTTTATGCTGTAGGATTAACACTGGCTCTGTGATGGCCTGGCGGCCTGTCCAGGGTGTCTCCCCGCCTGCCGCCCAATGACTACTGGGATAGGCTCCAGCATCCCCGCGACCTGAGAGCAGGATAAGCGGTTTGGATAATGGATGGATGGATTAACACTCAGTCTTCTGTGTGTTCCTGAAACTCTGCCAGAACTGTCCGGCAGTGAAGTCACTGGTGGACAATCCGTGAATGTGAAAACTTACATACTTCCTGATATGCCGAGAGGCTGCATTGTATAAGAAAATGCAAATATTTACATTGCACATTCAAATATAGAAATGTGAATATTCACATATTCTCATACAATACAGCCTATCAGCAGGAGGTATTTTTTAACTTCACAGATTGTCTGCGAGTGAAGTCATCGGCAAACATATTTTTGACGGTGTTTTAGAGACACACAGATAACTGCTCAGTATTATGGCTGTTACAGCAGCGTTGACAATCGTGACTGTTTACCTTCAAGAGGGTGAATTAAAAATGAAATTGTTTGATGATCAGGGTAGCCAAAAATATAGATTTCTTATTTGCCAGAAAAACTGGGACAAAAAAGTCTCCCAAAACAGTGATCTGCAGACAGTATTTATTATTTACTGGCATGTTCTGATCTTCCAGACATAACCGGTACTGTCTGAAACTCAGATTGGACAGTAGAGGGACATGCAAACATACCAGGAAATTGAGAGAGACTCCAAATTTGACGACGACTCCAGTAAGATTTGCACCAAAGTCAAGAGTGCAAGAAATGAGAAAACTGCATGGTCAGTGGACTGATTTCCCTGAAAAGAACAGCTGTTATTTTTCTTTTAGTGTGACTGTTTATTCAGTGCATGATATCATTTGTACCTCCATCATGTGCACAATGTGGACACGATCAAACGCATTCACAGTTTCATTGGCAGTGTGCTTCTTGATATGTGAAGAGCAGCGTGTCTACATTGTCAAGGATTTTCTTTGTTACATAAAGTCATTAGCAGGATTTGTTTTCTGCTGTGTTGCCTGACACTTTAATTGCCCTCGTTAGCAGACATGTTATGCCTGGGGCAAGTTGGCCAGTCTTCATTGTAACCCTAAAGCACACTGGTCTGGGTATGCTGTTGTAATCACAGCAATTTGGACCGAAAATAGTTTCCATTTGGCCCTATTGCTCTCAACGCTTGGCATCATTGTCGAGCGAGGCTGGCATGGGAGCGGAGGGGTTTCTACCAGATAGTGTTTCAGATGTTAATGCTAGCTCGTGCCGTCCGTCTTTCTCTCTGGTCTATGTCAGGTCCGGCTGGGACGGAATGACACCAAACCATCCGCCCCTGGTCTGGAGGATCTATTCTACCATTATGGTACGGTTTGATGACCCCTCTCACTGGCTATATGCTCTTAATGGATGTTTAGGCTCACAAATTTACACGCTCAGACAGAATAATGTCCCAGCACTCGAGGATAGCGGCGCAATCCAAACACACACTGTATTACAAAAGCAGGCCTTTTTGTCTGGCGATCATCCCAACAGCCCTTACCCAAATGTTTTTCCTGTATCAGATTTCTCCAGACCTTTGTTTGTTACTCTGGTCAGTTTATTCAGTGGTGAAATTTTTGGGGGGGCGCTCATCCTTAGCAGTCATCGATAGCGGGGAAATCTGTAAATTAAATGGTGGAAAATGGGAGGAATACTGTGGCGTGAAAAGGTTACGGAATAATTTGTGTTCCTTTCTAGGTCTGTATTTGATGTGCAATATCAGACCTTGCTTTTGTTTATCAGATCACTTGGCAGCTACAATCTCTAATTAAATTCTGTTTCCCCAGGGGTGGATTTGGAGCTGTGGGCCCATGAGCACACGTATGAGAGACTATGGCCGGTCTATCGCAATAAGGTCAGTTCTGATGTTCTCAGGTGAGTACGGTGTTATATTATATTTTCAACTCTGGGTTTTGAAACAGTCAAGGAGATTCCCGATCCTTTTCTCTGTCTAGGTGTGCAATGGGAGCACCGACCAGCCATATATGAACCCCAAAGCCCCAGTGCATATTATAACAGGCTCCGCTGTAAGTACACTCACTCACGTCAGTATGTTCATGCACAGTAGGTTTCCATGTAAATTGATACATGAATTCCCCTTAAGATCATCCAAAACAATGCAACGTATTGTACTGTACATGAGCCCTGCTGCTTGGTAGATAGTCTGTCCAGTGAGTAAGTTACCAGCTGTTCTGTGGGTTAATTGTTTTCTGATGCGGCAGTCAGTAATACAGGGCATGCTTCATCATCTGACCACAGATAGATTAGTCATTGGTATATCAATGTGCGGTCAGTTACACACCAAACCAGTGCCATAGTTGTAAATGTCACACAGGGCCCATATGGAAGGAGCCCAAGAGAGGCACGTGGCTCACCACTAACTTTATTCCCATCCAGGGCTGCAGAGAAAAGACTGACCGCTTCAATCCTAACCCCAAAGACTGGAGTGCTTTCCGCAGTACAGATTATGGTTACACCCGCATGCAAGTGGTCAACACCACCCATCTGTACCTGGAGCAGGTCTCCGATGACCAGGTGAGCATTGAGATGTGACGATGCAGCCCAAGCTCATATACTCATGTTACTCCAGTGAAATATAATAAATGCAAGCAAAAGGTCAATGTCGTTGTTCAGCCAACAAAGGAGACTTTTCTTTGTTTTTCAGTATGGCAGGGTGATTGACAGCATCTGGCTGGTGAAGGAAAAACATGGTTTCTCCGCCTGGTTTTGAAGACAGCTATGATAGTTAAATTTAAAAGTGAAACAGTAAAGCTGATAAAATCAAGATGCCTACTCAGGAATTGCACTTTAAAAGGCAGTCACTATGCACTTTTTTTTTGCTGTCCCATGATAAGGAGCCAATGATAGAATAGTGTTTCAGATCCTTTTGTTTGGGGTAGCCAGCACACTGGAAAGACTACAATGAAAATTTGAATTTCAAGACACTTTCCACTCAGATTTGTTCCACTAATGGAAAAGTCGTCATTTGCTGATCAGTTTCCCAGAGCTTTTTAAATAAATTTTAAGTCTTCTGAATATATACTTGTTTTTTCATGAACAAAAATATTCTTTTCTATTAGGAAAAGAATGTGAATGTAAACCATGCTTAACCATTATCAAACTGTGCTATGGGCTTGGAATTTGATTTCCTTCACAATGAACTGTAAAAAGAGCTTAAAAGATTGCTATGAAATTCAATAAAACTGGATTTTCCTACAGATCCTACAGTCTGCTTGATCCTCAAGAATCCTCATCATCACAGCAGGGCATCGCAGTCAGACTGAAGGAGAAGCCTTAAAAATGTAAACTTACCAGGGGTCCCCTCATCACATCTCTGAGGAATGGACCATCTGGGTCTCACAAACACCAGGCCCCATTCTATCACAGTTCAGTTCACATTTTCTACCGGGTAAACCTGGAAATGTGCTTAGCCAGCTCAGGTCTCCCTCATATCTCTCTTGTCAAAATGACAGATTCGTCCTTGGCAAATCTTGTCAGGACGCTGCAGCGTCAGTTGACCTGACGCAAGGAGACAGACAGAGGCCTAGGCCTACACAAAAGGCTGTTATGTAACTCAGGCATGCTTGTGGTTTGGGCAGATGCAGACTGGGAGAAGGCACTGTTCCCAGAGGGATGCTGCTCACGCCATGACACACCGCGATGGTAGTATTAATTACTAATAACAGCATGCTGTCTCTGGTGGATATTGGCTATCGGCCGTCGCTGATATGTGTGTGTACATGTGCCTGTGATCTCACTTGTCTCAGTTTAATGCCAAACTTTCATCATTGCTCCATGTTGTCTTAGGGCTGTATATACAAAGTCGGTGGCTCCATAACAATGCATTTTTGATTTAATATTCACCATTCGGTGGGGAATATTCACGAAACACCTCACAGAACCATGGTGTATACAATACATTTTACATGCATGGCCTCAAATTTAATGCAAAATGTGCATTGTTAGTGCAATCCCAGATCACTCAAACTATCAAGATAATACAGTAGCTGTAACGTTCTCCCCATTGACTGGACAATGAAGAGAAAACTATACTGCAGTAAGTTACTGCTACTGAAAATGTGTCAACGTGTGTTAGCAACAAGAAGCCAGAGGTACTTGTCAAGAATATAGTCAGGGATTGGTAGTGTGTTCCTAACCTTGTACCGTCTAACACTTCACTTAGAATATTGACGTAACCCCATCAAGTGAGATGCACATAGAACAAGTGACCCTGAGTACAAAGTTCAGAGACTAGCAGAAGGCTGAGGAGGTGGGTTATGTCGTGCCAGACTGAATTTAGATTTAAAACGAATCATTGCTTTTGTTTACAATGATTACTGGCCACATTTACAATCTTATAAGGCTTGGCTGTTTTTCCATTCAGTCATCTATGTGCAAAGTACAGTATGATGCATGAGATGCTTACAGCTCAACTGAAAAAAAAAAGAAGAGAGAAGCAATCTGGCTTTTAGAGCAAAGCTCTTGTCCTTAATCATGAGCATGTCACATGGCACACACGTTTCTTTGTCGTTTACCTCATGTGATTTGCAAAAAGATGAAGAAAAAAGTTGATGGCAATCCAGGAAAAAAAAGAACAGGGAGAAAATAACATGTCACTTCGCATCTCAGGCCTGCTGCTGAAATATGATGTGCTTATTACTGTCTATGGTGGAGACGCAGTAGGTTTGTGGCAGTGCTGTTTAGGGCCTTTGTTAAACAGGAATTGTTGATGGTTTGTTGTTTTGTTACCATTGTCTGTCAATACCATTGTCTGTCTGTTCCGTGCTAGCGCAATAGTTTCTTAAAAAAACAAAAGGGCTTTGCTGTCTCAGGGGTCAGATTTGTTGACTCATCCTGATAGAAATCCCTTTGAAAATCTCTGCCTTCATGCTGTCAGAGTTGCTGTGTTTTGTTAGCAACCCTGTAAACTCCTGCTTTCTCTGGCTGCTCTCTGTAGACTGTTTAGTGGGCTGTGACCTGTGGATCGAGAGGTCATGGAAATCCGGTGCCTTCTCGGGTACCGCTTCTGTTGGCCAAGGAAGTGGAGAGGCTTACCCTGCTGTTTGACTTGTCTTAAATGAACCAACTGGAATTTGCCTTGCTGGTCCTCGTCTGTTCAGCTTCACATTAGACTCAATTGGCAGGCCAGGCTCTGATTTATAATGATTTACTTTACATCAGGTGATGACGTGCAGAACATGACTTGTGTAACAAAACATTTTTGTGTGACCATATTGTCTTCCCACTTAAGATCTTCATAGGTGGTGAAACTACAACTACAATACCACCAACAACAACAGCAGCAAACAACAAAAATCTTTACATGTAGTAGTGTTATAAGGATGCAGCATCCACACACAAAGCTTCAGTGGTCTTTGTCTTGATGCATGCTCAGTAATCCAGGTAAGAAAATCAGAGAAGGTTGAATCAGTTCATCTGGATACCTTTATTGACAGATACGTTTCATCACTCAACTAAGCGACCTCTTCAGTCTAAACTGACTGCAGGTATCCTCACCCTTATAAACAATACAGTACAATACAGTTGCATGACAACCATGGCCATTGAAACTCTAGTTAATGGTCACACCCATTAAGAAACCGATTGTTGGTTTCGGTCGTTATGTAACTATTGTTTATAAGGGAGGGGATACCTGCAGTCAATGGCCACATGTACTATTCACAGGGGACTTGGGAATGTTTGCAATCACAGCATTGTAAGACGGCGACAGATGCACAATAACCGAAACCAACGACCAGTTTCATGTGCAAACTCTAGTTATGGTCACGCCCATATTTGCATATGAAACTGGTCGTTGCTTTTGGTCACTATGCAACTGCATTGTACTGTATTGTTTATAAGGGGAGTCAGTTTAGACTGAAGATGTCACTTAGTTGAGTGATGAAACATATATGTCAATAAACGTATCCAGATGAACTGATTCAACCTTCTTTGGACTTCAGTGGTCTTGTTTCACATTTTGTTCAGCAGGGAGATGCTGGTAGACATGAATGATCTGCAAACCCTATTGGTTCCGAGGGCCGGCAACAGCTCATATACACCAAATAGAGGATGTGATACAGCTTTAATCATCACTTGCCCTTTCTACCCCACCCGAGACTCACAGGTCAGTGTCATGTAGTTCTGCTGTTGTCTAGGAATCTTACTCGACATATGCAGTTTGCTATTATTACTCATTGATGATGAAAAGTGTCGAGCAGTAAAGCGGTAACTGAAAATATTTTCCACAAAGGTGTTGTAGAAGAGGACCATATGTCTCCTGTATCACGGCATACTAATTTATGATGACACATCTACAGTTGAGCAATTGTTCTTCTCAGGCCTTCGGCATAGCAAACCCAAACAGTGAGCAGATTGCTCAAGATAATTATTTTCCTGGAAAGCAGATTTTGCTTTTTGTTATTTTTTGAAAACCGCCTTGAGGGTTCTCCAAAAATACACTTGTGATTCTCTTTATTAAGACACCGTGTCTGTTTTCAAGAGGATTCAGAAGCTTTTTGTGCATCTAAAAGCCATTCTCTGCTCTGAGGAGAAAGGTGAGGGCTTCTGCATGGTATTTCTCTCCGTGGGGGATCAAGACGGCGTGCTTGATCACGGATGAACTGTAGATGCTCGGGTCGGCTATAATGAAGTCAAGCTCTCAGATGTTGCTTCTCGGGGAGATTTCATCTATCCAGAAGCTCAGTGGGCTTCTAAAACCAAAGCGCCACTGTTTCACATCCTCAGACGACCACCAAGATAAACCTGCCCCCAGCACATCTCCACACATTCTTGCCATAGTTCTGCCCCTTAATCACAGCGACTTACAGGATGTAAGAACGTGGCAGAAACAGGAGGAACGCAGCACGCACACTTTGTTTAAACACGTTAAATCGCAATTGTAAATCAGAGCAACACTTGGAATCGGTGCTGTGTTTTGCGTTCACGCAAAAAAATGTGTGGAGAAAATAAAAAGCACATTTTGCGCCGCGGGAAAAATGTAAACCCAAATGGATTAGACTTAGGCGGGGGGTGTTAATGAAAGAAGTATATTATTTCTTGAGATGTGGGAGGCAGGCTCCATGTGTCAGAACAACAGACAGAGTTGAAAGCCCAGTCGAAAAACCATCGTGGTTGAAAGCGCATCAGGGAGTCAAACAGCACGTGTCTTGTCTCGCCCGACACACAGCGGTGTAAATCACATCAACACAACACCGAGACACAATCCACCTCCAAATGATGTGCAACTCTGACCGATGGCTTTGAACGTGTGTAAACCGTTACCGTAGGTAATACCTGCTGTCGCTGACAGCATTCAGTGATAAAGTCCCCCTGTGTGAGGAATACACTAATATCAGCCCCCCCTAGTTAACATTTAGCTTCCACTTGGACTAGCTAGAAGATACTCTCTTTATATTATATTGGGGTGGTAATATCATTATTAGAGTTGCCATGTATTAACTTTGACCTTTAACCCCTCCCCCCATCTCACATACACACATGCTCACACACATTACGGCATCCCCCAAATTATAAAGTTCTTCATTTAATTATGTTCAGATGTTTCCATGTAGTTGTGACCACAGGCACGGGACTGGGCAACTCCAACTAAATAAACTGACCTTGTCAGCATCTGCTGCAGTGCTCAAGCAATCAATCCTCTGATCAGCGTTGAAGCAATTAATCAAGAAGACATTAAGGTTAATTACTGGAAACTCTGATTCTAGCTAATAAGTGTTAGCACAGGGCCCATTGTCATCTGCTGTACATGATGTAACAGCAAAATGGTTGCCCCTCCAATGGATTGTCTCTTTTCCTTTCCCTGTCCACTTTTTATACTTCATCGACATTGCCCACTGAGGAAAATGATGCCAAGATTAATAGGCCAGGTTGGTCTCTAAGCATATGTTTTCTTCGCGAACCTATAGCAATCCAACATGAGACGCCTGCAAATTCAATTCATTGATTTTGGGCCTCAACACATGAGGGCCCTCTTGAGATGAACAGCAACAATGGTATGCCACTAAATTGGCTGCTGCTGGCAGGCAGCACTGAGCTTGTCTCTGGGTGCAAGAGGTCCATGTTTGGGTTTGTTAACTCCAAAAATAGTTCATTTAGTGGCGTTGGACATGTCATGAGTGACTGACTTTGAATAAAGGTTAGCTATGCCATCATGGGCAAAGTAGTCTGACTCACAGGAAGTCAGCTGTTGGTATAAGCCTGCCATTGGCCATATATTTCAGTCAGAATTCTCCCCTTCCGCTATCTGCATGTTGCTGTTTTCATAGCTGCATCCTGGGCTTAGTACCGCCCAAGACGATTATGATTGGTTGAAAGAAAAACAAACGAACCAGAGCGTCTTTTTCCCCTTATACCAGAATGATAAAGGGTTCAACCAGACCTTTCTCCAGCACTGGTACGATGCTAAAACGGAGTGTGGAGATAAGTCTAGCTATGCAAGACTATGGGCAAGGTTATGCAGCCTTGTTCTGCAGTTGCACAAGTGACTGAATCGGTAACTATTCACTTGTATGGTCACCCCTTGCCAAAGAAGAACCATTCTCTCATTGTAGCACTTATTGTGGCAATGTTTTGTTGAGGGCTAAATACTTTGTTATCAAAAAGCTACCTTTTTCATTGCATTTGTACCCTTCCATCTAAATTAATTTATGATGGGGCGTATGGGTAGCGTAACGGTCTATTCTGTTGCCTACCAAAACGGGGATCACCTTTTCGAATCCCCGTGTTACCTCTGGCTTGTTCGGGCATCCCTACAGACACAATTGGCCGTGTCTGTGGGTGGGAAGCCGGATGTGGGTATGTGTCCTGGTCGTTGCACTAGCGCCTCCTCTGGTCGGTCGGGGCGCCTGTTCAGGGGGGAGGTGGAACTGGGGGGAATAACGTGATCCTCCCATGTGCTACGTCCTCCTGGTAAAACTCCTCACTGTCAGGTGAAAAGAAGCGGCTGGCGACTCCATATGTATCGGAGGAGGCATGTGGTAGTCTGTAGCCCTCCCCTGATTGGCAGAGGGGGTGGAGCAGCAACTGGGACGGCTTGGAAGAGTGGGGTAATTGGCCGGATACAATTAGGGAGAAAAAAGGGGGGGGGGCGGAATAAATAAAAAAATAAAAATTAATTTATGATTGGGCACAAACTCGGCTACACATTCACGGGGCTCTGTCATACCTGCAGTGGCCACATACCAGAGCTGGCTCTTCTTGCAGGTCGGTATTGCTAACCAAGGCTTCCACAAAATGCAGCAGGCCACTGAGAACAATAAAAGGCTTGTTTTGCCTATTCTCTGTCCAAAATATGCCTCATGCCAGGCAGGCATTCAGTCACCACTAACTTTGGTAACGGGTATGTTCTCATACCTTGGCTAAAAACACCAGGGCTATCTTTCATTGGGGGAAATGTTGCTTACAGCATAATGCGCCTGTTGATCCATGTCCACTATCAGATCTGCATTACTGTAAAATCCAGCGCGATGCTGAGGTGAATGGCTGACCTTTGTGGTTTACTGAACAAAGCCATCACTCTTGTCAGCCTCCGAGATCTGAGCTCCGGCCCTGGAAAGGTCAGTTGATGGCTTACATGTCGGGAGTGCCACACCACCAGTAATACAAGAGGTCTTAAAAGTCTCTGATTTTAGAACCACTTAGATAGGAATGAGGTGATAAACAGTTATAATGGATGTTGTGCTCTAAACCAGTAATGGCCCCCTAAGAAATATTACGGAGCGTGTCTGAGCATCCGTGAAGTTCCAAGCACGTGTCGAGACCATACTTCATATGCCTCACGTTAGGAAACAAATAGCATAGTTGAGACCACATGGCCTTTGAGCGTTTTAAACACCACCTCCTGGCTCCGTTTGACTCGTGCTTCACCAACAGTACTGCTAACCAAGCCCAGCGGTGCCCTAACAAAACCATTTAGCCCCGTGAGAGTGTTATGACAAGGGCGTAACCCAAGGCCAGACGCGAGGCGATATTTCAACACCCCGTCTCTCACGGGGAATCGATGTGGGGTTTTTCTAATACCACCTCCAGCGGTATCAGCTGTACGTGCTACTGACGGGGCAGCGGCCACTGACAGATCTTTCAGCGCTCTTGAGAGGCAGTCCAGTTACTTCTGGCTGCTCTCCCATCTGCTGAGGCATATAAGTCTGGCAGATTAGACTGTCATCTCGCCTCTGCCGACAAGTTCATGTGTCAGCCGAGGCAACCTTAGCTGAATGGGAAAGAAGAGCTGAGCAATCAGATGGGTTTGGTGAGCACGCTGGAGTAATCCTGCACCGCCGCTGTTTCTGACTGATCACCGGTCATATAAGAAAGAGGTGGTGGGAAAGTGGAAAGTGTGTGTGTGTGTGTGTGAGAGAGAGAGAGAGAGAGAGAGAGAGAGAGAGAGAGAGAGAGAGAGAGAGAGAGAGAGAGAGAGAGAGAGAGAGAGAGAGAGAGAGAGAGAGAGAGAGAGAGAGAGAGAGAGAGAGAGAGAGAGAGAGAGAGAGAGAGAGAGAGAGAGAGAGAGAGCGAGCGAGAGAGAGAGCATGCTTAACAGTAAGAGCTAAAACAGACAATGAGGGACATCTGGAAGTAGAGGTAATTATTTTGGGGAGAGGGTATCTGGTGTTGGTTTTGAGAGTGTGATCATGCCACTAGACTCGTCCCCCTGATGGTTAGGTGGTTTACGGCGTGTTTACGGAGAGCCCGGAGACCCAGACGGATATGGGTGATGCGGCTCTCCGGTGTACCCTGAAACCCTTCTCTAGCTCCTCCAGCTTGTCTGACAGGGAATGACCCGAGTGGCTCACTGCAAAAACACAGGTGCCTCAAATCGCAGCGTAGGAGATTTCAAAGAAATCTGTCCAACAGCGGCAGGCGGTTTTGTCGTCAGTTGCGTTTCGACGTCCTTGGCTGTGCGGCTCAGTAGAGCTGGACTCAGACAGACAGGTATGTCCCCTGTCTAGACCCGTGCAGCCACTTTATCAGGTCAGGCCATCTGGGTGAATATGGTTAGGATGTCTTTGGGTTTTGCTGCATTTTTTCCAGCGCTGTCTGTGAATGGTGGCACTCTGGGTGTAATGGTCATAGTAAGTCACAGAATGGCGGGATAGCTATCATAGCGATAGACTGTGGAAAGTGGACAATAGACCGGTGTTTATTGTGGCGGTAGGTAATGCTCGTAGCAACAAGTTCAATATCCAGAAATGATTGAACAAATAGCTATCATGTAACCATTTGTTATTCTCGAAGAATCCGCAAAAAAACAAACGTACCACACACTGACAGCGCCGTATATTTCACCCCGTCTTTGGTGAGAAGTGAAACGCGTTTGTAGCTTCTGGACTTGTTTCTTACGAGCGGCCGAGAAAGCTAACAAACCCGCGGCTCGGGGTGTTTTTCTACCGAACAATAAGCATGTTTGACTAACCATTAAATGGAGCTGGACGCAGATCTGGGCAGATTGAAGCAAATCATCCTGTGGCAGGGAACTGGTTGTGTGTGGCCACTGGCTGCCGTAGGAGCTTATTTAAACAGACCCAGACTGAAAGACTTAATGACCACGCTGACAGCAGTCATACGAGATGCAGCGTCTAGTGAGGCTGAGGTGCTGTGGTCACGAGAGAGAGGGGGAGAGAGAGAGACAGACATAAAGAGAGAGAGAGAGAGAGAGAGAGGGACAAAGAGAGAGACGGGGAGAGAGGATCAGAGAGAGAGACAGAGGGGGACAGAGAGAGAGGGAGAGAGAGAGACAGAGAGACATACACAGAGAGAGACATACACAGAGAGGGAGAGAGGCAGAGAGATAGAGACTCTTGAGGATATTGTGGTTGCCCTCTCCTTGTGTAAGCTCCAGGGGAAGGAGGTCCTGGGGATCCTGTCTGAAAACCCAGTTTTGCTGTTTGTTCTACCAGCAAACCCAAACCGACCCGAGTGTGGGCTCGGCAGCGCCCGGCGGGCCGAAATGTTTTTCTTGCCACCTCGAGCCTGTTCTGCCGTCTGCTTTAATGTCATCTCAATTAAACGTGGGTGTGCGGACAGAACACAGCACAGGGACGCACTAAAAGTAGGCTTATGTTTTTATAAGGTAGTGGTGAGTTTGGATTACATCCTGGGTATCATACCTAGGCCTTGGAAGAGGTTTTCTGGTTTGATTGATATTCCCTCACTCATGAGCTGCGCACACGTGCTTGTCACGTGCTGACCAGGGGAGTTGGGAGTTTGTGCATATGTGGGCAGATAAAAAAAAAAATGTGGGATTTCAGTGCGGATACATAATGGCGATTCCCAGACACTTTTAATCCGAAGTCGGGCCGGACTATATATCGTTTCAGCATCAACACTGCAATATACACACGTGCAATAGTCATACTGCAAAAGATGCAATGTAAGACGAATTGGGCCCAACAGTCTAATTACTTGAAAGAAAATGAAGTCTAGTAAGGTCTGCTGTTTTATGACTGCTCTTAGAAAAAAATGTTCGCGCGTATCTGGCAAATGTATGATTTATGATTCAATATTTTCATTTAATAATTCTGATTTAATGACTTCTTGGAAAACCGCCTTATTTCCCGTTCTGAAATCACCATAATCGTTGCTGGAGTGATAAATTCTTTGCACATGGAGCTTTTAAAGTTAAAAGCTGCATAAATCTGATTTAATTATTTTACTCCTGTTTATTCTTTGACATTGCAATACATAAAAAGTGTAATGCATACAAAAAAAAGTATCGTAATATTGATTTTGTTCAATATTGTTTGGTGCTAATCCGAAGTGCTGCAGAACACATACATGTCGGCATGCATAATCTGGAAAATATTTGCTATCCCACTGACATGCATGAAATAACTAGATTTTCTGTCATCTCTCGTCACACAGGACCTGATGTTCAGGGGTTTGCACCCAAGACTTGCTAGATAAGTATCATCTCGGGCCGAGACTATCTGCAGGTTTTCATAGAGGAGAGGCGAGCGCTGAATCTGAACCCCTGACATGTCCTCACATCCTCAAGACCCATCATCGTGGCATCAGACAGAGACACACAGTCTGATGGGATGTTGTGATCCCTCTAACTTGGACCAGGCGAATGCAAAGTAGGCAGTCTGGATAAAAAAAAAAAATCATAACAATATCAAATCCACCTCCTCTGCACTCTGTCTAGGTCTGGCTTCATGGCTCCACCTCATCATTTTACATTCAGAAACCAAACATACTTATGTAACATTATGTTCACATATGTTCACATTTCCACACATATACTAGCTTATATATATATTTATCCATGTGATTTATGCATATATTACATAATATATCCACGAATGTACTTTGCTCAGAGGAAAACAAGCAAACGTGTTTTTCTGCTAAATCCTTAATTTTCTTATACTTGCTGTTTAGGAACCATGCACCCAGAAACTTGCAAGATCTGAGCTTAATTGAAATTTGCCCACATATAATAATTACAGTCCCGGTCCAGGACTCAAGCGTCTGCACACAAGCAACACTGTGTTTGTCAAACAACGATTGGTTCAGTTATTTGTGTTGGTGAATTTATGTGGACATTCTTTTGGATTTGCCCCCACTTTTCTGAAGGCAGAAAATTAAATTAAGTTAATAAACCACGTAGCTCGCTTATTCTACGTCAATAAATAAGGTTTGTTTTCTTGGGTGGTGCTCATAATTGGCTGTAAATCTCTTCATCGTGCTATTGTGTGTGTGTGTTTGTGTGTGGACTCGGGGAACTTAAAGAAAACATATTTTGTGCCGAGGCCACTTGTGTTACACCACCCGGCTTCTCCATCTCCGTGTCTCTGGGCTGTACTCGAGCCACGGTGTCGTGTCAGCCGTCGCGTAAAAGCGCTTTGAAACGTGACATGAGACGGATTTTCATCGCCGTTCGGCGAAATGTATTGAGAGATGCGGAGAAGCGTGAATTTGGCTTCGAAACGATCTGCCGGTTTTCCCGTAATGGCAAGTTTATACGACCGACCTATCGCCTCTAAAGATGGTAATGAGCCTGTAAAAAAAATGAAATAAAAATAAAAAAGCATCATGACTTTGGAATTTAAACATAATAACCGGTGCAAATTATTTAATCTCACTGCAGGCGTGCGTACCCTGCAGGGAGCAAATACAACAAATGTGGACAATGCACTATGCAGCTATTGTGGACACGGCATATGCTGTATGAGAATAGGAGGAATAGGCCGGGTGCACCACACGAGAAAAAAGGCAGCGACAAACGCAACCGGCGGGGGAGCGCATGTGGGCCGAAGGGAAAAAGAGCGATGTTTTTTAGGCCTCCAGACTTCCCGGTCCGCATGTCGATCCCTGTCCTCCACATTCCGAGCCTGTAAGAAAGCCCGATCAGATGCTTCGGGAGAGGGATACTGGCCGTCCTTCCTGCTGTGGTTAGTGCAAATGTCCTTCAAAAGAAAGTCACCGAGGTTATTGTGATGAAACTTTTATTCGCCCCGTGTTTCTGGAAATCTGTTTCACTTTATCTCAAAGGTCAATGAGTCTTCGTCCCAGACTCGGCCGTCTGAGTCTGCGATGATATGATATGACCCTGCGTCGGTAGGAATGCCTTCCAAAGCCTCATATCAAAGCGTAATAACACGGACGTCTGTCTCCAGGTTGTGAGCATCTGGGTAACGTGGCGGCAAAACCTTTCAGACGCAGAAGGGGGGGGGAGAGAAGTACTATGCGGAATGCATAAGACGGGCACACTGCATACAAATTGAGACCCTGCATATCGATGCGCGTTACATTTTTAAAGAAAAAGTATGTCAAAGATCACCACTCGGCAACGCTGACGCCTCTAATGACATATCTGGGAGAGGTTTCTCCAACTGTCCGGAGGTGGTGGTAGAGGTGAACCACCTTCCGGTGTCACACAACGTCAGCGTCACGTCTTCTCGTCTCCCACAGTCCCCCGAAAACCCGTCTGCGTCTAATCTTGGGTTTGTTTGTTTCAGACAGAAACTGGCGTGAGCTCAGCTATGGTTTAGCATAATGGTGAGATATTCCTCTCATGTTTGGTTTAGTACTTCCTGTCTGAGCTCTGTGAGCGTCTACATAATCTGTCTGGTCATTGGTATGTAAACTGTCAACAGCTGAGCTAGTTTTTGAGGGGTTTTTTTTCTCGTTCTTTTTCTCGGCAGCATCTTATGTTGCCTTTTAAAGAGAGACAGGCTTGGCAAAAATGAGCAACAAGGGAAACGGGAATAATACAATGGCCTACAGTCAACAGTCGCACTGGGCCTGCGAGAATTGCAAGACAAAAGATTCTAATATACAAACAACCCTTTTTGGGGGATGTTAATATGATAAATAATGTCCATTATATAGTTGAAAATAAAAACCAGTCAGGAATTTGCTAGCTGCAAACGGTTACAAGCTGCAATAAGCTTGGTCTAGTACAAGGAATGAACATCACCAACCAATAACTGGCAGTGCCGAAGAGTACAACTAATGATATCCATCTTACAATATTTTGTCCAACAAACTCAGAAGAAAACACTTCCTGATTAAAAAAACCTTAATCGTGCATGACCATTATGCAGCAATGGGCTCACGATAATCTTTTTGGGGTGCAAAAAATGCATGTAAATACACGTGCGTGCGTGCGTGCGTGCGTGCATGCTTGCGTGCGTGCTGGTTGACTGCACAAGTGTGTGGGCTCATCAGCACACACTCTCATCAAGTATACACATGTGGAGTGGCTCTCCAGTCATGGCTCCGAATTCCAGCCATTTCCACGGCTGTGACTGATCCAAACACCAGTCGGTCACACGGCCCCGAAGAGGCATGATTCACTCCTTTGTGCTTTGTGACTCAAAGCTCTCTTCCCTGCCTCCTCTACTCCGCATGTGCTCCTCTCACTCCCACTGTTCCCCGTGGAACGGAGTCTGCCATCTGACCCTCTGCCAGCTTGGACACTCTTCCCACTGGTCAGCTGCGGCATCGCGTAATGTATATCCACATAGCAACAGTGTGTGGACATACGCTTAAAAGTATACACATAAAAGAATGACTAACAGATGTCCGAAAGGGGTAACTAATTTGTGATTGTTTACTGAAAATATTAGTCGCGCAAAGATGTTTTCTTCGTCTACTTATCGATTCCAGATTCTCCTAATTAATACCGAGCGACGACCCCTCAATCACTCTGATAAAGGGCCGTTAGTTTAGTTCTGGTGAGAATCGACATATGCAGATTGTTGCTGTTGGAAAGTGAAGAATTGACTCTTTCATGAGGTGGCAGCCGAGAAAAAAAAAGTTACCAAAATTCCTTCAAATTGGTCCCACATTGGAAGAAAAAAGTCAAATATTGCCAAGTCCATCTGAAGTATCTCATAAGACGAGGTCCAAAGGGGCGGGGCCACTGCCTGGTGTTAAGGAGGACCAGATGATGGGCCGAAGGTGTTTTCAGTCATGGGGTTTCCGATCGCCAGAAGATAGGGGGAGAGAAGAACAGAGCTGCAGATGTTTAGGCTTGTTCTCTTGCCCCGAGGTCTCATTATATATATATTTGTTAGTCTTGATTCAGATTGAATACTTACTGACAGTGATTCAGATTATGCAGGTCTGTCTCCAATCCATCTTCACTGACCTCACAGGCCTCAGCACTGCGGCATATGTGTACATGTATATAAAACGGGGCGTGAGCTGGAGCTGATCTCCGGGACGAGACGGCTCCCGAATGGTTAAAATAAATTGGCTTTCAGAGGCCGAGCTCCTTTACAAGACACTCTCTCGTGAGGATGCTGTACAAACGCTTCCTCACACCTTTTCTCATGAGCTTTGAGCTCATTTCCTCACTAGTTACTCCTCCATCGGTGTTGCAGAAAATAGGACATAAAATTGTAATGAAAAGCCGGCACTGAATTCAAATGAGAGGGAAAGTTAGTCTGGCTGGCGTACAGGATATAGTCTCATTTGGTCCTGGGAGCCAAATGCTACAGAGCAGCATGGGTGCGCCAGGGAGGGGCTCCAAGTCTCTCTGCTCCATAATAACCAGAAAAGTCCCCCTAAACATCCATAATAGCCCACATTAGCTATAAGACAAAGCCATGTCTGACAATAACATGTTCATTATCAGTAACTGCTGTTAATGGGGGATCTGAATTCAGTTTTCCGAGGTCGAAAATGACACATAAGTGATCATTATGTGTTAATGGACTAGCGACGATTAGATCTAAGAAGGGTCTGCGCATACTGAGAGCATGGCATACTGCAGTTTTTGGGCTTTTATTTAGAATAATCCCAAACCCCAGGATTCATTAAACCCACGCTGAAGTCATTCGGTTGCATTGCTTTGCCTGGTAAGTGATTAAGTAGCTTTTAGCATAACGCGCTTGGGCCGAGTTATCCGACTTCACCATGTTTATGGAACCAGACTGGCTTTTGGCGAGTCAGTAAACCTGATAATCAAAGGACGACGTGTAGACGCGGTGTAATGAGGGCTCTCTCTCTGAATAATGTCCCCTTTCGCCTGAGGCCATCTGCACAATTTGATTTCTACTTTCAATTACAGTCGGTAGTGTAAACATTCGCGCCGCAAATTGAGTTAGGGTGAACACGTCGGGCCTGCTTCTTTTGGCAGAGGGCACCTCTTTCACATGAATGATATTCCTCTCCCGCTACCGGTTCATACGGTGGCTCTCTCTGGGCCGTGACGAGAGAGAGCGCCCCTCGTTAGCGGAGGAATGAATTACCCCGTCGAGCTTTGCTGCACCCAGTCATTAAAGCTGTCTGTACGGATCGAGGAGAAGACGAGCCGAGCGACACCGGGCCCCTGGATTTTTATTCCATAGATTTGTAACACGGCTTAACCAATAGGCCAAGCTGCGGCAGGAAATTAACAGCTTGTATGTGGCAGCGGATCAGCTCGGGGGTTGAGAGACACAACGTTGAACCGAGTCTCGACACAAACCAGGACACGTCCAGATCCTTCCTATGGTTTCGAGTCGGTCTCATAAGTGCGCGGTGAGGCCGAGAGGAACGCTACCCAAGAAAGAGTAAGTGCTGAAATGGCATTTGATAGATCCCACAGTGTGGAAAGTAAAACAGGTAAAAAGGATGGCCGTCTCCAAGAATACCAGTTTTATTTTCCGCCAGGTCCCTTGGATAAACAGCAAGCGAAAACCACCTGTCTGAACACTCAGCCGTCAATGGGCACTGACAGATCCAGGTCTCGTGCCCTTGCCACGGCCGGCCGACGCAGCAGGCCGGGGAGATTCCATGGTGTCTCCTCAAATAAGCAGGCCATGGTACGACACCACCCTTCTTGCACAGAGAGAGAGGAAAAAGGGAAAGGGAGATGTGACGGAGCAAGACAGAGACCTGACTGTCCTGTCAGCCAGCGGAATGGGAAACCCAAACAACCCCAGGTTAAACATTCAATAATGGAGTCCACTCATCCGTAAACAACAGCCCTGGAAATAAAATGGAAAGATCGCACGGTTTTTTTTTTACGATTCACTTTACGGCTATTCAGAGAAATAAAATGAAAGTATTTGCCCCGGGCATATCATAGCAACAAGGCCGGCCAATCACACGTCCTCCACGTCCTCCCCTCTAAGACTGGGAACCGAGTGTAGTGTTACGCTCATTATGATTCAAATTCGCCGTGTGTAATGAAGCAAGAAGTAACAAACATATGCCGTAAATTCCATGGAAATTGACGTCCTCAAGAGAACAAAATCTAGATTTAACAAGGTTTTCTTTCTACGGTTGGGTTTTTCACCTTGTGATAAACATTGGAAAGAGTGTGTAGTTCAACCAGCTTTTAGTTTAACACAAGGTCACCGAATAGGACCTGTGCTTCGTAGCGATCCACTTCCCATTCGGTTCGGCGAAACGGTTTCTGACGTGGATGGATGTACTGACTTAAAACTATTACCGTCTTCGAGGACGACGTCCTCCCGTGTCCAACACCTCAGCGCAGACGCCCTTCATATTGTAACGAATTCGGGGGACAACGCAACCACAGGAACTGCCGCGGCCGGGAAGCGAACCCGTATCGCCCGCACCGCAGGAGACACCGCTAACCGCTCGACTAGAGGGTCAGACCCGCCAGCCAGCGGCCAGCGTGTCTACTAATCCATGCACGTTACACTATAAACGTATCGCGACGTAAATGTGTGATAGATGTGTAACGTAACTCGTAACTGTGGATGAGAAACAAACTAGTAGTTAAGTTGACATGTGGAAGTCCTCAAAGGGTCATTAAGGCATTTGCCCCTCAGGAGTGTTTGTTATTTTAAACACCTGCCCTGCTGTTCGGGCCGATTTCCTGCTGACGTAGGTGGCCTCCAGTGGCGTGTCTAGGATTTGAGGACACTCGGCCTGGACCTCTGTAGGGAGGGGGGGCTGGGGGGATTCCTCCCCCGTAAAGTATATTTTTTGAGGGGGCATCCGGGTAGCGTAGCGGTCTATTCCGCTGCCTACCAACAAGAGGATCGCTGGTTTGAGTCCCCGGGTTACCTCTGGCTTGGTCAGGTGTCCCTACAGGCACAATTGGCCGTGGGAAGCTGAATGTGGGTATGTGTCCTGGTCTCTGCACTAGCGCCTCCTCTGGTCGGTCGGGGCGCCTGTTCGGGCGGGGAGGGGGAACTGGGGGGAATAGCGTGATCCTCCCACGCACTGCTTCCCCCTGGTGAAACTCCTCACTGTCAGGTGAAAAGAAGCGGCTGGCGACTCCACATGTATCAGAGGAGGCATGTGGTAGTCTGCAGCCCTTCCTGGATTGGCAAAGGGGGGGGTGGAGCAGCAACCGGGACGGCTCGGAAGAGTGGGGTAATTGGCCGGACACATTTGGGGAGAAAAAAAAGGGGGGGGGTCCAAAAATAAATAAAAAATAAACCAGCTCTACTTTGATGCTTTTTATGCACTCTGGCACCTCATTTACATTCAAAGTACACGTCTTAATCATTGAAAAATTGAAACGTGTACCTCAAAAACTGCTGTTTAATTTCCAGATTAATTATGAATTGTGATGTTAAAACTATTAGAAGTTGTTAGTAATAAGTGTTAGCATTGAGTAGAGGCAGAATACTTCACAACTGCTATTATTAAACATTTATTGACATGCTGCAATACCACACTAGAGAAAAAAAGTTAAATGTATTTATGTTAACATTATTTTATTGGAATATTACATTTTCCTTTGCTCTCTCTCTCTCTGCCTCTCTCTCTCCCTCTCTCTCTCTCTCTCTCTCACACACACACACACACACACACACACACACACACACACACACACACACACACACACACACACAGTTTGGAAACCTGCATTTATTTTGACAGGCTGATATCTTAAGAAGACTATCATACATTCACACACATTAGGTTTTTTTGTGTGTGTGTCAAGCTTCACATAGACTTACATTTACAATTATATTCGGAGCTACGCTCCCAAAGTTCTGGGCTTAGCCCCAACAAAACGACCTGGCGACGCCGATGGTGGCCTCTGACAAGAAAAACAGTTCTCCTATTTATGATGTACACCTTCAACAGCAACCACAGTGACATAGAGCGTGGTAAAAAAAAATGCTCGTTTTGATAAGCTTTGGGACAAATGAATATGCAGCATTTTGCTTTCTCCTAAATAGGACCAGGATTTGTTTGGCATGCAATGAGCTCATCAGACAATAGTAAGCAATGATTCATATAAACAACTCCCAATAAATCAATGTCATTGTCATGGATTTTTTTCTTTAGCTGCAGTGGAGATGTCCATATAAGGAAGAAGAGGAAGTGATGTCACCAGAGAGTAACAATCCAGGCTCTCCGGCTGTGGGCTGCGTTCCTGTGCAATCTGGGGAGATACTGAGGAATGACGGAGACCAGCTGCTGACTCAGTGACTCATTTTTACCTCAGCGGGGAGAAGGGGAGAAGGAAATGGGAAGGCAGCGGCTATCACCTAGACAATGAACAGACACTGCCAGCCCCAACATGGAGACCGACCCAGACGACACTTTAGTGAACAGTTTTTTGTTCCTGCTAAATCGATTTGTACTGTCCTCCCCCTCTGGCACAGGACACCGCATTCTGCTCTGAGTCTGAAATCACACGTTTCACAAATAAGATGCCACAAATGTACCAGGACTGAAAGTAACCCTAACCCTAAACCTCCAACGTTGCCAAAGCAGGCAGCGTTGGGACTGGGCAGAAAGGGCCGGTTTTGCAATCGGAGCTCTGTTTCGGGTGCAAAATAACAGTAGCCCAAATTCTGTCCCCTTTGGACTGGTCATCCTCATCTATGTTCTGTCCCTGCCTTTCACTCCTCCTTCTTTCTCCTTTTCTCTCTCCAGCACCCTTCTCTCTTTCTCCCCCTCCTCTTTCTCTTGTGTTTGAATATACGAGCATGTGCACATGCATAGATTTGTGTGTGTGTGTGTGTGTGTGTGTGTGTGTGTGTACCACATTATACTTGCTGTTAAAATCAACTCCCATTAACAGCGAAAGGACAATTCCATATATTCACACAAATGGATTTTATTTTCACATTTTTTCCCATCGTGCATATCGGTTATGATTTCATTTTACTCACATGCTTCATTTTGGAGATTTTGGAAGAGTGACCAAAGTTAGACGCAACGTTTGCGTCTTAAGGGGGTAACTGAACACGAGCTTTAAATCTGTCCTTTCAACAACATCCATCCATCCATTATTCAAACTGCTTATCCTGCTCTCAGGGTCACGGGGATGCTGGAGCCTATCCCAGCAGTCATTGGGCGGCAGGCGGGGAGACGCTCTGGACAGGCTGCCAGGCCTTCACAGGGCTGACACACACACACACACACACACACACACACACACACACACACACACACACACACACACACACACACACACACACACACACACACACACACACATTCACACACACACACACATTCACACCTAGGGACAATTTAGTCCGGCTGATTCACCTGACCTCCATTTCTTCAGACTGTGGGAGGAAACTGGAGTACTTTCAACAACAACGACAAAGAAAAAAAGACCTAGTGCCTCAGTTAGAGTATATTCATGATTTCCCATTATCTGTGACTTTTCAGTTGCATTGGTCAGGTAGTTTATCGATGGTTAGCACTACCTGCTGTCACAGGCCGGTCATTCCTGCAAGCTGAACCAGGAAGTAGCTCAGCAACATGATCGTCCATTGACAATTTAGTTGGCCCCAATATCCATAATCTCCATAATGAGGCTGATGAGTAAAATGATAATCCATATGCATGGTGTCAAAAACTACAAAACTAAAACCCAGGTTGTAAAAAAATGAAATTGTCCTTTACTTATCAAGAGAAGACCATTGATCATAGCCACCTCAGTGCATGAGATCACGGGACACCGCTTGGGACAGTCTATGGACAAAACTGAATCCAAAGACATCGCCTGAGCCTGGCCATAACCCAGAAAATGTTGATCCCCTGGTGCCTCATAAGGGGCACACTTATCTCAACATGTTGCTCACTGAGAAGTGTTTAATCCCCTAGAAGCTTGACAGGGTTTCAACATGATCCGAGGGCTTCCCTGAGATGGGTCTCCAGCAAAATTTTTGATTTCACAGCTCTAACATGTGCAACCAATGGCAAATCCAACCCGTGTAATGAATGCTTCGGCAAGGGGTTTGTCTTTGAAGATCGTTCCAACAGATAACTGTCTTGGTGCTCTCATGAGGTCGCTGCACTTTTGGCAGGCCATTAAGAAAGCCAGTGATTACATACATCTCCTTGCGGATTGAACACTGCCCAGTTCTGGAGAGGTCATTTCCAAAACATGCATGACTTAATTCTCTCTAGACAATACACTGAGGTGTCACCAAGAGTCAGTAGCGCATCTCAAGCTCCAGTTGTGAACAAGATTAAATTATGACAACAATCTATCAACATATTCAGCGAGAAACAATTCCATGATGTGAGCTGAGGACGGGAATGGAGCTCCCAAGATAAACAAATGACACATGAGCAGTTCTCACAGACTCTGCTCCACGGTGGAACAATGCTGCTGCTCTACATCAACCAAATGCACATAACTCACAACAGTTTTACCACGCTATGCACATAACTCATGGGTTATATGCACATAACTCACAACAGTATTACTAAGCTTTGCACATAACTCACGGGTTATATGCATGTAACTCGCATCAATATTGCTTAAGCTATACGGTACTCGCCCACACACACACACACACCTGCACACACACACTCACACACTCACACACACACTCACACACACACACACACACACACACACACACACACACACACACACACACACACACACACACACACACACACACACACACACACACACACACACAGATATGACTGCTCAGACACGCTCACTAATGCAGTCATCACTTCTTCAGGTACATACCGTTTCCTCTTTGACTACTGGTAGATCATGGGAAGCTGTCGGTTGATCTAGAAGCCTTTCCCTTATATGGTGGCCTGCGTCCTCTCCCTCGGTCCTGCTCTCAGCGGGGGCAGCATCCGTTAAAGCCCCTGGGTTAAAGAAGGAAATGCAGGGTTTGATTATATAACAGGCTTGGATATGAGTAAATCTGCATACTAAAGAACCAGCTTGGACCTTGAACCATGTAGGATTTGCCCCCACAGGAATGTCTGGTATGGCTTGTGCACCCCCGTGTGCGAACAAGAACAATCTGCTGTTTGCTAATCTAACAAAGAACAAACTAGCCAAAATTGATAACCCTAGTCAATCATTAGACCTTGTACAATCAATTTACACACACACACACACACACACACACACACACACACACACACACACACACACACACACACACACACACACACACACACACACACACACAAAAGAGCTAGATGTAGATGATTTGGACCATGTCTAATTATTTGACATTATTTGACTTTGACAGCATCATCTATTTTCAGTGGACCAAGGTTCCATAGAGGCAAACGGAGTTTGTTTTCCCCCGCTCAGGACTGTGAGTTACTACTGATATGTTAACCGAACTCATAAGCAATCACAAGAACTCGATAAGAGAAGGTCAGATTTTCCTTTGTCAGGACATAGTCAGAACGCGCTCTGGTGCCGGGAAAGAGATTTAATTGCGTTATTTGTCAAGTTTTGTTGAGACCGTCATGTCATTTTATGATAAACGGCATCAAACGACGTTGACGTCGAATCCAAAAATAACAGAGGGTGAGAAATAATTATTAGTTTGTTGTAAAATGCCAACAAGTTTTATGGGGAATTCCCAGAAGTGTGGGACCAATCATTACACACGCTTTGAAGCGCTGGGATCTGGCAGAATTTAGGACTGCACAAATAATGTACAAAGCAAGAAATAATTTACTTCCCGGCAACATACAAAAAAAAACATCCTCAGATCGGGGTGGGGTGGGGGGGTGTAACTTATGAGGAAAATTCAATTAAAATAAAATCATTGTGTCCATACCACTCTGAAGAGTATTTAGATTTGTGGAATTGTTTGGATGCAGAACTCAAGCAAAGTACAAATATTAATCAGTGCAAAAAATTGTCTTTCTCAGGACTGTGATGCTCATTGATGATGATGATGATGATAATGATGTTGCCGACGTTGTTGTCGTTGATGATGATGTTGTTGATGTTGTTCTTGTTGTGGTGGTGGAGGGGGTTATTGTGAGTGTTGGGACATGCCGGACGGGCGCTGCAGGATGATTATGTATGTTTAAATAGGATATACATTAACGTAATTACTCCAGTTATTTTTGATTAACACCAGGGTAAATATTTAAGTTAGACATGATAAACATTAAGTGCATTATTTAAGTTATAGAAAAGGGATAGGACCAAATATAAGTGTACACTTCTTCCTACTGCTGTTTGGACATCCATCCATCCATCCATCCACCCATTATCCAAGCCGCTTATCCCAATTGACCTTTCGCAAAGTACCGCCCCAGAACGGTGCTTGTCCAATCCTACCTTAGCAACGGTCCGTCAAGCTTTCAAACACACAGCAAAATGCTGAAACGGTGTGCCTATGGGATCTGCAAATCGGATACTAGATATCTGAAAAGTTTGGAGGGGGTGTAATTTTCTTTCCCTTCCCGAAACCCAGAACGCAAGAAGCGCAATGTCGGCAATAGATTTCACAGTATAGCAGACCCCATGGCCAGCTTAATCCATCCAAAATCAACAAAAATACCTGTCTGCTCCAAGCTAAGCTTGCTACTAGCTATTATTGATAGCTAATACAGCTAACGTATTATTACTGTTACTTTCACCCACACAATGCGCTGATTTCTTCCTTCATGTTTCGGTGTTTTCCAGCTACTTCCTGGATAGTTCTGAAATGCTTGACGGGCATAGCAACAGTAACTAAGGGGGCGGGACTTTGCGAAAGGTCAATTGGGGTCGCGGGCCTGCTGGAGCCTTTCCCAGCAGTCATTGGGCTGCAGGTAGGGAGACACCCTGGACAGGCCGCCAGTCCAGTACAGGGCACACACATTCACACCTAGGGACAATTTAGCACGGCCGATTCACCTGACCTGCATGTCTTTGGACTGTGGGAGGAAACCGGAGCACCCGGAGGAACCCACGCAGACACGGAGAAAACATGCAAACTCCACACAGAGGATGACCTGAGATGACCCCCAAGGTTGGCCCACCCCGGGGCTCGAACCCAGGACCTTCTTGCTGTGAGGGCAAGAAGGCTGTGAAGCTTTTCGGACATGTAATATTTTGTTTATTGAGGATTTGTTTATTGTTCATTTTATTGGTTATTCTTGTTTTCTTACTTACTTGATACCGAAGTCAAATTAATTGAAGTTAAAAAAAAAACTTTTTTGCAAGCAATTCAGTTTTAAAAAAAAAAAAAATTATGACACATTGTCGTCTGTTGCTATTTATCCACAGGAAAACAGACAAAAGAGAGTAGTAGTTGACATTACATGCCATGCTGATAAGAATAGATACGTGTACCAACAATGCTTTGGAAAGAATTAGGATAGTGTACGAGAAGATTGGGTCATAACATTAAGCAGGTGTGTCTGACTCACATGTCTGCAGTGGCATTTCTGGCCATTCTGGCGCCCTAGGCGAGATTCCTTCCCTGCCCCCCCCCCCAAAAAAAACCCCAAACAAACAAACAAAGAAGTGTCACGAAAGGTGTGCAAAAAAAAAGGCAAACAAAAAAGGAGACTCAACATATTATGTGCAGTGATAAAATAAATAATTGAAAAATAGACAAACAAAATCTAAAATAAATACAAAATAAAACAAGATATTTACTGAAGCGCAATCAGATATTTAACAACAGGTCCATCTCTCTCATCATCTCACTCATAACAACACACGTCCTAATGCATGTGTTATTCTTTTATTTTTATAATCATTAAAAATAAATGTAAATTTATTTGCCCCCCAAATATCTATGTTTTTAAGGGGTGGGGGGCAGGGTGCCCAATCGCTGCTCCCCCCCTTCCTGCAGGTGGCACCCTTGGCGACGCCCTAGGTTGCCTATAAACGCCCCTGCATGTCTGTGCTTGGTTTTTAGGCCAACCGGAAAGCGGATGACTTCATTAACTAGATTCCCCCCTCTGGGGGGAGGTGTTTCAATTTGTCCAGCAGATGAATCTGAATACACGTGGCCCCTCATGGCACTGTCTTATATCATATATTATATGTTATATCATATATTAAGTTTTTTTTCCAGAATCATCATAG
The DNA here is from genome assembly GCF_029633865.1 of Lampris incognitus. Taxonomy (NCBI): domain Eukaryota; kingdom Metazoa; phylum Chordata; class Actinopteri; order Lampriformes; family Lampridae; genus Lampris; species Lampris incognitus. Next base: position 18,942,321 of record NC_079226.1, read on the forward strand.
ATAAAGTAAGATACTTATTATGTAAACCTAAATGCCTGGATTATATAGAAGCAAAATTTGCTGTAAAAAAACAAAAAACAAAGCCAACACGAATGAAGACATGTAAGACAACACAGTTGGAAAGAAAAATTGATGTTCTTTTAGTACAGTGACTACTGAGCAGTCTCCTTTTGAAATAAGGACTACTGAATAAGGAATTTGACTCAGTCTGAAAATACAAATGATGAGCGATGTGATGGACTGGCGGCCTGTCCATGGTGTCTCCCCGCCTGCCGCCCAATGACTGCTGGGATAGGCTCCAGCATCCCCGCGACCCCGAGAGCAGGATAAGCGGTTTGGATAATGAATGGATGGACTGAGTAATTAGTGACAGATGCCATTTTGGCGAGGTAAATATCTCGTATCCTATTTTAGGGGGAATCAGCCCGACATTGGACATGCAATACGCCATGCGTACAGGCCAGGATCAGAGTTAAACCAGAGGATGGAGGATAAATGTCAGGTTTTGTTGCCAGTCAGGATGGAGCGTTTCATAACAGTAAGTCAGGGAGAACACGTTTCTTCTCTTTATTGGATAAGTCACTCTTGTGGAATTTGCCCGGGGAAGTGCAAATGTTTGATAAAAGGGAGAGTGCGTCCACCCTTTTGTAATTTCTTTCATTGATTACTGGAACCGTCCAGCCACTAACTAAAGTTTCTGTAAGGGGGATCATGAAAAGGTCAAAGCGAACCGCTTTGATGGGGTCAGAGTTACTTTGTTAGGAGGATCAGTTGATAATAGAGTACATGTGATGTAATTACACAGATCCATTTACAAAATACAAACATGGAAACGTTTTTAACTTACGCAAAACATTTGTCAGTGAGAACAAGCACAGCATCACAACAATCATTTTACAGGTTAGAAGAAGATAACTTTTATTGTCACTGTACGTGCCTACTACAATGAAACTCATTCTGTGCATTTAATCCATCCTCTACACACCATAGTGCAGCACCTGGGGTCAGGCAGGAGTATTAACCCTAACATGCATGTCTTTTTTATGGTGCGAGGAAACCCACACAGACACGGGGAGAACATGCAAACTCCACACAGAAAGGACCTGGGACGACCTTGGGTTCCAACCCAGGACCTTCGTGCTGTGAGGCCACCATGATTCCCGGAGGTTTGTCTTAATGGCTGCACAGCAGGGGATGACAGGGACATTGCACGTTACTTTCAATGATTTGAAATCAAAGTCTATGTAGAGCAAGGATCGGCTGGGAGAGCTTGGTCTGCTCCATCCTGTGGGCCCAGGGACCATGGCCCTGCCCGGAGCTGTGCCTACAGAGGTAACGCCGAGGACGGTCTAACAGGAAGCGGAAGTGGGGCAGGCTAAGCTAACTGCTAGCCTATGCAGACCAGCAGTTCTAATAACACCGGGGGTGGTCTGGCGGTGGCCTCACCTGGAGTTGAATGTGTTTTTGGTGTCATCGTGTAGTGTGGGGAGGTGTGTCGAGGGTGTCTGGCTGGGAGAGCTGGCGTTGGATCGGCTGAGGGAGCCTGGTCTGCTGCATCCGGTGGGCCCAAGGACCACGGCCCTGCCCGGAGCTGTGCCCGAAAAGGAAACACTGACAGGACGCGGAAGTGGGGCAGGCTGAGCAAGCTGCTAGCCCATGCAGACCAGCAGTTCCGACAGTCATCCTGGCATTCGTTCTCTTGGACAGTGATTTTTTGTTGTTGCTTAGTTTGGATATATGCGTTAGTTTGGATATGTGTGTTCTTGTAGTTGTTGTAGTTTTTGGATATGTGTTTTAGTCTTTGTGTTGTACTGCTGTGGGCTGGGGGTAGGGTTGCCAACCGTTCCTTAAAATAAGGAATTGTTCCTTATTTTATATAAAAATATATAAATTATATATATATATCTATATATATAGATATATATAGATATATATATACACTGCTCAAAAAAAATAAAGGGAACACCTAAAAACACAATATAGACCTCGATGAATGAAATATTTCAGCTGAAAATCTTTATTTATTAGACAGAGGAATGTGTTTAGAGCAAAATAACCTAAGAATGATCAATGGAAATCAAAATCATTAGCCCATTAAGGTCTGGATTCAGAATCATACTCAAAATCAAAGTGGAAAATGAGAACATAGGCTGATCCAACTTCTGTGGAAATTCTTCAAGACGATTCAAAATGAGGCTCAGTAGTGTGTGTGGCCTCCACGTGCCTGTATGCACTCCCTACAATGTCTGGGCATGCTCCTGATGAGACGACGGATGGTCTCCTGAGGGATCTCCTCCCAGACCTGGATCAGGGCATCGGTCAACTCCTGGACAGACTGTGGTGCGACATCGCGTTGGCGGATGGTACGAGACATGATGTCCCAGAGGTGCTCGATTGGATTCAGGTCTGGGGAACGTGCAGGCAGGTCCATAGCATCAATGCCCTCGACATACAGGAACTGCTGACACACTCTGGCCACATGAGGACGAGCATTGTCATGCATGAGCAGGAACCCAGGGCCCACTGCACCAGCATATGGTCTGACAATGGGTCTGAGGATCTCATCCCGGTACCTAATGGCAGTCATGGTACCTCTGGCTAGCACGTAGAGGTCTGTGCGGCCCTCCAAGGATATGCCTCCCCAGACCATCACTGACCCACCGCCAAACCGGTCATGCTGGAGGATGTTGCAGGCAGCAGAACGTTCTCCACAGCGTCTCCAGACTCTCTCACGTCTGTCACATGTGTTCAGTGTGAACCTGCTCTCATCTGTGAAGAGCACAGGGCGCCAATGGCGAATCTGCCAACCAAGATGTTCTCTGGCAAAGGTCAATCGGGCTGCACGGTGTTGGGCTGTGAGCACAGGCCCCAATTGTGGACGTCGGGCCCTCATACCATCCTCATGCATTCTGTTTCTCACTGTTTGAGCAGAAACCTGTACATTAGTGGCCTGTTGAAGGTCGTTTTGTAGGGCTCCGGCAGTGCTCCTCCTGTTCCTCCTAGCACAAAGGACCAGATAGCTGTCCTGCTGCGGGGTTGTTGTCCTCCTGCGGCCCCCTCCACCTCTCCTGGTGTACTGGCCTGTCTCCTGGTACCTCCTCCATGCTCTGGACACTGTGCTGGGAGACACATCAAATCTTCTTGCCACAGCACGCATTGATGTGCCATCCTGGATGAGCTGCACTACCTGAGCAACTTCTGTAGGTTGCAGATACCGCCTCATGCCACCTCTAGTGGTGAGGGCACTAGCAAAATGAAAAACTAACCAAAGATCGGCCAGAAAAGATGAGGACAGGCAAATGGTCTGTGGCCACCACCTGCAAATCCATTCCTTTTATAGGGGTTGTCTTGCAAATGGTCTAATTTCCACCTGGTGGAAATTAGACAATTTACCAACAGGTGAAATTGATTCACAAATCAGTGTTGCTTCCTAACTGGACAGGTTGATATCTCAAAAGTGTGATTGACTTGGAGCTACATTGCATTGCTTATGTGTTCCCTTTATTTTTTTGAGCAGTGTATGTGTGTGTGTGTATGTGTGTACAGTATAAGGCATATTATATTTGTTATGCCCGCGCTGCCCCGTCCATCCAACCCCCGTCCCTGTCCCCTGTTCCTTATTTCCATTTCAAGGAATTGGCAACCCTAGTTGGGGGAAACAAAATTTCGTTTCCTTTCATGTGCACAGGTATATGGAATGAAATGTCAAATAAAGTGTTCCTGATTCCTGATAACAGTAAACTACCCAGATCCTGTTTCTGACTTAAAATGAATATGTGGATTGCAGACCCAGCTTAGGGCAGGTGACCAGTCTTCAATCAATTGATTAACCTTGCATGGCAGGTTATCGGGCTGGTTTAAGACAGATTGGTACATGGTGATAATGCTGTTATAATGAAAGCTGGTGTGCACCACTGAGATGAACCCTCCAAGATGTGTCCATCAAGTCCTAGTGAACCCCTTTCAGACATGAACGTAGCAAAATGTGACACCGAGTCAACGCAGCACATTTCATGTTGAAGAAAGAGGCTTTATTTTACTCTCCAGCTGTGGCTGTACTTGTTGGCAGACTGTTTGTCCTTAAGAAGAGTCCTGGCCACAATATGAAAAACCTCTCCAGCTGAAGTTTGAACCCTTAGCTGTGATAAATGAGCTTGAAAATGCTATAACTCATTTTTCTTATTCCCCGGCCAGGTCTTTGGTGCAATTTGCAAAGTGGCTGACATCACTTTGTCACGAACTGACTTCAAATGGAGGCCACCTCAGAGCAAATGTTGGGGAAAAATTGGAAAATAAAATGTCATTGACACATTGAAATGGAGTGCAGGGTAACTCCTGAAAAGCCACCGCTCCATTCATCAGACTGATTGACTTGCAGGTTGGTGTCTGTGTGAATCTATGGAGTGTGTAGGCTGCCAGATTGAAATGTGACAGAAAGTCCACCCGAGACAGACAGTGCTCCGCTATGGGCCTGTGATAAAACTGACACGATATACACTATCAACACCGTGTTATTTAGAGTATAGAAAGTCAGGTTTAAACAAGAGGACTCTGTTTACAGTGTGTGAACCCTCCACTCTCCTAACATAGCTGTGGTTAGCCACCACATTCTTACCACAGATGCTGTTTTAGTCATACCTGCTTATATGAACAAGCCGCAGGACCAGACAGACAGAAAAGAACAAGTTAAAAAAAAATATTCCATTTGTCCAGATGAGCATACGATTCAACTACCCAAAAATGGTATTAATTTGAAAAAGACATCGCCATGTATGGTATTTCACCCGGTGTATTTTCATATTCTGGTGAAGGAAAGTCAACCTGGAAGTCCAATCAATCCCGTGGACCTGGGTTCGACTTATGTGGGAGCTGAGCTCCAATGAAAGCAGTCAAATCATACTTGTGGGGATCGCCAATACATTACCAACCTTTTTTTTATATCACAAATGATGCATTTTTTCAATGTAATGAGTATTATTTACGTCAACGAGATAAACAGGCTGAAAGAAACGCGTTTTTCAAAAGAACTAAACGCATCATATTTTCTCGTGTATGACAGTATGACTGCACTTCACCACCAAGCCACCATGGGGCACTATAGAATATTGTTGTATGGTAACTATGCCTGTTGAGCCGCCAACGTTCGAACACATTTGAAAAAAATTTTTTTTTAACACATTTGGAAGAATAAATTTACGGAAAACGCCATGTCAAGTTCGGATAGAACTCACTCATCCACAGAATATGGAAAACTGGACTCGAAAACTTTCAAATATACTGAATATAAATCACAAGACATTGAAAATGATATAGACTCTGAGAACAATTTCTACAAGAACACATACAGACATTGTGAATACTACACAGAAGACCAGTTCAAAAGAAATGTAAAAATTGATGGCGCATTATCAATAATTCACTTTAATAGCAGGAGCCTTCATTCAAACTTTTAAAATATCAATCACTGTTCAGGAAACCTGGACAAGAAATTCACATTAATTGCAATAGCTGAGACTTGGATTAATGAAGAGAGGACAGACATGGTCGAGATTGAGGGATACAAAATATTTTTCATTAACAGGATACAAACAAAAGGTAGGAAAAGGGATTTGCACTATACATCGATGAAAAACATAAATGTAAATCTGTCAGGAATATGTCATTTGTCTTGGACAATATCATGGAATGCATTGCAATAGAAATGGAGATGAGAAATCAAAAACTATTCTAATAAGCTGTGTATACAGTCTCTACAAACTGGTGTATTCGCCAGAAAAACGAGAACCGTTAAAAGTCATACCAATATAGTATAAAGCTGGCAACAAACGTACTCACAAACTACAGACCTGTTTCCCTGCTTCCACAGTCAGTGGCGCCCCCAAGGGGTGGCCAGGGGTGGCCACTGCCACCCTGATACTATCCCTGGCCCCCCCGCTGGCCCCCCCAGCCACGAGTCGCATATGCAGAATGTGCTTCTATCTGATATTTTACATTAGGTGCTGTTCATTTAAATAAACAATGTATATTTTTCTTAGCTCTCATATTGACAGTTTTCAACTATCCTATACAGTATAATACAACAGCATAATACAATTCCCGAAATTCAGTCATGGCTTTTGGTTTTGGTGTGCCACCCCAAGATTTTCAGTTGCCCCATTTGGCCACCCCTATGAAAAGTTTCTGGGGGCGCCACTGTCCACAGTTCTGTAAAATACTGGAAAAATATTTTATTCAACACTAGATTATTTTATGACAATACATAATGTTCTGTATGAATAACAATATGGTTGTAGAGCTAACAGGACAACCACATTTCCAGTGATAGAATTTGTAGAAGAAACATCAAAGGCAAAGAATATGCAGTAGGGGTAGTTCTGGACTTTAAAAAAGCATTTGATCATGAGTTATTGATAAAAAAATGACAAAGATATGATATCAGAGGGATAGCACTATCCTGGTTATCCAGTTACCTACAGAATAGGTACCAATATGTCGAAATACAAAACTTACAAATCACAATTACTGAAGATTAGGTGTGGGGTGCTTAGTGTTGGGACAATTGTTGTTCATATTGTACATAAACATTATATGTGAAGTGTCAAAAAACCTGAAAATCATTCTATTCGCAGATGATACAACCTTTGTCTGCTGTGGAGACAACTTGGAACAACACTTGGAAATAGTGGAAAAGGAATTGAGCAGGATGAAGAGTTGGTTTGATGCAAATAAACTAACACTGAATTTATGCAAAACAAAATTTATAATCTTTGGGAATCGATCTACCAACTAAAGAAACTCATATAGCAATGATGTAGAAATCGAAAAAGTACTTGAAATTAAATTTCTCGGAGTATGAATAGACAACAAATGAAGTTGCAAGCCACACATAAATTATATTAAAGCTAAAATATCCAAATCAATTGCAATACTGAACAAATTCAAATATTACTAAATCAAGCTTCCCTATATACATTGTACTGTTCCTTCATTCTCCCATGCGTTACCTACTGTGTGGAAGTGTGGGGGAACACGTACAAAGCAAACACAGATCTCAACCTCCAAAAAAGAACGATACAAACTGTAAACAAAACCACTTACAAAGAACCAATACATCCACTTTTTATCAAACTAAAAGCACTTAAATTTAAAAATGTGGTTATTTAAAACTATTTTAATTATGGACAGAGTAATAAATCAACAATTACCTATTAGTATCCATGAGTTGTTCCAACTGAGAGAAAGTGATTACTATTTGAGAGGAACCTGTATATTCAAAAAACCACCAGTAAGGACAGCTATGTTACAACCAAGGCAGCTGGTTTGTGGAAAAACTGCAGTGATGAGCTGAAAACATGTGGTACTTTATCTGAACTAAAAAGACTCCTTAGAAACAAGATATTGAACGGTTACGTGATGGACCAGTGACCAGTTTTTTGTTTTGTTTTGTTTTGTCCAAATGGATTAATTTGTTTGAGTCGACTGAGATAGATATCACAAACACTGATGGCTGTCAAGTCAAGTCAGACAAATTTGCCTCAAGGGGCTTTACAGCAACACAACATCCTGTCCTTAGAGCCTACCATCGGATAAGAAACAACTCTCTAAAAAAAACCTTTAACAGGGAGAAAAATTAGGAAGAAACCTCAGGGAGAGCAACAGAGGAGGGCTCTCTCTCCCAAGACAGACAGACAGACGTGCAATGGATGTTGTGTTTACACAAATTTACAGAATACAACATTGAAAGAGGATAACAGAATTATAAAATATATAAAGAATATGATGAGGATGCCAAGCAGTGTCTTGACGCCACCAGAACAGCCCAGGACCCTGTAAAGTGAACTTTGATGTTCTATTATCAGCTATTTATCAATGCATCATGCAATCATGAATAGTATAAGGGGGTAGGACTAGAAAAGGTCACAACTTCTTCTTACCTCTTTTGAACATGATTGGTATTATTTGGTGTGCTTATTTGTCGCATATATGTTGCTGATGATTTTGTTTGTTTATTTGTTTTTAATGCTTATATGTTTTCTTTAACATCCATCCACCCACCCACCCATCCATCCATCCATCCATTATCCAAACCGCTTATCCTGCTCTCAGGGTCGTATTCTTTAACATGTTCAATCGAATTGATTGATTGGTGGATTGAAAAAGAAGCCACTACATGTATCAGCCAACATGATCTTTATAATATTGAATAGAAAGTAGTAGTATACTGATTGTTGTGTGTAGTCAGCCACTTCATCCTGGCGCCGACCCTGGGTTGGCATATCATTAAACATCATTAGGCACTTTATTTGTCATTGTACATACAACGAAATTTGTTCTCTGCATTTACCCCACCCTATGCTCGGAGCAGTGGGCAGCCGCAGTGCAGCGCCCGGGGACCAAATCCAGTTCTTTCTTCCTATTGCCTTGGTCAGGTGCACAGGCATGAATGTTAGCCCTTTGGTGGTGGGAGGAAAGCGGAGCACCTGGGGGAAACCCATGCGGACATGGGGAGAACATGCAAACTCCACACAGAAAGGACCTGGGCCGGCCTGGGGTTCAAACCCAGGACCTTCTTGCTGTGAGGCAACAGTGGTAACCACTGGGCCACAATGCTGCGTATCTCAGGCTATTGAAACCTTGCTGTTACAATATCGCAGACATCTCGGGCAGTTTCAGGTTGTCACAATCTATTTGATATAACTATTGTAAGTAGTGGGCTGCTGTGTGTGTGTGTGAAAGTGTTGGACCACATAATGAGCAGTGAAGTCTCTCTCTTTTTCTCTCTCACGGAAAGCGCACCCGTTAGGCTGTTATCTATTTATTTATCCATACATCCATTATCCAAACCGCTTATCCTGCTCTCAGGGTCGCGGGAATGCTGGATCCTATCCCAGCAGTCATTGAGCGGCAGGTGGGGAGACACCCTGGACAGACCGCCAGGCCATCACAGGGCCCACACACACATTCACATCTAGGGACAATTTAGTATGGCCGATTCACCTGACCTATATGTCTTTGGACTGTGGGAGGAAACTGGAGCACCCGAAGGAAACCCATGCAGACATGGGGAGAACATGCAAACTCCATAAAGAGGATGACCCGGGATGACCCCCAAGGTTGGACTACCCTGGGGCTGTGAAGTGACTGCGCTAACCACTGCACCACCATGCCACCCTATTCATTCATTTATTCATTCATTTATTCATTCATTCATTCATTCATTCATTCATTCATTCATTCATTCATTCATTCATTCATTCATTCATTCATTCATTCATCCATTCATCCATTCATTTGTTTATATATTTATTTGTCTGTTATTTATTTCCACCCCTAACATTAGTTATTTTAGAGACCCCCTCCCCCCACAACGCTCAAATTATAACTCGAACCCTGCTGTACACCCATAAGAAATGGAGCGATTTCTCCCAAAATATGAATGAAGTTCAATCGCCGTTGTTTTAATTGGAAAGCTAGCTTATATTTAAGGCAGACTATACAATAGATTTATGAGGGTGGAAGATTATATATGTGACAATTATGGTCCCGAAGAGGGAACATTTGTAGAAAATAAATCTCGGTAGTTTGATACGCCTTAACTTTAAAGATACTGTGGTTTCTAATGCCTGGTGTGTGGCACCTTCATAAATGTCAAAGGAAATATGCTATCTGAAGGCCAACATGCTATTCGTGGTCAAATAAAACACGTCTTCCAAATCACTCTATAAAATATTAACAATAAAAGGAATCGTTCTCTCTTTTCCTCTCGGATTTATAAATGGAATGGAAAAGGGAAGTTGTTGTCTAGATTAGTGAAGGAGCAATCAGCTGAAGATTGCTGCTTCACACTGCATGCACCCCATGCAAAAGTGCAAGATGCAAATCCGCTTTGCATCCCTTTGGGTGGCAGTATATGCCTTCACAGATCTAAGTCCAAGTCTTTTTTTTTTCTTCTTTTTTTTTTCCCCTGGCTTCATCTCACCTCAGAATTCAGGTTTGGTCTCTAGGCTATGCAAATAAGCAATGAACCTGACTCTTTTTTTTATTGTATTGTATTGTAAAACAAAAACAACACTGGTGTCTCTGGAATTAAAGTGACTATGGAGGCACTATGGAGTTTAATTTGGCATTGAGAGGAAGATATTTCACATAGGGTATTGAGTAACACGTGCCTTGGAGACATTTTTATCCCTGTCACGCAATACTTTTATGTACAAAAAATATTTTCCTAGGAAATTGTCTTGGCAGGTTGCAAATTTTGAATTCAGTAAAACATTTGCTTTTGTTCCATTATTTGTGGTAGTGTCACATAAAGCCAGATTTAAAGGACGGAGTTTGTGATTTGAATTTCGGCTATGAATGGTAACCTATTTTTTTTTCTAATGTATTATTGTCATAATTATTTCGCTCCTTAACTGACTGATGTGTAAGTTCAAATATACTTCTCATCACAGACAGAGACACCTGTGCCGCCTGGAAACATTGAGGTTCCCCAACTGGACCTAGCTATCAAGCCAATATTACTCTGGTATGCTTTGCTTTTCTTTGGTGTATTGGCCTGGGAAAAGATCCATTGCAATATGTTAAATAAGTAGTAGGGTATATACTTTAATTACTCGGGGGGGGGGGTTTGCAACATGTAACTGAATATTTCAATCACTTAATGTTTGTCAGACTTAAGAACACAGCATGAAATTAAATCATACAAATGTATCTGTGGATTATCTTTTTTCACTTCTTAGTGTACTCACTTCATTGATGGTTAACCTTGAAATGCAATGATCCAATCTTCCCACCTTCCCACTCGGGTATTGTGTACCAAAATAATGTCAGTCTTTCAATTTATTGTGATGACAGGCAAACTATTTTTTTCTACATCTATCTTTATGTGTGTGTGTGTATATATATATATATATGTATGTATGTATATATATGTATATATGTATATATATGTGTGTGTATATGTGTGTATATATATATGTGTGTGTATATATATATGTGTATATATATATATGAGTGTGTGTATATATGTATATATATATATATGTATGTATATGTATGTGTGTATATATATACACACACACATATGTATATGTGTATATATATGTATATGTATATATATGTGTGTATATGTGTGTATATGTGTGTGTATATATGTATACTATATATATATATATATAAAATTCCATGGAGTACTCCATGAATCTGTGCCAATGCCCTAGTTTAGGAGCACAATAAACCAACAAACGCTTGTGTAACGTGCTCCTCCAGACATCTCATTAGAACCTCTCATAAGTCTCTCAATATGAGTCTTCCCTCTTGAGAGATTCGGAGTGTGCCAAGGGCATTTCATCAACAGCATGGAACCCATTTTCACAACAAAAAGCCTCTTAAGCCGGCAAATTGTCTGAGAGTTGATGGCTGGAGGAGTCTGTAGTGTGTATAGTGAGTTTACGGTTTTCCTCAATATTAGCAGCGTGTAAAAGAAGACGCAGCAATCCTCCACTGACAAGGCCAAACTGCAGGGCTCCTCACACACACACACCTCCTCTGTAAACCAAGCAACGTATAAAACAATCACAACTCTCACATGTCCTTATCCAACTGCAAAATGTCATGTTTAGGTGATAATGTTACAGTTAATAACACTGATATCAGAAATAGTTAAAAGAAAAGTGAATCAAGAACATGATGTAGAATAATATTTTTGTATAGTGGTGTTATTAGGGCAAATTTTCTTCTCATACTATGATAGCCTTAAGATCCAGTTTTAGCAGCTTGGATCTTTAAAAGCCCTTTCTGGTCTATGGGCAGAATACGCACAAATTAAAAAAAAAAAATTCTATTACTTTATCAAAGGAAACCACTTATTAATTGCAAGATGCCGGCCCAGCCTTACCTGTACAGCCAATCCATGGGTCAGCTGTAAAAATTTCCTTATTAGTCACAGAAGATTGAGTGATTTTGTTCATCTTTATAAATCACATGCTTGTGATCACAGGCATTTGTTGTGACTGGAGAGCACCGTTACCATAATAAGGGCGATTTCAACATTTCCTTTACACAGCATATTTGAAGATGTCCTCAACCAAACAGTGAACTGGTCCAAGCATGGTTTTTTTTATCAAAGTTCTCTTCATAAAGGAACCACAAAATGGAAAAACATTGAACCCCGGTGTTGGTCTCCATGAGGTTCATGAGGTTGCAGGCTCATGTCCAGCAAATTCACAAACAGCCCTGAAGAAATTGTCTCAAAGCCTCAGACATGACGTGTTGGAGACAACCTGGCCATTGAGAAGACTTCTAATCTATATTAATGAGCCCCTTAGGTTGACCACAGAAATTTTTCTGGATGATCACGAAGACATGATCTAACCCTGTAAACTTCCTCAAACCTATTAGATCACAGCTTTACCCTTCATGGCACAGCCTGTAAATCACTTTGTAATATCATCCAAGATGGTATTGTCATAGGTTTTAATCGTCGTAAAGGTCTTTAGGCTGTTTGAGAGTGAGGCGGATGTCACTTTAACTGAGAAACTCGAGTTTGGAAACATTAACATGATGCCGAGACCCGAAACTACTCATACCCAGCATTGTTGATATGTTGACATCTTTCTCTCTGACCTGCGTCTCAAGAGCTAGATCAACACAAAGGCACCGGGGCTATCAGTCTACTAAGTGATTTAGCAGAGGGAAATTGGTTGTCGACAGAGGTAGCTGCACAGAGGCCTACAAGCAAGGTTTCCATGATCGCACGTTCAAATCACAATAAATATCCCTTACTGTTGAGCCACCAACACCGAGGTAAAATGTACTGTAGAGCTGTCGGATGCAATTACCATTTATACGCAGGCAAGGGGCTCACAAAATGAAATACCTACACTGGTGTGTAATGAAAGCTTGTGCTGGCACCGCCAGGGGAGGAGCCGAGGCAGTGCTGAAAAGGTTGAGAAATTCAGAGTTGTGTTCAGATGGAAATGTTCACAATCGCCGTCCTCGTGGGAAGAACACTTGGTCTTCAGCCTCCATGGTACTGCAAAGTCATGTGTGCATCCTTTGGCACGTGCTCTCCACATGTGTATACAGGCTGAAACCATGTGGCCCTGGCTCACTGAAGCCGGGGTGGGGGCGGGGGGGGGGGTCCCAACTGGCTAATGGAAGAAAATAGGTGAAGTACACCTGAGTTTACATCTATATTTATTTCCCCTGCCATCTCCATGTCCTGCTGTTGAGAAACATATTTCTCTTTTCTCACACTATAATCTATGTCACAGTTGGTGTGCTGGCAAGACACCGGGGTTCAGAACGGCTGTGCAGGACATGAAGACATTTCCAACTTTGTCTGCAGATGGACACTATGGGTAAGGAGTACTCACAGCAAACATGTAAAAGAAAGTTAATATTTATGCTTGTATTATCAAATAAAGAATGCTAGACAATACGTAATAGACATTTAAGGCAGCGGCAACACACACACACACGGAGAAAACAGTGATAGCGGGGGCAGTCACGATATTAGATATTCAAGTGTCAAGCCGATCACAGATACTTTAAGGGGTTTTATTTCGGATTGTTTGATTTTCCCAGCTCTGTTTTTCTGTATCGTTGGCTGTAGGTGCAGTTGGATCCAGGAGTGCTGTAGAGGTAAAGACACTATCAGGTTTTCCATGTGGTAGACATTCCAGGCCACATCTGGTTTCAATATACCTACTTGTCCAGCTGTTATCAACTTATATCAGTCTTCCCCAAATTAGTCCAAAGAAGCTGTAAATACCATTGGATGACATTTCTGGTATTGGAGTTGTACAAAACCATAGACTATTGTATTTCCAGCAGAAACCTTTTTATTTGTTAATACAGACAGTGTCTGAAATTAGGTTAGATGAATTGTTTTGATATTTTACCACAAGGCCGCTTATCTCACAGCTCCTCTGATGGCTGATTGAGCTTACATGCAGATCTCGTGCTAAACCTTTTGTCCGGTATCATCAGCTACTCAAACTAGTTAATTTTGCATACTACTAAATATGACAATAGTCCGCAAGAAGCTTGAGAAAAGCCTTCATTCCACTGCCATTGCTTCCCTTGCATGACAACTTTAAACATGTTTATAAGTAGGTTAGCATCCAGAGGACTGTGATGTACTTGCAGATGTTGGACACATTACACCTCTCCACAGAAAAAACTAAACAAAAAAAAGAAAGAAAAAAGAAAGCATAATAAAAACACACACCGCTGATGGAGGTCCGAGGCAGAGAAACACACACATTTTAAATCAACAAGGCAAGAGAAACAACAGAGTTTTTAGCTTTTCTAGCCACGGTCGTTTGACAAGCATCGCATCACCCCACCGTGTTATTTTGTTCATCTCTCATCTGTTCATACACGTGTACTACGACCGCGTTGGGACCACAGCATCGCGAGGAAATTGACTTTGCGCTGTGAAGGAAGTGCAACACATGATATGCCCTCCCCACATGATTTCCACATGCAATATGCATCAGACATCAGCAGCTACTGCCTGGCTTCGGTCCCGGGTCAAAACTGGATGGAGACGAGGCAACGCCATTGAATGTTGATGTGGTATCACTTAATGGTTTTTCAGGGGAGGCATGTGCTGCGGGGGAAGAGGGGGTTCGGCCCTCCCTTAAAATCTCAACACCCATAAAGCCTTCCAACAAATCTGTCCATATTTTACTTGCTTTGGCACATTTTTCTCCATGCGTGAATGCAAAATCAGATCACTCTATGAGAGAACCAATTTTCATCCCACAAGTTTATCAGTAGGATCTGAGGACGGCAGTTAATAACTTGCCATCCTCTGGAAAGAGTTTTTAACACACCGGATCAGAGTACTACGGGCTTCTTTCAGTCTCTCATCAGCAGCCTGCTGGCGGGGGAGGCCTTGACGGGCATCACTGATGATGGCTCACAGAGTGTGTTTGCCAGCTGCTGCTAAAGATAAACATCGTAACTTGAAATACCATTTTTAGACCACCCAGGTCATGACCGGGCCCTGTCAGTTCAGCCAGTTCACATGATTCATTCAGTTAAAGATTTAAGACACATCTATAAGCGTGGTAGTCCATTTGGGTTTCCCTGCTTATCCAAATCTGTGCCGTTCAGTATAGTGGAATGCTGTACAAATTTATTATTTAAACATTTTCCATCACTTACTATCTTTCTTAATAGTCCCACATTCAACATTTTGCATTATCTAGAGAAGAGCACACATACCCTCCCTTTTTTGGTTAACGTTTAGCCTTGTGTTGTGTGTGTTTCTGCTTTGTCTACCCCATTATGTTCTTTATCTTAGCAAAGGCTGCCATAGAATGACTCAACCCTCATCCCGACCGAAAATAGTCCTTTTCCATCGCGTGTTTGAGGTGATTGGATCTGGACTCGCCTGACCCCAGCTCGCATCCGGTCCATGGACCGGTGTCAAGCCGCCCCAAGGCCTCTCTCCTGAGGTATTGTAGTCAGGCGTTTCTTTTAGCTGTCGGTCCCAGTTTGCCTACGAATTGTTTTGCACATTCCAGGACTTTCTGCATGTTTGATACATATATACATGAAACCTTACTTTGTTTTATTGCCGCACAAGTTAAACAGACATGTTTCAGCATGCAGTATGTGTGACTATTTTCTTTATTTTTCCATCTTTTTATTTCTTATACAACGAAGAATGCTCAAACTATTCGTGGGTTTAAAACATGAATCTCAGTCTTGGTCTGATTTACAGTGGCAGACAAGCTCGGCAGGTATACATCCAACTGCTTAAGTCAATAATGCCTTGATCTGCTTCCAAGACAGCCTCCCCATGCTAAACTGTTTCGCAGAAGAGGAGTGCAATGTTGTTTCTCAGCAGATAAATTTGCCCCCCGGAGCAGTGTCAGCATATTTCAGTTGACAGCTGATGCACGCAGGTCAAGTTCTCTTGTGGGTTTAAACCATCCTCCTTAGTCAAATGGGTCAAGAACCCCCCTGCAACTACACCTCAACAAGACCCCTCTGGCCAGGAGCAGGCTACATCATTGGATGGTCAGCCCAGATGGTGAGGAGTCACGTAATGGAAAAATGCCTTGTTTCAGTCAACAGTCTTAATTTGTGGCAAACACTAAGCGTTTGGAAGGGTCTGCACACAAAGTTGCATTGATAGACCTGCGAACATTTGATCCACTGGCGCAACGTTTGCTGCAAAGCATTACTGCAAATTAGCGGAATAGGCAAAATCTGTTCCCTACTCAGTGAATAATTTCGAACAAGCGCGACCGTCAAAAACCCAATAAATCAAGAGCAAGCTCTGTTTTAACTAGTTTTCCACTCTTGAGCCCTTTTGAAGTGAACTTTTCTTAAACTATAAAACTCTTTTGCTGTGTAAAGAACTTTTTGAAAAATGGAATTTCAATTCCAGACAAACTGTTTAGCCATATGGTGCACCGCTTCCAGTTTCTATTTGGGTAATATCAGGACTGATGAATTTATTAAGGCTGCGCCACCGTTTCTAGTCTGAAAACCCAGCGAGTGTACAGATAAAGCAAGTGAAACTTAACGACACATCTCTAAGAGAGAATCCTCTTATGTCGCAAAATAGAGTGCTTGGAGTAAGATCACAAAGATCCCGATGGTATAATCTTGTTTGTAGGACAATTAGTTTCTTTCCCTTAATAATGTCAAAGATTCAGCCATCTTTTTAGCCATAGTGTGTTATTTGGCATTGGTTGTGGAACATTATTAAATATGACAACATTTGTTCAAGGTTCCTTGAAAAAACTTTCACTTTGGGGTGTCCAACCTTTGCCTGCCAACACGGGAATCGCTGGTTCGAATCCCCGTCTTACCTCCGGCTTGGTTGGGTGTCCCTACAGACACAATTGGCTGTGTCTGCGGGTGGGAAGCCGGATGTGGGTATGTGTCCTGGTCGCTGCACTAGCGCCTCCTCTGGTCGATCAGATCCTCCCACGCTGCTACATCCCCCTGGTGAAACTCCTCATTGTCAGGTGAAAGGAAGTGGCTGGCGAGACTCCACGTGTATTGGAGGAGGCATGTGGTAGTCTGCAGCACTCCCTGGATTGGCAGAGGGGGTGGAGCAGCGACCGGGACGGCTCGAAAGAGTGGAGTAATTGGCCAAGTACACTTGAGGAGAAAAGGGTGGTGGTGGTGGGCGTTCACTTAATCATATGTATACAGTATATCTGAACATTGGATTAATTGAAATTGCATTTTTGAGGAGATGAAGGTCTTGATATCAAATTGCCAGTGGGATCTGGCTTAACCAGTCTGCCTGTTATACTGTGTTACAGTCCCTACACTATTCATCACTTTACCGCATTTACTGACATGAGAATTTCACATTTTTTTACCCATAACAAAAAGTTTTGATTTATTTCAGTTCCCCAGCTCCGGCGAGTTTCAGGTTCCTCCACTGTGTAACTAATGTAAGGGATATATGGTCAGGACCAGCAAGCAAATCGGGCTTACTTGATCTTCTGCTCACCTCCACACAGGAGACAGGAGTTGGATATATATGTACTAGGTCCCATTTTGAATCCCCTCTTAAATCCTTCAGCTCAGCAAAAGAAATACTCAAAAGTAAACAGTCGCCGCTGCCCGACCATACATATATATTTTCTGACCGCACATATTGCGTTGCTGTTTGTGACAGTTTGTTCACTAGATTTGTAAAATCATGTTCACCGTGGCCTTCAGGTGGGAGCTGCTTCGGCCGTCTTCCAGTGTTGTCATCCCCGAAGTCTGGAATGTCCAGCATGTCCAGAAATTCCTGCTTCGGAAACCCCCCCCCCCCAACCCAAGCTTTGCAAAACTCGAGTTCCTATTTAGATTAACAAGGAAAGCCGCGGAAAATTGCTTCACCATATTTCTACAATTGCATCAAAATATCAGCCGCTCTTGTTATGCTGAGCAGTTGACCACAATCCCACAGAGGCCTTGAAATAATATTATGATGGAAATTGAGCAATACTTGGTGTGTCTATACTTTAAATTTCAAAGGTAGATATTTCAAGGCAACATTTTCTATTCTATCCTCATCCGTTGAAAGACTAATTGAAGGGTGGCTTTAGTTTTTTTTTATTTTTCCACAAATCAGAATACTTTCCAAATTCCCTGTACATACATACCTTTGGTTTTGCAACCATTTTACCGAAGCAACTCTTGATTTCTCTTAGGGGACAGATTGTTCTGTTTATTTGCCAAAGTGGACCTCCTCAAACAAGCACCCCGCGTTGACTACTCAGTAAGCAAATTCAAACTTCATGCCCAGGCTCCTGGGTGCTGAAAAGAACCTGACACAACCAAATGTTAGAGCAATGTAAAAGAGCAGTTATTGTCTGAGAGGTCATCCCAACAGATGTACTGGATCAGGGATTTGAAGGACATTTATTCAAACTGGGCCCGCTGTCATAGTAGATATTCGGCGTTCCGCTCTGTTTCTCAGATCGAGGGTCAATCAAACACAAATGCATTATTTACATACACTGCGCACACATACACACACACACACACACACACACACACACACACACACACACACACACACACACACACACAGAAAGACCGACATGATGTCCCTTAAAAGATAACGACTTTTTTTTAAAGGCAGTAGATGGTCATAGAAGGGTTCTTCTGGCTGAATTACTCAAAGAATAGAAAATACTTCTGGTGATGTCAGAGTTGATGGCGTGAAATGGAGGCTGGAGTCCTTGGTGCTTCAAAAGGACTAAAGAGAGAGCCCCGCCATTTGTTTCAGGGGTGACTATGTTGTATATTTTGTTAAGCGCTCCACCATGTTAAATACCTTGAGTTAAATTACCACATCCTCGGGTAAGCCGTAAGTCATTTTTACTTTTGTGCAAAACAACCAAGTGGACAAGCGGACATTTTGACAGTGTTTTAGGGGAGAAAATCGATCTTTGAATTAAACTCAAACTATTTTTCTTGCATGGCTCTCTCATTGTTTAGGACAGAGCAGAGTTATCCAGGGTCAGCTCACCCGGAGGCGACTTTGACCACCAGCCGCCTTGGTGGGCAACAACTGGAGTTCTCCACGACCACCTACCTGTAGAATACACTAGTGGACGACAGTAGACCCAGCCACCCAGATTGGCTGTCAAGTGTTGTACAAAACAACTTAAGGGAGAGGTCATGCCACATGGCCATTCAACAAAGAAGCGAAAGGGGAGACAGATAAATGTCTCTTTACACAAAGTCACCGGCACAGCACTACTCACATGACCGAGTCGGTAGGCCGTGCTTGTTGAATACCTCTCTTAAATCAGATCTGCTGAAATGGTGTTGACCATGGGGCTGGTGTGTGTGTGTGTGTGTGTGTGTGTGTGTGTGTGTGTGTGTGTGTGTGTGTGTGTGTGTGTGTGTGTGTGTGTGTGTTTGCGTATGATGGCTCTGCACCTCTCTTAAAGTGGGATTTTCCAATGGACGAACCAAAAGAGAAAATTGGTAATCAGTAATTGGCTATATTTGTGAGACAGTTAATCACGAGAAACTTAAATGGCCTTAAATTTTGGTTCAATATCACCGTGCGTGGATCGTAATTGTCAATGACTCTCTTCTACCATAGTCTGACCGATGGGGAAAGGAGGATGTCTGGTACAGCAAACCCTTGGAATTATTTGTACGCCATATTTTGTGTTGATTTTAAAACTGACCCTGATATGAAAAGGTTTCTGTTTTCTAAGCGGACCTTTTCACTCCTGCAAAATCAGCCACTTCCCTACCAGTTTAGGTAGACTGTGCATTCACAGTAAGTGGTAGCTGTGAGCTGAACCTAAAGTAGCATAGAGAAAGGGTATCCTGTACAGGTGGTAGTTAGCAGAGGTTTCCAGACACTGGTAAGCACAATTTAGCCTTCCTGAGGTGTTGAAGGCCTAACTTAACAACATGTTAATGAGAGATGGCACCTCCCAAGATAACCCCAATGACTTGCCCCTACTTAAAGGCTTAACCCTCTAACAACTGATATGACACAATGTATGAACAAATCAAATTTATTATGGCAATGTTGAGGTCCAAAAACACCCAGTATTGGTAACAAGCCCTCATTTAGGAGGATTTTCGGCCCATTTTTTTCACTCTGAAACAGTTTTTGAAGTAAAAGTAGAGGGACTGAGTATTATAAATCAACTCAAACTAAAAGTGCTATGAGTTTATTATACTCATAGATACACCATTATGGGGATCAATTGATTCAACAGCACAACACCTTGTTGGTAGTTGCTGCCAGAGGGAGGGACAGATCTGAGAAATTATGGATTTCAACTTTAACCCTAAAAGTTAGAGTGGTTTGGCCCTGTGATGGCCTGACAGCCTGTCCAGGGTGTCTCCACGCCTGCCGCCCAATGACTGCTGGAATAGGCTCTAGCATCCCCGTGACCCTGAGGGATAAGCGGTTCAGATAATGGATGGATGGAAGTTAGAGTGGTTATCTGTGTTTTTTTTCCAAGTAAAAACTGAGATATTTGATACTCTTCCCCCAGTGGCATTTTGGAGCAACAGCCATTCAATGTATGTAATTCATTCTCTGAATGCTATTTTTCACTGGTGCAGGCCGGTATTTGAATGTAACGGCACCCAGTGGAAATGCGTCAAGTCAGCCACAAAAGGAAGAGAGTAAGAAAAAGGAAGTTACATGTTGAATGCAAAAGTGTAAAATACAAACCTATGCATCATCTATTGTTTAATTGGGTTGACTTTAATATTGGATTTGTTGCTCAGTATTACCACGTGAGATGATGTTGATCAGTCCTCTTTCTCCAAAAGATGCACGCTATTGCTAGATTATCTTGCTGGTGTTACACCAAAATCAGCAAATGTCAGAAATGATGACCTGCATGTAATTTGTGAGTTCAGAATCACGTCCGTTTCGGATGGAACACCGGGATTTGCAGGATGAAAACAAACTGTTGAAGAAATGAAGGATCGCCACTTTAAGTGACCTATCAAACTCAAAGCGGTATTGGCTTCTGTAGGGGCACTAAACTTGTTCATGAAATGCTTGTATAGATCCCCAGTATAGACACAAACACAGACAGGAGACAGTGCTGCTCGGGTGATAAAGGTCTGGCCTCCTTGCCTTCTGAGAGGCCATTCAGCTCCTGAAGACCCAGCACCATCTTTTCAGTTTGACATCTACTCGAACCCCAACTCCTATCAATCAATTGATAAATCTATCTCTAATCCTAGGGTTCGACCCTATATATAGTCTCCTTCACAGTCTCGGATGACTTAAAATGCTCCCAGCAGGAACACCCCCTCGGAACTAAAGCAAAGTGGTCAAAACCCATTCAACTATACATTGACTAACATAATACATGTCATATTACCTATGCATTCTCCATTTTTAAAATAACTAACAGCAGAACATTATTTAACCCTGAACTCAATCTTACCCGATTTCCCCTCAGGGATGAATAAAGTATTCTGATTCTGATTCTGATTCTGATTCTGATAACCTTACATATCTTTCTATTCCTATCTATCTCAGACAGCATGAGTCAGCACTGAGGGACTCTCCCCCTCCCCACTTGTGTGCATCACCATGACAACGTGGCAGTTAGAATTCAAACGGTCTGACAGGTCATTTTTGAAAATTTCTGCATCAGTGCGTTTTCTATGGACGGTCACTCTCCGAACAAATGCTCGTATCTCAAAAACTGTACATCTCACAGCATAGATTTTTACGTCGTGTCACAAGTATCAGTGTCGGTGTCACAAGTGTTGGTAAACCAGCCCCAAACTCTTCATATAGAGAACCGCATGACCTCCAGGCTCTTATTATAGAGCCACGTAGCCTCTTCAAGTACAAGGCACGAGCATGTGTATGAGGCGGCACGTGTGTTTGGATGGATGGGATTTCAAAACGGGACTGGTTGAGGTCCCTCAGACAGACGTCTGGGCCTTCACAGGTGTCCCCAACACCTTCCTTAATGACTGACAGTTTCAGATAAAGGCAGATCTTCGTGCATTGCTGTTTTGACTGATAATTGTCTCATTATAGAAATGATGGTTTGAAACTATTTCTTTAAATTGTTTTCAAAAACACTCCCGTCTGCAGCTGTGATTTGGCGTATTGTGAATAAAATCTCTTGTCGCCTACCATAAAAGACATTCCAGCGCAATCGCTGTTGGATCCGACCCCGAGTGATTCCTCCCCCATCCGTGCTTATTCAGCTCAGCAGAATTTAAACTATAAGGGCTTAAGACTTGGAACTGGGAAGACCCGACAGCTCTTTAAAAAACAGCCATGTGGTCGGATGTAATTTAGTCCATTGTTTACACATAATAAAGGACATTAACACTGCGAAAAAAAATATTCGCTTTTTAATCCGTCGTCCCCGTTACAGGGATTTAAGAGAATACCAGTCTCGGCTTGGCAACAAACGTAAATGTTAAAAGTGAGATTGGTCCAACTAGTAGCATTCTGTCGCACGAGGGCTTAATGAGAGACAGCAGTTCTTAAAACGGCTGCTTACTCTCAGCGGTTTCTGCAACAACAAAGCAGAGCGACTTTGTCATGGATTAAGAAACTGAGATGCTCATTTGTGGCAAACTTTATCGGTGGAAAATAGAAAAAGTTGGCAGCGGGCTTCAGTCAAAGACAAAACGTGTATCAGCCAGGTTTCAATAATCTCACTATTTTCAGTTTGATATTTTTGTTATAATTTTCCAATGCAGAGTTCATGAAAAAAAAAAACACGTAATACGATTCAATTCTAAACTCATGTTCTAAACTCGTGTGTCACCAATCTACAAATCCTCTAAAACAGTGGTTCCCAACCTTTTTTCCTCGGAGCCCCCCTTACTTTACTCTAAGAAAAGCTGAGCCCCCCCTGGCCCGCACACACACACCAAGAGAAAAGTGATTCAATCCAAATATTTATTTGCAAAAATTAACGTCAATTATAGTTTTTTCCCCACCTTCATCTTCAATAAATGTCTCGTTTCCATCCTCAGAACATCTGTGTTTAAGTGTCTCTTGTCTTATATAAGCTTAACATTAACAACCCAACAGAGTAGGCCTGTTGTCATCTGACTCAGGCTCATTGAAACATCGAATTATTAATACTGTTGTCATTTTACAACCCAACAGATTAGGCCTGTTGTCATCTGCCTCAGACTCACTGAAACATCGACATTAGAACTAGTTTTCATCTGACTCAGGCTCATTGAAACATCAACATATTAGTACTAGTTTTCATCTGACTCAGGCTCATTGAAACATCGAATTATTAATACTGTTGACATTTTACAACCCAACAGAGTAGGCCTGTTGACATCTGACTCAGGCTCATTGAAACATCAACATATTAGTACTGTTGTAATCTCACATCCACATGCACATCACGTAAAGTTGTGAACACTGTTTTTTGACAGACAGTAGGCCTATGTGTTATTTTCGCACTAACAGTAACATTTTTACTGAGTCTGTACTATCCTTTTCATTCATAAACCAATAACACTGTTTGGTTTTTGGTTTTGTTTTTTTGACAGGCATTGTGTGTTATTTGGCTCACACAGTCACAATAACAATAACTTCTACCTTACATTTTTTACTGAGATAACTTCTTCCTTACATTTTTTACCGAGTCTGTGCCATCCTGTTCATTCATCAACCAATAACGATGTTTGTTTGTTTTTGTTTTTGACTGGCAGTGTGTGCTATTTTGATACACACAATGACAATAACTTCTTGCTTACATTTTTTTATTGAGTCTGTGCCGTCCTGTTCATTCAGAAACTAATGGCCACCTTGGGTTTGCATACCTTTGACCAGGGATGGAATGTCAGGTGTGATGCTTGTGACAGCAGCCTAAAGTCCTGATGATGATACCACCCTCGTAAAGGACCAGAAGCTCATCACAAAAAGATGGGCAGAACATTTTGAAACCCTTTTGAACCAGCCCTCCCCAACAGATCCCTCAGTCTTGAATGAACTACCTGTCCGCCCCACCATCCAAGACCTTGATCTTCCACCAACTTTTGAAGAGGTTCATTGTACAGTTAGGTCACTGAAAAACAACAAGACCACTGGCCCTGACACTATCCCTGCAGAGATTTTTAAACAGGGAGGCTACCTCTGCACCCGTGCACTTTTCCTGTTCATCTCACACGTATGGAAGAACGAAACCGTTCCTCAGCAGTGAAGGTATGCTAACATCATCTCCATATGTAAAGGCAAAGGAGACAAGTCCCTCTGTGGCAACAGCCATGGCATTTCACTACTGGCTTTTGCTGGATAAATCCTGGCCAAAGTCATGTTACACAGGCTGTTAAAAAACATATCAGAGGAGCTGTTGCCTGAGTCACAGTGTGGGTTCAGGAGGAATAGGAGTACTGTGGACATGGTGTTCACAGCACAGCAACTCCAGGAGAAATGTAGGGAGCAACACCAGGACCTCTTCATAGCCTTCATCGACCTGTCAAAGGCTTTCGACACAGTCAATAGGGACAGCCTATGGAACATCCTCCTGAAGTTTGGATGCCCACGAAGGTTTGTCAACATCCTTCAACAATTTCATGAGGGGATGATGGCACGTGTGACTGTTGGAGGCCAGGAGTCCGAGCCCTTCAGGGTGTGCCCCGCGGTACGTCAGGGGTGCATCCTTGCTCCAGTCCTTTTTAACATCTTCCTACTTTGTGTGTCATTGCTGCTCCGCGAGGAAATCAAGAAGGACAGTTGGGTTACTGTGGACTTCAGACTTGATGGAAATCTGTTTAACATCCGTAGGCTCCAAGCGGTCACAAAAATAACATCTGAGCACATCATCGTGCTACAGTATGCAGATGACTGTGCAGTTGTGGCCCACACATCGGAGGCACTGCAAGCTACCCTTGCAGCTGCTGCAAGGGCATATGGTAGGCTGGGTCTTTCTATAAACGTGGCAAAGACTGAAGTAGTATGCCAGTGGGCATCTACTCCTCCATGTCATTCACCAACCTTCACCATCTCCGACAAACCACTCGCAACAGTGGAATCCTTCAAATACCTGGGCAGCTTCCTCTCTGATGACTGCAGCATCGACAGGGAGATATGGTTTAAACAAGCGTCATCCTCTTTTGGCAGACTTAGGAGAAGGGTCTTTCAAAACAAAGACCTCAACCTCCACACCAAAATATCTGTCTACTTGGTAGTTGTCATCACGACTCTCCTCTACAGCTGTGAGGCGTGGACCCTGTACAGCCCCACCTCAGGATGCTTGAGGCCTTCCACATCAGATGCCTAAAATGAATCCTGAGGATAACCTGGTGTGACCGAGTGCCCCATACTGAAATACTCCGCATGACCAACTGCATCAGTATGGAGGCTACCATCACTCAGCACCAACTTTGCTGGCTCGGTCACGTCATCAGGATGCTGAAGGAGCGCTTACCACGTAAAGTGCTGTATGGCCAGGTACATCTTGGCCTCCGCTTGGCAGGGGGCCAGAAAAATGGTACAAAGACCAACTGAAAACCATCATGAAAAAGTGCGGCCTGAACCTGAGCCAGCTGGAGGACATTGCCACCCAATGATCCGTCTGGCGGCAGCTCTGTCAGCAAGGGGTGCAAAAGCTCAGGGAGAACCGAGGTGATCAACGGACCAGGAGATGTCTAAAAAGACATGAAGCCAGTACCACACCTATACCCCCAGTCAGTGCTCTTACCTGTTCTGTCTGTGGCAGACAGTGTGGATCATGGATTGGGCTTTACAGCCACAGGAAGACTCACAAGTAGCAGAGGCAGGATTGTCATCGTCGGACACGACGGACAACCTTAAGCTAAGCTAAAGTCCTGGTGTACATGGAGTGTGTTGCGGGCTTTTGTTTTTATTGTTAAAAGGGCACTGAAGGCTGTCTCAGACACATATGTAGTGCTGAATGGGAGAACAACCCTTGTAACTGCGTGTTTGGCCAGTCTAGGTGTAACAGCGTGTCCTTTGACTATCCAGCACTTTTTGTATCCGTTCTCCTGGAAATATTTCTTTGACACCAAGTCGGCTTGAAGGTCAGCAAACTCATCATAGCTGCAGCCCCACTCATGCAGCATGCAACAAGGTTCTCATAGGGCAGATTGTTGGATGAGCAATAGGAGTCCACAGCCATAAAAAATATCCTGGCCTGTTGTTGTGGTTAGATTCGTAGACATAAGAATGTCTTGTTTCGAGTCATCACCGTCAACATATTGAACATAAACGATGACCACGGACTCATCTGACACTTGTCTTTTCATCCAACTGAATGGCAAAGGGATCTTTCCTAAGCTTCTCGTGCAGCTGGTTCTGACAATCTCCAGCCATTTTATCAATAATGTCTTTGATGGTGTTGTCAGAGAGTGGGACAGTTTTCACTTTATCAACTGCGTGTGGGCCAACAGCTGCTGTCCAACAGTGTGTGGCTTTTTAGCCTTGGCAGTTAATAGCCAACACTCAAATGACGCCTCCGTGGCTCTGTGCAAATAACTGCTTGCTCATTCAAATGCTTTTCTGATGTCGTTGGATCTTCTTGATAGCGCCACCTGCTGTTTCCTCTCAAAACATTCCTGACTTTCACCAAAAGTCTCTTGATGTTTTGTCTCTTGGTGTCGTTTCATTTTGCTTGGCTTCATGCTGTCATGAGCTAGTGTCTCACCACACATGACACATTCTGGCCGAGACTTGTCCTGTCCTTCCATAAAACCAAAGTTAAGGTAGCTCTCGAAATAAAGCCTCGCTTTCTTTCTTGACACTGAGTCACCTGCACTTTTACGTTTCTCAGCCATGTTGTTTATTCATAAAGTGCTGCTGCTGACTGCAGGAACAAACCAAGATGAGCTAACGTTAGCTGTTAGCTGAGTAGCTACCTGACAACACTGCCCGCTCAGAGTTTGACAGCGCAGATTGACAGGTCACAGAGGTGTGGTTACTAGGTGTAGCCCAACTATATTTTAGAAGGTGGGGGTACCAAAAATTTAACTTTTAAAATATTTTTACATACAGATTTTTGTATAAATTAAATTATCCAGTAAGTGAGTTATTATGCTTTTATTTAACATGTGCACTTGACTACCTCAGAGCAGACAAAGCCTCGCGCACCCCCTGGGCTCTCAGGCGCCCCCCCCCCCCAAGGGGTGCGCGGACCCCAGGTTGGGAACCACTGCTCTAAAAGACTCTTAAGAGAAAGACAACAAAAAGAAAAAAAATCAAAACAAAAGGCAAGACGGGTGAGGATCTGCATCCTCATGCATCACTCAGAAAAACAAAACATCCTCCAATATCTCTGTTGATACACCACTTATTTCATTCCCTCCTATAATTTCACATGGATCCCGGAGCCGTGGAGTTCTTCCAATACGTAAAGACCAATCTGAGTGTTGTTATGATAAACGTGCACAGTATTTCAGACTTTATGTGGGGTTTTCGCTTCCCTTTTACCTTAAACTTAACTACCAGCAGACAGCCTGGTGTTTCAGGTAGAGTAAACCAAAGACCCAGACATTTTCGCTCCCGTGCATCTACAGCATAAATCCCCTTCTTGTGATAAAAGTTTTCAGGTCGGGGCGTCCGGGTGGCGTGGCGGTCTATTCCGTTGCCTACCAACACGAGGATTGCCGGTTCGAGTCCCTGTGTTACCTCTGGCTTGGTCGGGCATCCCTGCAGACACAATTAGGCGGGTCTGCGGGTGGGAAGCCGGATGTGGGTATGTGTCCTGGTCGCTGCACTAGCGCCTCCTCTGGTCGGTCGCGGTGCCTGTTCAGGGGGGAGGGGGAACTGGGGGGAATAGCGTGATCCTCCCACGCGCTACGACCCCCTGGCAAAAGTCCTCACTGTCAGGTGAAAAGAAGCAGCTGGAGACTCCACATGTATCGGAAGAGGCATGTGGTAGTTTGCAGCCCTCCCCGGATCGGCAGAGGGGGTGGAGCAATGAAAAATGGGGTAAAAATCCAAGGGGGAAAAAATGGTTTCCAGTAGAAGGTATCTAACACCTTTCTGGAGATCAAGGGTTACTTTAACTGAGACTGTACATTCAAGATGGCTGACCTAATTTACTTATTGAAGGCAGTGAATGTTCACCTCCCTTATGAAAGGAAGGTGAACATGTTGCATGGATGAGGTAGTTCTGGCGGGAGCATGACAAATCATCTCATTTCCCCCATACACCCCAACCACACACATGCACGCACACACACGAACACGTGCATGTGCACAAAAACACACAGGTCATGTCTCTGTCCGTGTGTTGAAAAGTCCCGTGCAGACAGCAAAGGTAGTGGTAGTAGCCTGAAAACATGATAGCCCCTGAGGAGGAAAAGGGGATTTCAATAAATCCTTCAGCAGGGTGAGTAGGGAGGAAATGGAAAGAACTCTATAAAAAAAAATTTGTTCCATTAAAAACAATAAGCCGCCATGATTCTCCTTTGGCCACACATCAGAGTGAGGGATCTCAAAGTCGACCACTTCGCTGTGACTGCTTTTCCAAGAACAAGGGTAAATGGGGCAATTAAAATGTTTATTTGCTTGGGTGCCAATCGAAGGAGGTTTTCAGCTCAAGACTATAGCTATATATATCCGTGAACATAGACATACCAATTTCCAAGTTATAAAAAGAGATAAACTAAGTGGCCCGCAGTAAAATAGATAGATTTGAATCCATGGCTGCATGGCTTTCATACCTTGGTCATTGTGGATTTGGTACAGGACATCCAAGTTGGTAATATTAAGTAATGATCCTATATGACTAAATGCATCTGAAACCATACTACTGCTCGCTAAAAAAAATCCCAATGCCCCAGTGCAGTGATGGGGACACTGTGCTGTAGGAGATGCCGTCCTTCAGATGAGACATTAAACCAAGGTCCTGACTCACTGTGGTTATTAAAGATCCCATGGCACTTATCGCAAACTGTAGGGGGGTTTCCCGCTGTCCTGGCAAAAATTCTCAACCTGGCTCTCTCCATCTGGTCACCTAATCATGGTTGAAGTGAGTTTCCAATTTAAATGTGAAGTGCTTTGGGTGTCTAGATAAAGCGCCATATAAATGTAATCCATTATTATCATGCAATCAAAGGGACGTGAGGCCTCTTCCTGGGACAACAAGGTGTCTCTTTCACCTCACAATGAACTGATTTGTTGTTGATCAGGTGGAAATGTGCTTTAACAATTCAGAAACATACACAAAAGTATGCATTAATGTACATACATCGCTCAGTTGTGACATATAGCATGTTGATAAAAGATCAGAGTGCCCCAGTGCCCATTGTACTGTCCAGACTGTTTGACCCAAAGCACTAAAGAAACAACATAATAGAGACGGTGGAGAAAAAGCTCAGAGGAATCCCTTTGACGTTTCTGATGCAAAGCACTGATTTCTGTGTGAAGCAGGTCAACTAGGGCAGGATGTAGAACTCTTGACTCTTTTCCAACTCTTCAGATGTCAGCATCGTCTTTTGAAGCCCTGAGATCACATTACGGCATCACAACGCCTAATGCACAGAAGACAGAGAGAGAGAGATGTAATTTTCCCTCCAGCTCTTCAGTGGTGCTTCACTTGCTGACACTTCACTTGGTTTTCCATACCATCACCGTTGTTGATTGTCGACTCTTTGCCCCCATGCACTATGTCAGTATCCACAGTTATCACTAGAAGCTCCTCTCTAATTGGATTTAACAGCCAGCAAGTCACGGCACACCACCTCATTTTAAGGCCTGTCAAAACATTGGTGATATTTTTCTTCGATGGTTATTTCTAATTTTGCATTGATTATAAGAGGACACCATAGACTCATATTGTTTTGGTGACCCGTTCATGTGTCAGAGTTTTGCTTCTGGAGAAGAAGATTGGATATGGGATCAATGTATTTTGTGGATACCAATTTAGTCATGCCGAACATTATTTGGCCACTGTTCACCAATTCTTCATGAGACCTTAGGCTTTAGGATTTATTTGTCTATGTGTCACAAGTGCAATGTGTTTATTTTGCTGACTATGTTGCCCATACAGAGTACTGCACAATGCTGCAGCTGCAAGGCACTCCTCTGCAGCTGCAGCTAGTTCCTGATACCCGCAACCCTCCGTTTTCCAGGCCAAACCAGGATTACACAGCCACTCCTGGGATTCAAACCAGCAACAGCTCGCCCGTCTTACTACAAGGTTATGGCCATCCCTGAAGACTACATAGTTTACAGCTCTGAGCAATGCAGGTCAAAAGGCTTGTGCTTCATTTCCTAGAGTCTTGCATGGGGCATCTCTATATCATATGAATCTGTGCTTTGACCTCCATGTGGAGTGGACAAAACGAAGAGACTTTCTCTACCTTAATCAATAATAATACTTATTACTATAGGTTGCTGTATTTCTATCGGCCCAATCTTGTGGAATGTGCCTACTCAGCAAGCTTCCAAAATTTCATTTCAGAGAATAAATGTCCAAAGATCAGGGCCAAGCATTATGCCTGTACTCTCTTATTCTACAATTTCACTTAGAAAAAAAACCATGCAGAGGACTACTGTTCATTTGTCAGAAGTACATCAAGAAGCATTACGCTCCTTCTATTTTTATCCTTATGCATAGCAAATTTGAAAATATGTTCATGAAAATTGAATAACGAAGGCCCTTTATATTCTCTTCCAGGCCTCCAAACTCAACTAGTATCTTATCTTGGCTGTGTGTCTCACTCCTGACGGGGTCTGGAAAACATATCACAGCAGGGTGCTCCACTAGATGTTGCCATTCATTGCTGCAGCCCAGCATGATACGGACCCCCGCACTATGCTTCCCAGGGGGAGCACCTCCGGAAAGTGTTAGTCACGAGACTTTGCCATCCACAACCTGGAAAAACCAAAACACTTAGCTTCTGTTTCTCCACTTTCACTGACACAGCACTATAATGAGGGCACATGCCTGCTGTAAAGGACCTCCAGTGGAGTCAAACAGCCTTCGGTACAGATCGTAGCAGCGCAGCAGCTCTAACTCAAGAGGGACTTGGATATGAGTTGGTGGATAATTATGAAACTGGCTCCCTCAGTGGAACTGTTGTGCTGTGTCACGTCATATTGAATGTCTCATCCATCAGCCTCAGCTGGCTTACACCACATCGCCTTTCAGCAGATGACAAAATGGCCTCGCAGGGCCAAGACTCACAAGGACAGCTATCTGTAAACACACCGTGGGTACAGTTGCATGGTAAGACTGTCAGCAGCACTGACCCTGTGATCACAGAGCCTGGTAAATCTCTGCTTTTAAGCCTTGAGCTGTGATGTTGGTTCTGGTGTGCACTATGGAAAGCCTTATAGCTGTTTGATGTGAAAATCAATATCTAATAGCCATTTTAGAGGAAATATCCAGAATAAGTGACATGGCAGTTGGAATATTTCCTGGCACAATTCATGTCCAATCAGGCCCGTCTGTGTAAGTGGCAGAAAAACAAAGAGTCTTCAGTGCAGGACTTGGGGTGCGCAGCAATCTTTGATTGATTCACCAGTTCGTCCACATCAGCAGTTAGAGGAGTTTGATGAAAGACGCTTTGACCCTTCTGCTGATTTGGAACATTACTCATCCCCTGCTATTTCTTTAAGCCCTTGATGGACTCCTGCCTTCTCCTCGGTCTGGTATCATCTGCTAAAGAAATCTTAATTTGGACTACTGGTGATGTATCTGTGTATGAAGAAGCACCACCGACCCGGTTTACAGAAACAGGCTCCCTAACCAACTTATCCACATCATTAGAGCGAGGCCACCCCGACTAGGTAAATGTACCATTCACAGGTAGTGTTCTCGTTTGTAGCACGTGCAAACTCAGATGACCGTGGATCAAAGTTTCCTGAACATAGCAGTGGCAAATAGTGTTATGCTTAAGCGTAGTCTTCTGTGTGGACAAAGAGTCATCTGTCAAAACCAACAAGGAGCCAAGGGGTAAGAACTAGAATGTCCCCGGAGCATGCACGTGTTCCCGTTTACCAGCTCTATCCGCAACTGTCGACTGAAAAAAAGGTGGCCATCACGTTAGTTTCTTTACTTCCATGCAAGCACGCTCAACAGCAACACACACCACAGTCTACTTGAGTACATGGGCATGCAATCTGCCATTTGTGGTATTTGTTGGTAAATAGTCATGGGTAACAGGATAGCGGTGCCCGACATGTGCCTACGAGGGAAAGGGTAGCTCAAAGAAGCCGTAACTGTATTTCAACAGTGCTCAAGTTATTGTTATATATAGAAGTGTTGTTTACAGTAGAGACACGTGTTATCTATAGAATAGACCCCCCCATTTCCCAATTTTCTGTTCTATTATAAATTCAGATTTTCTTGCCTAGTGATATATTTGAACTCCCTCCTGCATTCACAGCCCCTTTATATTTCTGTTTAAAGCTTTCTGCAGCATCTCGTAGCTCTCTGATAGCATGCTGTCATTGCATTTATGCGGGCTCTAAGATTGTGTGCCTACTATATCATCATCTTTGTTGTTATTTTTCAGTTTTTTTTTAAGCACGGAAAAAACAGAAGTGTTTGGAGGTAAAACTTTATGACATGTTAAAAGGGCCCAAGCCATTTAGTTATATGTGTACGATTCCGGTCCGTCGTTGCTATTCAGTCCGCTGGAGCTGCAATATCATTGCAGAGTCAACCCCATTCTTACTCCATGCTGTAAATATCCCTTGTCTCCTCTCTTCATCTAGGTAAAGCTCTAAGTTTG
Organism: Lampris incognitus; assembly: GCF_029633865.1. NCBI lineage: Eukaryota > Metazoa > Chordata > Actinopteri > Lampriformes > Lampridae > Lampris > Lampris incognitus. The sequence continues at coordinate 18,975,000 of NC_079226.1, forward strand.
TCCAGAGACATCCAGACTGACGCCTCCGCTCACCTAACTTCAAAACAGCCGGAGGAGAAAAAGGCAGGGTTTCCTTTGGGTCCCCAGAGAGATGACGGCTCGTGCATGCTCCAGCTTTATCATGCTTTGACATGCAAACATGAGTTATATTCCCACCGCTGGGCAAGAGGGTAAAAAGGGATTCCCGGTACTCTTAAAGGTTGGTGAACCAATATATCACCTCCTTTTCTCAGAAGCACCCTCTTTTTTTATCAACTAGGGAAACGAGAAGCCCCTAAAAAGTGTGGAAAATTCTTCGCATTCTTACTTGTTCCAGTAAATCTAGGGGGGTGTTCAGTCGGTTAGTGTTTCATACGTTGTACTTGGGAGTCTCTTCCATCTTTATGACACACTCGGATCTTGTGTTTATTTCCATCAGCCTCCCTACAAACCCAGGATTTTGTGCCAAAAGCTAGAGAAATGACTTTTAAAAGTTATTCATAGTCTAATTATAGCAGAAACTCGCCGTACATGTGGCCAACACATGGTGTGAGGCTTGCGGTGGCTGTTGATGCAAATGTTCACCATATTATTCCCTTAAATATGTAAGTATCTTTAAGTTGCAATTTACAGCATTAAGGGCAATACACATTGTTCTTATACCACAGGAGAAGTCCCGCTCCCATGTTTGAGGGCCATGTTAGAGATCAGCACCACCATGCCATGCAAATGTAAAACACCCTGACCAGTCTCTTAACATTTTCAAAGACTACACACGATCTGACTGCCTTGTCATAATTCTCAGAAAGACGACTTTCTTGAGAAGTGTAACAAGTAGTGTCCAGTAGTTGCATGCACTCAAACCACAGCAGCCAACATCTGCTTCATCTGCAGCATCCCAAATGACTGGAAGTGATGCACAGCCCCCGTGAGAGTGACATCAGAACCCCGTCGGCCTTTAAAATGGATCACTCTCCCCAACATGGATGCTGCCCCGTTTGTGGCTAATACAGGAGTCATCTATACTGGTTATACACATCTACTGGTATGACCACTGCAGTCTATGCTTCACACTTGTTAGGTGCTTATATATATATATATATATATATATATATATATATATATATATATATATATATATATATATATATATATATATATATGAGCACGGGGAAAGGTCAGTTTCCATCAGGTGTCCAACACATTTCCCCCTTGCAGGAAAACTAACACAGTGTTACAGTCACAGGTAACACCTGTTGTTTGTCCTGGGAATACTAGAAAAATTGACATCCCGCTCTGTGGATTAATCGTATCATAAGATTTCAATAACGAGCCGTGATACATGTTTTGACAATGGTCACCGGCGTGAAGGTGAAGCTAAACCTGGCAAGAGGCGTTACTCAAATAAATTAATTTTATATCCTTCATGTCTGTCTGGAGCCTTCCAAGAACTGAACAATAACAAAAGCCAATGAGGTCAAGCAATGTGTAACTCGATATTTTTCACCTGAAAATGATTTATTAAGTCATGCTCTAATAACGTTTTAAAATTATGCTATTGCCATATTTTTAAACACGGTGTGTTGCTTCACTGAGCTTGACCTAAAAGACAAATGATGTAAAGTATTATAATGTATTATAATGTTTTAGTGGCCCCCTGAGCGACCCAGACAACCTCAGGGTGAGCTTGCACCCTTGGCACCAAATGACCCATTTTTGAACAAGTCCCGTTCGGACTCTGTCTGATCCACCAGGACGCTCAGTAGAGAATTTAGATCTGCACCAGGAAGCTGGCTACACTGCGATAAAGACAAATGTACCATGTTATTTCATGTTGTTTTAAGTCTCATAATGCTTATTTCAAGATACTGCCAGTTGGATTTTCTTAACCCACTGGCAGATTTTATTGCTCGTTTCAAGAGCGACTACTTGTTTCGTTATAATAAGACTTGTGGGAAATTTTCATTAAATAAGTCAAGAAATCTTAAAACAAGGAACTTTATTTGAGATAATCCTGGGTTGTTTTTATTTTTTTAGAGAATACATGTCTTGAAACAAGTCTTATAATCAGGAAACAAGCAACATCATCTGCTAGTGTAGTATGGACACTTTACTAGCAATGTCTTGAAATAAGCATTATGAGAAAACTTAAAATACCTTTATAAGCTGCTCTTTTTTGCAGTTTACATAATAAATGATGTTGATAGGGCGGCATGGTGGCGCAATGGTTAGCGCGGTCGCCTCACAGCAAGAAGGTCCTGGGTTCGAGCCCCGGGTTACTCCAACCTTGGGGGGTCGTCCTCTGTGTGGAGTTTGCATGTTCTCTTCGTGGGGTTCCTCTGGGGGCTCCAGTTTCCTCCCACAGTCCAAAGATATGTAGGTCAGGTGAATCAGCCATACTAAATTGTCCCTAGGTATGAATGTGTGGGTGTGTATGTCTGCCCTGTGTGATGACCTGGCAGCCTGTCCAGGGTGTCTCCCTGCCTGCCGCCCAATGACTAGTGGGATAGGTTCCAGCATCCCCCTGACCCTGAGAGCAGGATAAGCGGTTCGGATAATGGATGGATGAGTTAATAGATCCAAACCCTACATAATTAAGCTGTGATACTCACTGTAAAATTGTTGCATGCATAGTTTCAGGTTATTAAGATACAATGCATTAAATGTTTAGGAAATATGTCCTATCTTATGGCATCTGAATTCATGCAAATGGAATAATCACAGCACCAAGTCCCTGTGACTCAGTGTTAAGTTACCTCAGCCCATGTAACATATCTGGACTTCATTCCCGTAATATCTCACAGTGAAGCCAAATCCAGGTGGAGAAATTTACTAAAATCATACCTAAGAAAATGATATAACTCATCTTCATCTCTACGTCTACCAATGGGAACATTCAGCTTCACTTACATTTGCACTTTTCTTCAACCACCCCCTGCAGCTCCAACAGGAGCAAAGAAAATTGGAGGGCTGAGGCGAATGCCATGATAGATTTTCAAGATGTACAGACTGCAAACAGTCATCAGCACTTCTTCATATGTATCCTCCAAGATGTTAGTGAGGGCCTTACAGGCCCAATGGTAAAAGATTCACTTGGAGTCAACAGAAGCCAAGACAATGTCTGTGCTTGGGTACATTCTTAGGCAGCTTTCCCAGACACCGACAATGGCCTCTGTGGCTCTTGGAGCCAGAGCTGGCTTCGCCAATTTTACTTAAAACAAGGTAGTGTGTAGAAAATCACCCAAGACGGTGATTGATGGAGAGAATGAAAGGTTATGTATGCAGTGGAGGTGAGTTTCCTGCCATGTCACAGCAGACAATCTGAGAATATTAGCGATAATATTTACTTCTAGAGATGCTATCATCAAGTGTGGACCATTTGTCTATGCTGTGCATGGCTGTGAGTATGGTTAAAAAAAAAAACAACTCCTTTTCAAATGAAGTTCTTGTCTTTGTTGCTGCGCCGGCGGGGTTTGGCAGACGCCTTGCCACTGCTTGGATGGAGCAGTGCAGCAGGCAGTAAATAAAGGTTGCTCTCTGCTAAATAAAGAATGATGAAGATGATAAAATAAAATTAGCCATTAATTAGCTTCTTTACTATGACTCCGACAGCCTCCGTTGATTGGTTTCCAAGAGGAGAGCAGTGGAATGGTCTGGCATGGCAAACTCCCCAGAACCCAATGGACACCTCTTTGCAAGGCCGACTGCTTGGGTCACCATTGAATCAAAGAGCTTGTAGGAGATGAAAATCAGCAAGTGTGAGAAACTAGAAGCAGGCAATTTTCATGTATGTATGTCTGGACAAGCTTGGCTGTAAACATACAAGCAGGGCTGATCTAAGTGCACGTTTTGTAGAAGGTTGACCTGAAGTCATTTAATTGCTGTTTTGAAGGCTTCTCTTAAATCAGGTCATACAGTGACAAAACTTTAATCATGTGCAGTCTAAGTTGGGAATTCCAGTGGACAGCATTTTTGAAGCATATCTCCTATAGCTTAGGGCAACTTTGTGCAATAAAGCTACTGGAAAGTATTGAAAATACCACCTGGTTCTACTCAACAAAAACACCTGTGAGCATGTGGAGAATTCTATAGATAGTGTAGTTTTAGATGCAGAACCTAGGATTTTGCATCATTACATAGATTTAATCAGTAGCTATTACATACAAACAATATAATGTGCCCGTTACTGATAAGGGGCACCCAAGAAATTGAAAGAAATGACAGCACTTCACTCTCAGAGGTTTATTTATCCAGGTCAAAGAATGAGTCAGAGGAGGCAGTTTTACAACTGTAATCTCCAAAGTAGGTCAGTCATGTGCCATGGGTCCTAAAGGAGAACGTGAGGGACACATCTCACCAGTGGGGGTGTGGCGGCAAAGAGATTCCTATATCAAACCCCGACTCGGTGGGGATCCTCTCTGATCCTCTGGCTTAAATAGTAAAGAATGTGCTTCCTGTACATGAGCGATGATATTTTTCAAGCGTGTTTTGTGCCTGATTTGCACGGCCTGTTAACCCTAAGCACACGTGAGTAAATCCTGATGGCAGGGATAAAAGAGACCCCCCCCACCACTGGTGCCCAGAAACGTAACCTGCTTTTACGTTGCACCCCGTAAACACAAGCAGCTGACACAGCTGAAATGTATATATGACTTTCATGGATGTAGAACCGATGCGAGGCTTGCTCTTCTATAACAAGAGATATATAGATGGTGCATGCACGGTGCCAAGTGCCTTTGATTTTCAAGTGATTGATATTGACATTTTTTTTCTATACGGGGATCATAAATTGCATGACTGTTGCACATTTTAAGCCATGGTGTGTCAATGCACACCATTGGGGGAGTGATATTTCGTGAAAGGTGTTTTTAGGCTAAAGTGGTGAAAAATACACTGCAAAAATGCCATGTAAAAAAAAACAGAAAAGAAGAAGACATACTTCAGCATATTCAAGTAAGAAAATCCCCAAGACAAAACAAAACAAAATCTGCCAGTGCATTAAGATATTTCAACTTGCACATATTTCTTGAAACAAGTTAAATATTCTTAAATCATGATGAATAATCTTACATCGTCAGTTCTTAATGAGTAAATTATTCTTGAAACAAGATGACAAAATATTTCTGTGAATCTAAGACTGTCAGACTTGTTCAGATGAGCAGTTTTTGCAGAGTAGATTCAATCAATCAATCATCCATCCATCCATCCATTCTCCGAACCGCTTATCCAGCTCTCAGGGTCGCGGGGATGCTGGAGACTATCCCAGCAGTCACTGGGCAGCAGGCCCCCGGGGAGACACCCTGGATAGGCCGCCAGGCCATCACAGGGCATTAGGTTATATTTTATATCAAAATATTTTTTCATCAAAAAAGGATATAAAACATATTTTTTATTGGATTTCTCCACATTCCCATGTTGATGGCCTCGTGTGCCACCATAGGCACACATGGTAAGGGTTGCCAAATCCTGGCATATACCAATACCAAAACTCTACAACTCATCATGCCCATATATGATACTGTATGCACACACTATATTACACTATATTATCTTATATACCAAAAGTATACACTATATGTATTCACCTACCATCCAACACAACTACATACTATATTCTAAACCTATGTTACAACTGCATCAATAACAGCAAAAATTTGTAACCAAAAAGTATTGCACATCTGGTTTAAAAAGAGGTAGTGTATATTATAGATGTGTTTTTGAGACATCCTGGCCAGAGGGGGCTATTTACAAAGTATCATAATTACATCAATCAATCAATAAAGTTGCATTTTATATAGCACTTTTCTAGCTGCAACAGCCACTCAAAGTGCTTTACAATTAATTAATTAATTCACATACACACACACACACACACACACACACACACACACACACAAAGAAATGGTCTTCAATGCCCCACCTTTGCTATGACATGATAGTCATGAATATCTGAACCAAGTTCGAACAAATTCATTCTTCACTTATGCCAGTGGCGTTTCTAGAATTTGAGGACATTCAGGGCTCAGCCCGGAGCTCGGTCCGGAGGAATCCTCCCTCAGAGAGCTCTATTCTTATGCCTTTCTGCACTCTGGCAGCTTATCTACATTCAAAGTACATGTCATAACCACTGAAAAATGTAAATGTGTACCTCAAAAGCTTTTGTTCACTTTCCAGATTAATTATCTCTGCCAGGCAGTAGGTTTGATTTGTGTGTGTGTGTGTGTGTGTGTGTGTGTGTGTGTGTGTGTGTGTGTGTGTGTGTGTGTGTGTGTGTGTGTGTGTGTGTGTGTGTGTGTCTGCAGCTAATCTTGCAAACTACTGGACCTATCAGCCTAATATTTTTTGTGCACAGTTATGACTGTATGATGAAGAACCTCTTGTGGTTGCGGTGATTCAAAATCTTTGAAAAACATTTTGTTCTCGCTCCTGCCGCTCCCTCTCTTCATCCACTGTCTAGCTCGCTCAACCAATGCTCTCTTGCTCTCTCTGTCTCTCTTCTCTTTCGCTCTCCCTCTCTCTCGTCTGAAGCCAAAGCTGACCTGACTGTGGTTTTCCACAACATTAGCAAAGGCACAGCTACTGGACAGCGACCAAAATGGACACATACCAAACCTTTTCTTTTTGGAAAGTGCAAGTTCATATTAGACTTGGTCACATTCGTGTGAGGGATCGCTTAGGAGGCTGCACATCCACAGACTGACAGGCAAAACATTTTTATTAGGTAGATTTTTTTTAGCTTGAGCACTGCATACTTAATACTAAAAACATGCTAACTTCTCAGCTGGTTTTTCGCCCAAGTCCGAGCACCGGAGAAGAGGAGATACACCTGGTGGAGCTCTGCAGTCTACCGAGTCCACTCTTGCAGTTATGAATTGTGATATTAAAAATATTAGTAGTTGTTAGTAATTAGTATTAGTATAGAGTAGAAGCAGAATAATTCACAACTGTTCTCATTAAAGTTATTGGCATGCTACAGTACCAGACTAGAGAAAAACAGTTACATTTATTTATGTTAACATTAGCTTATTAGAATATTACATTTTCTTTCACTAACATACACACACACACACACACACACACACACACACACACACACACACACACACACACACACACACCATTTTCTTCATGCAGTGTAGTGCTTTACTGTTCACCTCTCTATCATCCCCCAAGTACTGTATTTTACTAAAATGTTATGGGTTTCATTTGACTACAATACAGCAGACCCGTTATTAACCTTCAAAAACCACATCCAAGGATGTAGGGTAGCACTCACCAATTTGAAAAAGGACAGGGGCAGTGCCTCATTTTCACCAATTTATTTTGGCCAGCACAACATGCTAACGTTTCGGCCTACTGCTACAGGCCTTCATCAGAGCATGAGTGTAACTAATGGCATGTGATCCATATAGGGCTTCATCATAGTGGTCACATGGTACAGGACATGAAATGGTCACATGACACGCCAGCAAGGTCACATGCAAAGGTTACATGACATAGATCAGCAAAGGTCACATGACAGACCAATAAAAAGGTAATAGGTTCAAACTTAGTTCATACTAATACATTCCTGAGGTAAGATCAACATCCAATTCAGCAATTATTAGTCACAGAATAAAGATTAGGTACCTGGGAAATAGACAATATAGACAAAACTGGAAGAAATACAAAAAACACAGTAGGCTACTGCTATTAATTTACAGCGCATGCAGTAGCTATCAGCAACCCTAGGGGGCCAAGTAACCAATCCAAAACCACATAGGAAATAGTGGCCAGCAACAAAGCAACAATTCTAGGGGCAAATCACAACCATTACTCCCATTGCTGCTGAGTCTATATACAATATATACAAAAGATCTGAGTGATACAGCTAATAATTGATAGTTTTTTTTGTTTTTTAAAATACATTTAGAAGAAACAATTCAAACTGAAGTCATCATTTAAGCCAGCTGGAGCCATTGTATTTAGCATGTAAATCCAAAACATCTCTCTTTGAGAGAGTAGCTTTGCAATATTACCACCTCTAACTGGACTGGACACCTGTTGAAGTCCAACAAAGCTTAAAGAAGCTGGAGAGCCATGGCCGGCTTCATGGTAATGTTTGGCCATTGCATAGTCCATGTTGCCGGTGCGTATAGCTGTTTTGTGCTCAGACACCCTTTGCTTCAGACAGCGTTTTGTCTGGCCAACAAAAGCTTTTCCACAAGGGCAGGTTAGTTTATACACCACAGAGGTGGTGCTACAGTTAATGAAGTGTTTTATATAGAACTTTTTCCCAGTATGCAGGTGTGTGAAGAACTTCACATCTGTTGTATTTTTGCAATGGCTGCATCTACCACATCTGTAGTTGCCCTTTAAGTCAAGCCAAGACCGTTGTGGCATGTTTGGTTGAAAGGTGTGAACAACGTTGTCCTTGATGGTAGGTGCTCTTCGAAAGGTGAAGAGGGGAGGAGTTTTAGTATGTTCACAAAGCCTAGGCTCAGCTTGCAGAATATTCCAGTGTTTGGTGATGATATTGCGCAATTGTTGATGACAATGATTCAATTCTGTAATGAAACATAATCGGCTTGCTTTTGAAGGTCTTTCTTTTGGCTTGAGTAGATCAGGTCTGGAGACACTGGGGGCATGCTGGTAAGCTTTGTTTATTGCTTCAGATGGACAATTTCTTTGTCTGAAGTGAGTTTTCATGTCCTCTGCTTTTTGTTCAAAATCCAGTATGCTTGAACAGTTTTGCGTCAATCGCAAAAATCGACCTTTTGGTATGTTTGTTTTCAGGTGTTTTATATGGTTGCTTGAGCCATGAAGAACTGTGTTGCATTCCATTGGTTTTCTGTAGATGGTGGTCTCAACATGTCCATCAGAAGTTTTGAAGATTGTGAGATCTAGAAGGTAGATAGAGGTGGGATGATATTCTACAGTGAATCTTAAAAAGGAACTACTTAAAGTGACATAGTCATGAAACGGTTTGAGCTCTTCCAACTGTACCATCCCAAAAGATGAGTATATTATCCAAGTATCTTTTCCGCAGCTTAATTTTAGCATGGAAGGGGTTTTTAGTAGTATTGTAGATTATGTTTTCTTCCCAGTGTGCCACTGCTAATGATGCAAATGATGGAGCTGCTGGTGTTCCCATTGCTGTCCCTTTGGCTTGAAGACAGTAATGATCCTCAAATATGAAATAGTTTTTGGATAGTACAAGATTGAGGATTTCTAAAAGAAACTCATTTGGAGGTAGGGCTTGGGGTCGCGTTGGGTCAGAAAATGACCCGCAGTGGCTAAACCAATCTCATATGGGATGCAGGTGTACAGGCTCTCCACATCAAATGAAGCAAGAATTGTTGAGCTATCCAAACAGTAGTTGGTGAGGCAATTTAGTACATCCTTAGTATCCTTTAAGAAAGAGGGAACTGACATGACAATGTCCTTCAGGAAAAATATCCACAAACTTGGACAGTGGTTCAGTGATGGAACCTATCCCAGAGACAATGGGTCTCAGAGGGGGTTCAGTTGGATGTTTATGGATCTTAGGTAGACTGTATAGGATAGGCATCCTCGGGAACTCAACAGTGAGATAATCAAACTCCTTTTTTTTTTAAATCCAGTCAGATTGTAATACTTGTTTTAAGAGGTTGTCGATTTCTTCTTTAATTTCATTGACTGGATTCTGATGGAGGGGTTTATAGGCCTCTGTGTCCAGATGTGCAAACATTTTCATCTGATAGTATTCTGAGTCCATAATCACTATTGCACCGCCTTTATCTGCTGCCCTGATTGTGATATCCGAATTATCTTTCAGTTCTTTTAGAGCTTTGCACTCAGCATCACTGAGATTGTGATATTTGGGTCATTTTGTCATTCTTGATCATTTCATCTATATCACGGTCAATTAACTTGCCAAAAGCAGTTAATAAAGGGCTGGTATTATTGGGCATAAATTATGATTTAGCAAATAGAGTTTTAGTAGAGCTATCAGTAGAGAGAGTATTGTTGTAGCTTGTGTTTTTATTTAAGGGGGAGAAAAAATGCTTGAGATGTATTTTCCTCATGAACTTGAACGTGTCCACCTTCAAACTGAATGCATTAACCCGGTTTGTCAGGGAGTAAGAAAGGCCTTTACTGAGGAGAGAGGTATAGGCAGGGCTGAGACCTGTTTTTGAGAGGTTTATTACCTAGGCCTCAGTAACCATCTCAGGGACTCTCTTTCCCCTTGAGCCTCTTCTCGTCTTCCGCCTCCTATGTTGTGTCCACGGCCTCTTCGACGTTGGTCCAAAAAAGAGACTTGTTGGTTAGAACAAGAATCAACATCAGTATCACTTGGGGCAGTATCACTCACTGAGGAGTACACAGACTGGAAAGGCCCATTCTGTGGACGTCTGCGTATTGTGGTACATTGCCTTGTTTGAGTGTGAGATCTTTTCTTTTTTTTATGCCATTCATATACTCTGCCCTCTTTATAGTCATGTATATCACGTTCATATTTCTTACGTTTGTAGTCACTTAGTTGGTTTTTGAAAGTGTCCATTGAAGCCCTCAGTTTTTCTTTCCACTCAACATAGTCATCGGTTTTGGGCATTTCCTGGATTTTCTTTTCAATTGTTTTAATTTCTTCCAACTTTTTCTCCCTTTCAGATTTGGTTTTCTCAGTTATCAAGACTTCCAAGTCAAGAGAGCACTTAGTAAGAATATTTTCCCATTTTCTGGTGAATTCTGGGTCATCTATGCCAAAAGATGGCGATTTATTAATCTGCAAGCCTCGTGGTATTCATTGTTGGCGCCTGTACTCAGATAAGGTCACTGTATGTCATAATAGGCGGGTTTCTTCTTTCTTCAGATCTTCCAGGTCAGAGAGCAGCGAGAAAGAAACTTGAGGATTTGAGTTTTGTACTATTTCATCAAAAGAGGGTTGTGGCAGTAATATGTCTTGGTTTATTCATAAGTAAACCGCTGCTAAAGGACAATAAAAGTATGCTGTGGGATCAGACGAGTATGACCCGCTAGCTGAACAACAGGTTGGCACCTACAATCATGATGAAGAGAAATTCTTTTCATCGTGACTGTAGGTGCCAAATCTGATTCATATCGTAAGTCAGCAGGACATTTCAACAATTATTGAAAAGTTACTACATAGGCTAAATTCTTACCCTTCCTTCTCTGTTGGAAAACCCCAAAAACAGTCCGTGAGTGAGTGATGGACTTTCCCCATTGGTCGGACGGCCGAGTTCCAGCCACCGGCGACCAATGACGTCACTGAAGTTACACGATTGGTCGGCCGACCAACAACGTCACTGCTAAACACAGAAATGGGAGTTTCCTTATTGGCAGTGGAACAGCGCAGCGGTTCGCACGCTAACGAACGTAATATAATGTTGCTCGTGGATACTGCTGACACGCCTCGTTGCAAATAACAGCGCTAGCCAAACACAGCGAGCATCACTGACGTCTTCAGAGCTGGTGGTAACTGAAGCGCACTCATAAGGGATGTCCCGCCCAAACGTTCCAGTGATCATGACAGCACTTATTGTAGCCAGGTAATTATATCATATTATGGTGGACACGTATTGAGGATAGAATTCACCCCAGGAACTAAGGGTTAAGTCAGGGTTGGCCTGACAGGTTAACGCAGGGTTAAGTTATGGTTGTTCAGCCAGTTTTCTGGTTATTCTTGCCGCCTCCGCTCAGTCGAGCTGTGGTTTTGTTGTCTCTCTGTTTTACCGTGGATTAAAGAAAGTCGCCTACACGGCTAAAGTGTGAACCTACTGTCTTCTCCATTCCTTCGGCTCTACAATATAAAAAAACAAAATGGCGCAACTTAACTATAAATAATCAGGGTTTGAAAACGGCTGTCCAGTACAAACGCTGTTCGCGGAACCGATGTCAAAACAGACACTTTTTAAATGTAGTCGCGCATAAACAGACGCTTTCTAAATGTTGCCGTGGTCCAGCCATATACAAGGCGTTTTGTTTCCTGTACGTTCGGCCATTTCTCCGCGGCTTGTCTCTTCCCGCTCTAACTTTAGTCACTGACCAGTGACGTGGTGACGTCACTCAGCGCTGATCATCAGACACCCTCCCACACACACACACACACACAGCTTAGAGACCGTTATTTATTTTGACAGGCTGTTATGTTATGATGACTATCGCACATTCACACACATTACGTTTTTGGTCAAGCTTCACATAGGCTTTAAGCCTCGACAAAATGACCTGGCGACGCCGATGACTTCTGCTACTTCACTAAGGCTCTTGTTCACATTTCACAAGAAAATAGGTCGAAGGTTGCCCAGTTCAGGCTGCATTCACTTGACTTCTTCCAAAGCTCGGTGCTTGTGTAAAGGGCCCAATAAAAAGCCATGGAAGTGTTTAAAGTAATACTGTAGCAGCACTGAGTGGCGGGGCTCCCTGTGGACTAATTTTTAACTCCATTAAGTGACTTCAACCGAGCTAGCCTGTCTACATCAGCACAGTGCTATGATGTCATGGGGATGATGCAAACTGGCACACTGTGGGAGGCAACGCTTTCAGTGGGTGCTCAGTGTCTGTGGGAGATGGCAACATGGAGAGGTTCACCTTCACTCAGCTGCCATCGCTCAAGCCTGTCTCACCGTATGAGTCTAAATATCCTTCTGAGTCTGCATGGTGAGAATCTAACCCGCTTCCTAAAATCAGTGTGGAGTTTGAAGGGGAGGGGGCCAAGAAAAGCAGGCTTGCATAAGCAAACCAACCTGGAAGTGTGTCTGGGAGAATGAAATAGTGCTGTTGATCCTTGGTTTGTTCGGTAAACCCCAATGCACAAAACTATCAGCGAGGTATTTTCTTTTGTAGAGATCTGTGTTGCCTCGCTTCCTCTTGTGGAATTGTGGGAGAGACAGGCTCTGATGGTGTTCTGTTTGCAGGGTTTGCACAGCTTCTCTGATCATAGACTTCACATCTTTGACAAGGCACCCGTAAGAGCGCTCGTATTATACACAGATGAGTTGAAACTCTACCCGCAGTCCTACGGTGGTCCTCTCCACCAGAGTTACCCGTAGATCTGTTTGGAAACAAGATTATATAACCCACGGGGAAATGCTGCATTTTGCAATGGAACAGGATACGTTTTGAAGAAGTTGATGATTCCAGCTGCAAGAATTCCGGTCGCTATTCTTGGAGGCCAAATTGTGCATACTGTGACGTACACGGAAGTATTACAAGACCTTTTCATCTAACCCCAGAATAATTTCTATTTGACAAAATTACTCATATGGTAATATTCATCTGATTTTCCAAAAATAGCCATGAGTTATGTGACTATGTGACATGCATGATGCTGGGAATAGGTGAGGCTCCTACCAAGTCATATCACTTCCTCATGCATCTGCGACAACAGGGGAAAAAAGTCTCTCCTAAAACAACAAATCAATATTTCTGAACATGAACAACTTTTTTCTCTGGGCAGTTAACCAAAGACTCAAGACATTAATCTCCAATTTCATCAAGAGATAAAACCTGAGATTTCTTACAAAATATTTGGGCTTTCACAACCAAATGAGTCCTTATTCAGTGCTGTCATACCTGGGCCTAAGCTTTTATAAAATCACCTTATGTTAATGTCAGTGGCTCCATAAATTCTCTTTATCGCTGTCAATTAAGCAGCATTAAGGGCTTTTGGCTGCGAACAATCCAGGGCTGTATAGCACCTTTGTCCTTCGTTCAGGGAACATTTTCCGTAAGTCATTACCAACTTGTGTGGTCGTCAGGAGCTCTCAGATGATGACACCTCTCATTGGCTGACTTCTCGTAATGGGTCTTGTGCTTTTACAAACCACAAACACCCTGTCTCGTGCCTCTTTCAAAACCCTTCAACATTCCTGCATACAGTTTTCCTCGGAGAGTTGAGTGGCATGGCTTGTCAGCTCATTAGTCAAAGGTGTGCATTCAGCAGGAGAGCCAGTCCCAGCACAGCGGCACACCAGGACTTTGTCCATTACTCTCGTCACTCACCAAAACGAGAAGGCTCCAGGCTTGTGCAACTGGCATGCAAGGAGCACCATGGATGAGTTGGTGTCTGTCCATAAACACTGAGTGAAGACAAGCGTTCGGAGCGTAGCAGCGTCGATCCAACATAATCAGACTGTGACATCATTTGCCGGAATCAAGCAGGGCCACGATTAATCACGTTCTTCCACGCATACATCCACTGAATACCGAGCGACACACCACCAAAATAACGCTTAACCCCCCCCCCCCATCCATTTCCTCAGCTTTTACCTTGATAGTAACCTAATCCTGAGACGGTCCACTTCAATAGTGTGTGCGCAGCCTAAATTTTAGGCATCACACATACTTGACTTGTGTTACCGGCGCTAAGCGAGTTGTTCGAGAGAGTCGACATGTGGATTAGTCAGATAGGGTTTTTAACGTGTATGTTTACAGTGAGCTGAGCAGAGGTTTATAGAATCATTTCATAGGACATATTCATCACACCGTGCCAGCTCCAAAGCCACTGGAAATATCCATATTTCCTCCTTTAGCCTTTGGAGACCAAGCATGGATTACGATCAATGATTTACCATGGCCAAAAGTTGAATTTCATTTCAGGCTTCTGGCATGTTCCAGAGAGTAAACAGCTGAACAAAGCGAGGTCTGGCAATAAACTGTCTTCAGTTCCCCTCATAAATGATGGATGACTTTTGACTCCCAAACAACTTTGGAAGAGCCCTTCTGTCAGAAAAAAAAGGGGGATAGTGACTTAGTTATGCATCTTTCTCTCAGCATGACACTCACCACCTAGAATTTTACCCTGCAAAGAGCTCTTTTTCTTAAATATCTAGTGTGCAGAACTCTATGTATCTTGCTGGTTACGGGTTTGGGGACAGCTTAAATCATGTTCGTCTGCATGAAAAAAAAAAGTCATGTAGTCTTCATTTTATTTTGCCCGTTGCTTGCAAATTAATTTTACAGCAGCACCGGCTGAGTTTTGTTCCCAAGCGACGACTTACTGAAGTGTCCAATAAGGAGACCAGCGCCTCCGGTTGTTTCATGACATGATATGCCAGTTGCGTGAGGACTGCTGCGCCTGAGGATGGCCTACTGGCCGAGACAAACTTGCAAAAACACACGTGTCTCTTAAACACGTCTGCAGACGCCATAAGAAATAGCATAGCCGCAGGTGACACACCGCAATGGCTCATGTCCAGCATGGTGGTGTTTGGGAAATGATAAGGTTCACTGGCACGCTCGTGGTCAAAAATCCAGGTCTTCGGGGAAATGGTAGGCTGTTAAACTGCCATAACGTTAGCATGCAGGATTATGCATCGGCCATAAAGTAAAACCCATAATCTACCTGCGTGCAAATTAATGTTCCAGTCGGACATACTTTGCACTGTCTGTCTGTCATGTCCAGATAACTGATGAATCTTTAAAGGCAGAAGGGCCCGGAGGCTCACACACTCAGAGAGAATCGATTAAGGTGACAGGTTGTCAATCAAACTCAAAAAGTGTCCCCCCCCCCCCACATGCAAGGTTCAGACTCTTGTGTTTTATGATTATAAACCGTTATAAAGTCAGTCACACTTTTCATACTTGCTCTTACTTTAGTGTCATGACACGCAATGCATAAACTCTTCTCAATATAACAAGCCACGCCGTAGTAATTGATAGATTTAGGATAAAATATGGCAGGGGTACCGCCACATTTGTCTCTAACCGGCATTCACATAGATCACACGTCACCTGTTAATTTGGGTTAAACCGTTTCATCACAGCAGATCGGGGGGGTGCATGTTAAATTTGGTCTCTGCACATTCCCCAACCTGGCTCCTTAATGTTATGTGGAACGAAATTTCCATCTCTGACCCATATATGTCAAATGTTCGGCTAATAAGCAAATTTATGACCATCCAGGCAAGACACAGACATTACTTGGCACAAAAAAAAACAAATTATGATGCGAGGCTCTTGTGTGCATTGGACGCTGATCCAAACGAGAAATCCGGAGCAGTAAAATTCTGAAGAAATAAATTCACTTTAGCGGTTCCAATGAAAAGGGGTGTGTGTGTGTATAGATGTGTGTGTTTGTTTATGTGTATGTGTTTGTGTGTGTTTGTTTATGTGTATGTGTTTGTGTGTGTGTGTGTGTGTGTGTGTGTGTGTGTGTTAGTGTGTGTGTGAGTGAGAGAGAGAGAATGAGGGAGTAAGTGAGGGTGTGCGAGAAAGAGGGAGTAAGTGGGTGTGTGGAGGGAGGCAGAGAGAGAGAAAGGGAGTAAGTGGGTGTGTGGAGAGAGGCAGAGGGGAACAGCAGAGTAAACTTTTACTATCTATGGGTTGTTTCCGCTGTAGTGTTTGGCTGCCTTTAGTGAGTATTCATCAGAATTTGGCGTGTCTCTCTGCTACCAGCTTTCATAGTCTGTGCTCTATCAAGCGCTTGTCAACTCCACAACCTCCACCACCCCACCCAACGCTGTGAGGTCACAGGCACACACACACACACACACACACACACACACACACACACACACACACACACACACACACACACACACACACACAGACATGTCCAGTCACACCTTCCTGCGTCACCTGAACCCCTCCAAAAATTTACCCTGAAATCCAAGAGTCTTGTCTTGACTACACACCCCGTCAGAGATCTCAACCTCCAGGTAATTTTCCAACAGTTTGACCCCTGAAACGTCATTACTACACTTCCGGTATGCCTCATTAAGGTGAGTACCAAGTGCTGTAAATCTTAGCACAAATGCCAGGGGTCATGGAGACCTCACATTCCCTCCGTCTGTACACACTCGCTGAAGAACAGGTGTCCAGATGTTGTGTCTCCTCTCCATCAGAGGCCCGTATATCTAACCTATTTGTCAGCAGCGTTAAGTCATCATGTAGGGTGACGGTTTTTGTTTTTTCTCTTTCTCACCAGAATCCGTCCTTCCCGGCCACACAGTCTCTCCCTTATTCCGAGAATCAGCTGATATTTACTGAACAGGAAAAGATCAGTTGCTTTTATGGATCGCCAAACACAATGTCTCTATCGGCACATGCAGCTGTTGCCATTGCACAGCAAAACTCTCGACGGGACAGATAGACCCGTTAATGTGATGTGAGAGCGGGGGAGAAACAGAAGCAGAGAAAGAGGGAGAAGGAAGGGCTCGAGGAGAAGAATGGATCCCGGTTATCTGTCAGCGTTACCTGTCACCTGCTGGCTGATGTCCTGGACAGGTAGAGCATCGACGCAGGCGAAGGCTCGCTCGTTATGGACATCGGGCTGAGTTGAAACGCCATAGTTCCAGTGTTCACAATGTAAATCAACATCATCGCCACATATTCACATAGTGGAAACAGACACGTGTGATATTAATATTAGCTTTGTAAGCATCATATCAGATTTTGCTAGATGGGTCACCATCCTTCTGTCAGTATGAGTTCAAGTCTGACTCGAGGCTCAATGGGGCCCCTGGCGTTTAACGTCAAAATATCACACACACAAAAGAGAGAGAGAGAGAGAGAGAGAGAGAGAGAGAGAGAGAGAGAGAGAGAGAGAGAGAGAGAGAGAGAGAGAGTATAGCTGTGCACAGTATATCACAGCAATTAAACATGAGACGTATAAATAGTAAGCCTGTCCTTTATGAAACATGACTTATTTTAGATACATGACTTGTTTGAGTGAATATTCACCGGGATCCACTCGCGGTGGATTTTCACATCGCAAGAAATAAGGACAGGTCATTATTCCGGGCGATATTGAACAATATATATATATATATATATATATATATATATATATATATATATATATATATATATATATATGTGGGTTAGTTAGCGTGTACCGATGCCCTGAGCGGGACGAGGAATATTTAACAGATAACTAAACGTTTACAGGAAACGACTGCTTGGCTCATACTGAAGAAATATTTCTCCGCTGATGGAAATTTAACTCCGGAATGCGTCTACCCCCACCCTCCCCTCCTCTCCCCGCGTGCGTCTCGGATGTTACTCTGCCCGCTCGTGAGGTAGGACGCGAAGTTCGTCCCTCTTCTCCCTGCGGTGCTCTGGTTGGATGAGACAAGAACTCAGGAATGTCCTGAAACCGTTTAAATAGCGCTCATGTCTCCAGTCTCGTTAGAATTAGTCCAAGCATCGGAATAAGAGCGGACAAAAGACTCTTCTCTTTTTATTTCCCCCCAAGGAGAATCGCCGCCGTTTCAAAGCTATCACAACGAACGTGCTGGCCCACCTGAAGAACTTACCAGAGGAGGAAACGGATCAACTTTACAGCACGTGCAGGGACTTTCTCCTAGGTTGTTTTCCCAATTCGTATTTTTATCAATAGGTTGGTACTTCTTTTTCTTTTTTTACCCGTTTTTATTGTAGAGATGTAATTGATTGGTATAACCTGTCACATGATTCCAAGTGCGTATTATGTCTGCTATATATATATATATATATATATATATATATATATATATATATATATATAAATATGTGTCAAATATATATATATATATATATATATATAACTTTTTAAAACACATTCATGGCTTGTTTTAACACATTTTTACTGTTATTTCCCTCATAAGAATTAGCTGGAAAGTGAAGATGATGCTGTGTGGCATCTCCCTGCTGCTGATGCTCTGGACGTGTCAAGGGGCAAGAGTCGCAGGTGAGCATATGGGGGGAATATGTTCTGTTGCCATCTCAAAACAACATTTCAATACGTTATAGTTATTACCATCTCAAAACAAAAGTTTGATATGTTCTTAGGCTATTATATAGTTATCACCGTCCCCAAATAGCATTTAAATGCATGTTTTTAGTGTGGTTCAGAATCATTACCATCCCAAGGTTTCTTTTGTTCATTGTATATGTATATATTCATCGTTGTTTTTTTCCCCACCTCTGGGTTATTTTGTTGTTATTACCACCCTAAAACTACTTTTAAATGGTTTTTTGGGGGTTGGGGGGTCACTTTATCATTATTACCATCTGAAACTAACTTTTAATTATGTTTTCATGGTCTCCTTTCATAGTTATTACTATCTCAATACAACAATTTGATATGTTTTTAAAGGTCGTTTCATGGCTAGGAGAAAACAGTAAATTAACACCATTGTCTTCCATCCACAGAGAGTGGTGAGGACAACAGCGTATATGACTTATTTGAGCTTGCACACGTAAACAAGAGACGCCATGGAGTGACTTTGGTTAAAGGAGCAGATCCATACAGTCCTGCCTATAGGATCCTCAATGCAGACCTGATCCCCTCAGTTCCCGACATCTCCTTCAGGGACCTCATTGACTCCATTCAGGCTGAAAGAGGATTCCTTCTCCTGGTCAACTTTAAGCAGTCCAAGAAAACCAGAGGCAGCCTTTTGACTATCGAGAAGAAGGACGGATCCGGACCAATTTTTGAAATCATCTCTAATGGCAAAGCCAACACTCTGGATGTGGTCTTCACCACCAAGAACCAGCAACAGATTGTGTCCATAGAAGATGTTGATTTGGCCACCGGACACTGGAAGAACATCACCCTGTTTGTTCAGGATGACCGTGCACAGCTCTTCGTGGGCTGTGATGAGATCAATGATTCAGAGATGGATGTGCCAATCTACAAAGTGCTGACCCAGGAGGTCACAGATGTTGCCCGTCTCAGGATTGGAAAGGGAGCCGTGAAGGACAGATTCATGGTAAGTGCTGAGTTGTTTTGGCTTAAAACGGAAAATAACTTAATGTAGAATTGCATAATAATGACCTTTTTTTCCAATGTATTTTTTATTGAGAGCATTTAAGTCCCTGCTTATGCCAACTGATTGTATTATTTAATGAAACATCTTCTGTGAGTAAATCTACAATTGAAGGCTTTGAATAGTCCCTGAATGGATTGCATTTTCCTGCAGGGAGTACTTCAGAATGTGCGCTTTGTCTTTCGGACCACCCTGGATACCATACTGAGGAATAAGGGATGCCAAAGTGGAGGTGAGTTTAACAAAGCCAATATTCACCAAATCCTTGTGGATTTGTCTTGTAAAATATTTGAAAGGCTACAGTACAAAATACCATAGCAGTCTGTAATCTGTACATCAGCTCCTATGGCAATGACTGGAGATTCACTTGTCTCCCCTTTCCCTGCAGCCACATTGACTGATGTTATGACCCTGGACAACCCAGTCAATGGCTCCAGACCTGCCATTAGGACCGATTACACCGGCCACAAAGCCAAAGGTGAGGCCCCTCCTTCTTAAGAGAAACAGTGAACAGCTTTCTTCTGCTGGTCGGTCCTGAATTTATAAGAGTAACTGACTGGACGATTCTCTCTCTCTCGCTCTCTCTCTATTCAGATCTGCAGTCTGTCTGCGGCTTCTCATGTGACGATATCGCCGGCATGTTCAAAGAGCTCAAGGGACTCGGCGTGGTTGTTAAACAGCTGTCGAATGAGCTCCGTAGAGTGGTAAGCACCAGGGGCCAGCTGGGTCTGCTCTCTGTCTTCCTTCATTCTTTTTCTCTTCTCTACTTCCAGTTAATGCATTCCCAGTGCGCAGCCACTTGTCGCTGTAATGGTAAATCCCTGGCCAAGACCCTAATGAGACCCATGTGAATTCACAAATATGTTTGGCTGTCGATTGCCTTTGCACTGCTTCACTAGAGTCAAGCAATGTCTTAATCATAGATTCGGCCTGTGATTCATTCCTATTGGAACCTTGGCAGCCTCAGTGTTTTCCATCCATGTCTGAACACCCCCCCTCCCCTCCCCTTTTCCATTTCTTTCTCCTTCCCAGTCTGAGGACAGCACACTGCTAATGAACCAAATGAAGATCCACAGTGGAGTCTGTTTACATAATGGCATTGTACACAAGGACAAAGATGAGTGGACCGTGGATGGTTGCACCGAGTGCACCTGCCAGGTAAATATCATCACAGCTGCTGGAATGCCACCTTTAACCCGGCCAAGAACCAGCGGTGTAAATACATAGCTATAGTTCCTCTATCCCCGCTGTAATGACGTGATGATAGGCTCTAGTGTTTATGTCAGCACTTTCCATCATAATCACATAAAAAGATCTGTCTGAAAGCTATCAGCTAAGCTTTGAAAATATCAACAAAGCAGCATGGGGAAATATTGCCCTATTGCCATAAAAAACATGTAGTCTGAAGCCTAGTAATTAGGCTTGGCAACGTCTCAGCAGTGTTGTACTTTTTTCAAAGGTTTTATTTATTTTCTTAAGCCTGCTAGCCAGTCATTATCCTTGTACTTATTCAACCGTTCCTCTGTATAGAACTCTGCTACCGTGTGTCGTGAAATCTCCTGCCCTCTGATCCCCTGTGCTAATGCCACCATGCCTGATGGAGAATGCTGCCCTCGCTGTGGAACTCGTAAGCACAACTCCATTTTAGAGATTCTTTGGTGACCGTAACCATTTTTAATGAATTTGCCAGATTTTCTTTGCAAGCATCACTTCTGACATTGGGTGTCCCCCCCCTCCATAGCGAGCGACTATGCTGAGGATGGTTGGTCACCCTGGTCTGAATGGACCCATTGCTCGGTGACTTGTGGTCGGGGCATCCAGCAGCGTGGACGCTCCTGCGACCGCATCAACAGCAACTGTGAGGGCACTTCTGTGCAGACTCGTGACTGCTTCCCCCAAGAATGTGACAAACGCTGTAAGTTGACCCTCTTCGATATTTCCAATGTAATTGAATATATATTCTTACATTGATGGCATATTGAATCATGTGTTTGCACTTTTCACAGTCAAACAGGATGGTGATTGGAGCCACTGGTCTCCCTGGTCCTCGTGCTCTGTGACCTGTGGTGAGGGTGTCATCACTCGTATCCGTCTCTGTAACTCCCCAACACCACAGATGGGTGGTAGGGATTGTCAGGGACAAGGACGTCAAACTGAAATCTGCCAGAAGTCACCTTGTCCTAGTAAGTTGAGCAGCAGTGCATAAGAATGTATGGTGTGTAAATTTAAGAAAACGTGATTGCTTGCCTTTGTTGAGATGCTTTATTTTAAAAGTGATTTATTTTATTCCATAGTCGACGGTGGTTGGGGACCCTGGTCTCTATGGACCACCTGCACTGCTACCTGTGGTGGAGGAATCCAGACCCGCAAACGTCTTTGCACTGACCCTGCACCAAAATATGGAGGAAAGGACTGTGTTGGTGATGCCACTATGACTCACATATGCAACAAGCAGGAATGCCCAGTTGGTAAGCACCCGAGAATAAGTAGTTACTAAGAAAGTGTAGTTCACAACTGCTTAGCCACTGGAGTTATTAATCTGATTCTCCTTGCAGATGGCTGTCTTTCCAGCCCCTGCTTTTCTGGCACTAAGTGCACCAGTTTCCCTGATGGCTCCTTCAAGTGTGGCAAGTGTCCAGTTGGCTACAAAGGAGATGGTATTACCTGCAATGACATCGATGAGTGCAAAGAGGTCCCTGATGCCTGTCACACAGTTAATGGAGTTCACCGCTGTGAAAACACTGTGCCAGGTTACAACTGTCTGCCCTGCCCCGCACGTTACTCTGGTCCTCAGCCCTTCGGAAGAGGGGTGGAACAGGCCACTGCCAAGAAACAGGTGGGAATTAGAACTGACTTGCTGTCTAAGAGTATTGGCTCTTACAATAGTTATCACTAGGCTAGCTGCTAATGTTCCCTAACCTTCCATACTGTCTTTTAGGTTTGCATACCCCGTAACCCCTGTGCAGATGGCAGCCATAACTGCAATAAGAATGCTAAATGCATCTACCTGGGCATCTTCTCCGAATCCATGTTCCGCTGTGAGTGCAAGCCAGGATATGCCGGAAATGGACACATCTGTGGAGAGGACACTGATTTGGACGGATGGCCCAATAATAACCTGCATTGTGTGGCGAACGCCACCTACCACTGCAAGAAGGTGGCCAGACCCCACATTGACAAAAATCCAAAAGAACATTATCACACATTTCTGCTCTGTGATTATGGTTGTTTCCTCTCTAACCAATCCTTTGTTTCCTTATAGGACAACTGTCCCAACCTGCCCAACTCTGGCCAGGAAGATCATGACAAAGATGGACTGGGAGACGAATGTGACCATGATGATGACAACGATGGGATCCCTGATGACAGGGTGAGTCATCGCAACAGTTTTGTACCTCAGGAGCTTGTTCTCCTCAGAGACCAGAAATAGCATTTAAAAGCAGACCTCTTTCCTTTTGGCGATAAGAATGTTATCCTCCATGAGTCCATTTCTCCACAGAGAGAGAGAAAAGAGGAAAGCTAGAAGCATTTAAAAAGTTTGACACAGTTTGAAGCCAGAGCTCAGAACAGTGTGGGTTGTTGCTTGCAATTCATAATGTGTATTGGGAAATTCAGGAAGAAAAAATGCAGTGGTAAGCTAATAGTCCTCTCAGAGTGGAACACCAGATTTAAGGGCAACGATGATATCCAAGTTTCAAACCCAGCTTTTTTTGTCCCTTAAGTACTCTTCCTTCTTGTAGTAATATTTTAGATTATGACTTGTTTTAGTTATTGGATTTTGTTAATGGTATGTTTTTATGGATTTAGGACAACTGCCCCAGAGTTTATAACCCAGCCCAGTATGATGCGGACAGAGATGATGTTGGTGACCGCTGTGATAACTGTATATACGAGGCCAACACTGATCAAACTGACACAGACAACAATGGGGAGGGTGACGCCTGTGCTATTGACATTGACGGTGATGGTGAGTGACTTCTTCAGAGTCCACTTTCAGTATCTGAAATGGCCACGTGTTTCCAATAGATCTTCACAAAGTTATCTGGGCTAATTCAATCATGTTTTCAATCAACAGGTGTCCTGAACGAGAATGATAACTGCCCTTACGTTTATAATGTGGACCAGAGAGATACTGATAGAGATGGGGTGGGAGACCATTGTGACAACTGCCCTCTGGAGCACAACCCTGATCAGGTAAAGCCAGATTTCAACTTTCACTTTCCCATTAGAAGTCCCCTTAAAATGGGTTTTTGCTAGATCTCTCATGTAACTATGCAGAAGCTCCCTCTGGACACAGCATAAAGGCCACAGATTGCACCTGTGCTCTGCCTTAATGAAAGAAAGATTGTGAAAGATTTGAGGAGAAAAAAATAGTCCAATTCACCGCCCCCCCCCCCCCCCCCCGTCTCTGTTCATCCACCTTTTGAACAGACATGCACATAATCTTGCCAAAGTGCAAGGACACTGGATTCTTGTCTCAAGGGACATTGTTAGCATACCTGAGGACAAGGGGCTACATTTAGAAACGTCAAGAATAGCAACCCTCATATTGAGGCTGGTGAAATACATTGAAGGGTTTTTCAGTGAGAGGGTGCTTTCTATAATGTAGAAGTCTGTCTTTGAATTCTAGCAATAAAGGAATTCCCTCTTCCCACAGATTGACTCCGATTCTGACCTTGTGGGAGACAAATGTGACAGCAACCAG